>NC_140124.1:8653928-9003928 GCF_964035555.1 Netta rufina | reverse complement strand
TTTCGGAAATGTGTATCTTTGAAGAAAAGCTCTCAGATTTGTAAAATAAATATAACAGATTACAAGGTTCCGAGGCCATATCTCATTCTTCTTTTTACCTGTGTTTTGATACTTCACTGTCCAGAAGTATTCAATACATTCCCTTCTGTCCCTACATTCCTTTGATTTCTATTGCTTTTACATAATGAATTATGTCCAAAATGACCAAATTGATAAAAACAGAAGAAATTAAAAGCAGTATTCACAGGCCGTTTTCAGTGGCATCATTGGGTGGCCACAGTCTCATTTGAGAAGCACATCTCTTCAAAAGGAGTATGGATGCAGTACAGTGGATCTCAGCCTCTCCTTTACTATACTGTTTTTGGTAAAACCCCATCTTGTCATTGAGACAAAGACCATAAGATCATCTCTTCCCCTTGCTTGGCAGTAAGACACAAACCTTATGGCAATGCTGTCATGAAAAACTCTTATGGGCATAAGTGAGACCTTACTACTGACATTGCACCACAATGACAATACAAATCCCATTCACCTTGTAAATAGAGGAAAAGTAAGACCATTTTCACTTTCTTTTCTTCAGAAGACAAGGGTATTTATTATATACAATTTTCGAATCTCGCAAATGAACAGAAGCTATGACAAATAAATCATTTGACAAACCACTTACCTTCCAAAAAATAAAACCCCCAACACCTCACCTAGCTCTTCTCAGCACAATCCAAAATCAGGCACTTAGCTGTCTCAGAGCTTCAGTTTTAAATGGCTTGCTGAAAGTGTACAGACTCATAGACAATTTCATTTCGTAAATGTAGACTTTGCAAGCAGTGCCAGGATAAATATAGGGCTCTAATTACTTAAAGAAAAGGCAACTAAGAGGTGGTGAAAGTTGCTCTTCCAACATCCATCTATCTAGGTTACAGCTTTATAATGTTACCCATCACCATAACAGCTGAGTGCCTGCTGTGCAAAAGACCTCAGCAATACAGGAAAGCTAGAAAGGAAAGGCAATGCATCTGCAACATGGCCCCTAGCCCAGCTACCATCTGACCACTCTGCCATAGGCTTGTTTAGTCTAAAGTAAATAGTTTAGCAAGACCTTTTTGAATATACATCTAGGAGAACATCAGTAACTTTACCCTACTTGAGGTCAGTGAGTGTGAAAAACTGTCTGAGGGTCCTATTAACTTGCTACTGCCTTAAAAAGTAGGATCTCAGATAAGTCTTTTGTAACTTCTCAGGAATTCGGTTTCTTATCCCCAAGATAAGAGAAGTTCTTTAGTTCATCTGGCAGCTAATACAATATGTAGGAAAAGCTCTGGGGCCAAGAATCAAAACCAAGGTCTCTCTCCATTTAACTTCCCAAAGGCTCCATTAGTACTGCCATATTTGTTTTTTTCAGATCTCTCCCTCCTGCCACACACGTTCTTGAATTTTGTTCTCCTTTCACTGGTAAAAGGTTAAAAAGGAGAGGAAGAGTGTTCCATTAAGACCAGCTGGCTGATGTTAAGCCAGAGTGCTTTTGGGGATAGTGAGGATTTGAACCCTTCAATTGCTGATAAATGCCTGATATCCTGGTATTTGCTAAACATCCTCTGGAAAGGCCAATGCTCTCAGAGGATGTAAATGATGTGGTACCTGGGATGGGATTCAGATGTGGGAGGTGGTACCTCAACGTTGTGGTCTCCATGTGAGCTCTGAGGAGTCTAGGAAACTGTTCAGCTGGCCAAATGTCTGTGACTAATTTATTAGGAGCTGATCAGCTCTCAGGGCTACATGGACTGTGCTGATTCTACCTATTCTGACTGTAATAAACACTCATGTATAGCTCACAGGGACACATCTGTGCTCTGGATGCCTAAAAGCATCTTCCTCCAGAGCTATATCCCACTCTTGGTTTCTGGATCATGAGCAGGTGTGAGTATGACAAAGTATCTAGCTCAGTCTTGTCTAAGCTGAACTCATTCTCTGCTTGGACAGAAGTTGGATTTTCTACTGCTTTAGAAACTGTAAATACCCATAGAGAGTTAAGCAGATCTTCAAAACTAGAATTTGGAATTTACACCCCTCAGGGAACAAACTTAGGTGCTTTGCTCAGAAAGTTAATTTACCCAGGCATGCTGTTTAGGTACCGGGAAAAAGAAGCTTCTCTCTGCAGGACAGCTCAAAGGCAGGAACTGAAATCAGCTTCTCTGAATCACCTTCTGGAAGTGCTTTTCTTTCTCTTTCAGCTGTAAAGAAAGCTCTGGAAAAATTTAGGCACTACAATGACAGCATGAATACCTGCAGCCCAAATTACCTTACAACCAATTCTGGATGCGTAAGTTTTCTTTCTTTCTCTCCCGTGGCCTGCGAAGTCTGCACGTAAGTGCTGAAGTGCTTGTTTTACTGTTACTGCTTATGCAGGTTGACATTCTTACCATATGCAACCATGTGTGTTTTACCTCTAACTAACACAGCTGGAGTATTTCCTTAGTGTCTTAGAGCTAATCACCTGTTTCTTTCTGCCAGCTGTAGCACTGGGCATTGATTTAGCTGTGGAGATGAAACTTTCTTGATATAATTGGTAAAATTTTTAATCAATCCAATGCAAGAACCTTCTTCTTTCTACTAGAATATTCTGTTTCTCCTCTCTCCCTAGGAAATCCCATTATCTTCTGTTGTGTGTCAAAATATATCTACTGAGTATTGATATCAAGCAATTATGTGAGGCAAAATCATTCATGTACGGTATACTGGCAGAGAGAAATGACTGCATTCTGAACTACATCTCTTTGTAGCAACATGGCAAAGGCTTCAAACCTCATATGGAAATGAGCAGTGCATGTAAATTACTTTGTCTAAATGGATTTTCATTAGAAGTGGAATCTAAGCAGTTCAAAAATCACTAATGTTCACTGGCAGGAGCCAAATGGCTGAGTCAACATCACTTTTAGTCTTTAGTGCCTCTTTTCTATAATGCTGAACCACTGAAATAGTCTGATCAAACTTGGCATTACAGAAAAAGCACTGTGCCAGATTGGTTAAGTCATAGACTGACTCATCCTTGGGGTATGACAAATGCTAAATGAGCTACTGATCCTCTGGATAGCTGGGTACAGCTCCCTGAGAGACTGGGACACAGACAGTAGCAGATATTAATAGCGGGTGGCTCTGTCATTTGGTTTAATTATTCTTATTTATTCTCCATAGGTTTCTCTTCTTCACCCTTGCTGCTGATTATTTTAGCTATGGTGTAAAGTACAGAAGCCCAACACTCATAACTTAAAAAAGTAAAGAGTCATCAAGATTCTTAAAGTAATCTGGAGCAGGTCTTGGCTTTCATCTGTACATGCTACAACATCCAATATATATAAAAAAAGAGGTATATCATGAGCTATGGGCAGATTTGTGCATTGAAGAGAAAAGTTGTGCTCCACCATACATCCAAGAGCATGTCTCTTCTCAGAGCATGCATAACAGAACTGTTCCTGTCAGAGACTCAGGCTGCAGGTAGCTTCTCTGAAGGCAGACTGCTTGCATAAGCATCCTGAGATCCAAAATACAGTTGTTGACTGAATACCAACATTTCAGTGCTCACTGATAGCTTTTTGAGTGTTTTCATGGATGTATGCCTCTAACTTCTGCTCGTGTGTTGTTGCAGGAAGCCATCTTGCCATGCACCTTTCTAAGGAAAAACAAAGGGACAAGAAACTTGGTGACAAGACTCCTAACAGTCTTTCTTGCTGCCTCTTTCACAATGCCTAGGTTTTCTATGTAAGTCTTAGCCTACGACTCCATGACAGGACATGCAGCATTATGGTCTTGTGCTCTGTATTTGCTCTGCTTAAGAATTGCTTTTGATACAGTCAGCTAGATGCACTAAATAGAAAGCTGTTATTCTTCTAGTTAGATTTCAAGGCAGTTTAGCTTGCATTATTGGCCACCAGGGATATTGTTATCAAGCTATTTGTTGGCAGAGCTGCCATAAGTAACACAACCAGGCCTGCCTCATCCAAGTTTCTTTTGACCTCTATGGTATCCAACACTTCTAAATTTTAACAGAACATAGGAGTGCACAATTCACTTTTACAACATTACTTATATGACAGTGTATTTACTTAAAAAACACAAGTTTTGAGAGCTGACTTGGCTTAGCTTTTTGCTCATTACCCTAGTGCTACCATTCTGCTTGGACCTACCTCAGTGTTGCTTGTGTGGTGCTCTCTTACTCAAAATATGTTGGGGAGATTTTTGAAATTTTAAATACAAAAGAGAAAAACACAAAAGGATGCTCTGGAGTAACTACTGAGCTATGAAATGGATGTCCCAGCCTGCAACCCAAAGACAACACATCTGCTCAAAAGCTAAGCAGGCGGTTATATAGACCATGCCAGCTTGTGATGTTCTGTTATGCCCTGTTATGCCCTGACAGTAGATACATCTGAAAGTAAATAATAGCAGCTGGGAAGCAGTACCTGCAAGGACTTGTTAGCTGAATAGGGTCTTTGCCAGATGGTATCAAGCAGAAGCAGCAACCTTGCATCTACTATCACTGGCTTTCTCCCACCTCAGACCAGAACTCAGGTACAGGTGCTCCTCCTGCTTTCTCAAGTCACATGGGACAGTTTAATCTGACTCTAAACTTGATTTTGCAACAGAACCAAACATTTGAGAAACTTGAGCTTTCCTACTATGAAGTCTGCATAGGAACTTCATGCTCCCCAGGTCTTGGGCTGTCAGTCCTGGCCTGTCCATGCTGCACCATAACCTGCACCCACTGCTGAGACTGGTATTGGGTCTGCTCCCCTGGGGATTTCATTAAGGTAAGTCAAAGCAAACATAGAACCTCAGAAAATGAGAAGTTTTGCAAATTCCCAGTTTGGTACAGCAAAAGTACAATGTCTATCAGAGTGGGGTCAGTCCATGACTACAGCTCTCAGAGTAATAACCCAAAGGCTGAAGTGCACTTGTAGACTGGAGATAGAGGTTTGAATAACACCTCTTGTCAGCAAAATAAATCCTTCACTGCCCCAATCTTTGCCAAATTAATTACATAATTGTTTTAGTATTAAAATATTGGTAAGCAAGAAAAATTAGATCTGGCAAACAAGATATAATTTCAGTTCAAGAAGGCTTGTGTGCCTTTAGTGAAGGCATGTATGATGTCAAACTAATAATTTTAAGCTTAGAAACTGCTAAATGGTATGAAACACTGCTCACTTCCCCGATATGCAGAGAACAAGTCAGAACCACAAAGTCAGACAGAGCTGTTGCTACTGGTGACTCTCAAAGCAATGAAATATATCTGCTGTAGACGTTCACTTTCCAGGTCTGTTAGTCACACAGATACCACATCTTGCTTCAGCTAGCAACAAGACACGCTATACCCCATAAATTGACCAGGCATGGCTACTCATTTGACCTTAATTACCCAAGTGTTCACCCAATGCTATGCAGACAGACAACATCAGTTGACACATTGGTCCTGCTAATAGTGATACTTAGCACTCCCTACCATTTTTCATCTTCAAAGCACTTTCCAAATTTTACTTAATTAATATCTTTGAAGATGCCAAACTGTTTGCTGATATTTCACTGATAGTTTCTGCTCTTTCCAAAGCAGAGGAAAAGATGCTATTTCCTAATTAGATTTTAGTAAAGACACTACTGACTTCCCCTTCTCTTCATCTGGTTTTCAGTCTCTTTCTGTTTCCAGGAATCTGACCTTTTCCCAGTCAGCACCTGGGGGAATTATTGCTTTACTTGCCTTTTAAATAGCAGATAACAAATTGTTGCCAAAGTAAAATCTCTCTCTTTTTTTTTTTTTTTTTTCAGGCAAATTTAAATGTTACATCCTTAACTTTCAGAACTTCAGTCCTTTGATTAGGTTAAAGTAGAAGTCAATTAATTCAAAAAGTTAAGCTCAGTACTATAATGTTTTCCATTTTATATATATATATATTTTTTTAAGTTTTCTACGTAGAGTTTCCTGACTTTGTGATTGTTAGAGTCTTACAAGCATTTCTCAGATGCTTGAATTATAACCCACTGCTTCAGCAGAAACTTTGGCAAATTGTCAAAATATGGATGTGATTCTGGACTTTTCATGTTTTGATGGAGTGTCTAAAGCCGCATACAGTATATAATATGTCATCAGCACTGCTGCAGCTGTCACCATCAGAGGCGAATGGGGCTACTGGCAGAGTACACTCTCTGAAGCCACAAACAAGCATTTCCACTGAGGTCATGAAGCTCACAACTCTTACACAAAACAATTTATTTGGGAAAAAAAAAATACATATATGCAATGAAGTTAATTGGGAAACAGCGGTTTCAAGAGATGGAAGGACAGTGCATTGCTTAGATGGTTTTACAAAGTAGACAGAGCAAGGTGTTTGGAGAGTGTTGCATTGTCCCCACTGGGCCAAAAGAAAATTGTGCCTGACACCACATTACATCTTCACCTGCAGAATTTTAAATGATCTAGTAATTAAGAAAAGTCTAATTTCCTTCTACCCCTTCATTTGTTTTGTTCCATTCTCTCAATTATTTCTTCTACTTCTGCTCTAGTTGTAATTTTTCTAATACATAACTCAGACAGACACAATCCTGTCCATCAGTTGTCACAGAGCTGAAATGCACACACTCATGCTGTACACACTTGTGCAAGTCTGGCTGTAATTCTTACATCTGTAATTCAACAAAAAACTGAGCTGGCTTGCATTCTGTTCAGCAAAGCACCTAAACATAAAAATAAGGATAAGACTGAAGCTAAGTACATTGGAATTAGCAATTGGTTGTTCAATGAAAGATTGAGATGTACGATACTCACTGATAACCTTACAAACTCTAGAAAGAAACCTCCTTCGACTAACTTTCTGAGATTAAAAAAAAAAAAAAAAAAAAAAATCTATCTCAGAGAGTGGTTACTTTTGCCAGCAGGAAATCCATCTGGCCTAGCTATAATAGGATGCTAAAACAGCAATAGTGAGAGAAACACTCAAATCAAAAATATTTGTTGAAAACGTGATCCGCACCCAGTGTACCCTGCAGGGGATCGCCGTTTACTCCTCTGGAAGTTTGGGTGAGCTTTTCTAAATGAATAAAATATTGATATCATTATTAGAAAAACAAATAAACCACAATTTGGACAATCTGGAAGTAGAAGAAAATTGAGGAGGAAGGTCTCAAGGAGAAATAATTTTAAACCAGCCCACTTCCCCCACCAGAAGCCATTCACAGACAAAAAGCTCTCTGACAAGCTACAGACTTAAAGAACACATACTGGAAGTCCAAGAGACAATTTGTTTAAAATAAAGTACCACAAAGCAATGGTCACTTCAAAGACTACACAGAAATGGGGAATGTTGGCCCACTCCTCTCTTTTACACTGTGGTGTTAGCATGTTAGTGTTACACTCTCCTTCTTGTGAAATTATTTCTTGACACAGATTATTTTGGTTCTCTAAGCAGTTTTCAGGAGCATACTGTCCTCAGAGCTCCAGGGTTGAAACACAGTATATTTTAGTTGCAATGTGCTCTCCTACAAAATAACATATCTGGTTTTGTTTGTTTGTTTGTTTGTTTTTTGGTTGGTTTTGCACAGCTGTATTTATAATTCCTCACACATATCTCAGCTCGGCTTTCAAATATGTGCTTTAGGTTTGCTCTTTCTTCTGGAAGCACCCAAGTACATTCCACTCTGGTTACAACTGGCTAATGAAAGAAGGAAAGAAGAGCTTCACTATCCCATTAGTAGCCAATAATCAAATACATATATTGTGAAGAAGAAGAGTTTTGTCAAACAAGAAACCAAAGACACATACCCCTTCAGTTTCCAAGGTATTTTCATCTCTCACCAGTTTGGACACTTTCTCAAAGGTAATGGGCCACTCATAATTTTTCATTTTCTATTTGTCATACACATCTCAAGGTGGGTCTCTATTAACTCCTGCAACTGAGATGGTTCTAAATATTTTGCTTGAAAAGGCTATTTTCACAGGATGGCTTCAAGAGTTCCTTTTTCTCTCCCTTATTTTCCAATAATGCTCATTAGCAAATATATTATAACCATCAGAAACGTGTAAGATTAAGTAAAAATTATGCTGGAGGCAGATTGAAAACTACCAGTGTGTGCAAAGCCATTCTGCTTTTGTAAACCCTGTTTCTGCAGGTGTCTGAAGAAGGCACTACAGACTTCTGTTTCTCTAGGACTATAACAAGTCTGGCCCACATTGGCCTTGCTCTAAAACATTGATACTGTAAAGACAGAAAGGAAAAGAAAAATAATTATTTACTTGTCTGCTGCTTACCAATTCTGCAGACTTATTTTTCTACAGGTACCTATACTGTAGCTCATTCAAAATGAAATCAGCATCTAATCCATCCATGAGTAATTTGACTTGTAGGAAATAGAGAACAAAAAAAGAGTGCTTTTAGATAAATCCTAATTAATTGCACATGCAAATGTCTTGGATGGATGTGGTCATGCAATTCAATTAGATGACTAATTATGTTGGAATTATAATACCATATTTAAATAGATAAACACACATAAAAGTGCCTGCCCAGGAGTTTGAATGCTGGAGTCTGGGAATAGAATCATTTATTGGCTCTTTAGTGCCACCTGTTGAAAACTGAAAATGCAAGCAAATGAAACTGCACGCCAATTAGACGTCCATTTAGGAAGGCAATGCCTATTTGCTTGACAGGTGTGAAATAATTGTAATCTTCAAAAATTTAACAAACATGATGGAATTATTTGAGGCACAGTTGTCACTCTACAAAGAAAAATGTAACATACCATTGGGGATGCTGGGAAGATGAAGCCAAGCTCTTGGGACATGTGGCATGGTCATAGTATCACATCTGCTCAAAAAATGAATTCTTTTCCCTTCGTCCCATTAAGCTTTCACAGGACATATAGCTAAATAGTCATCCTGATTATAGAAACCTCCTCTTCCATGAGCAATTCCATAGTAGTACTTCTCTGCTAATTTAGAGCAAGATTACTAGTGCTTAATCACACGGGGAGCGGAGGGACAGGCACTGAGCTCTAGTTTCTGAGGACAGTGACAGGACCTGAGGGAACAACATGGTGCTGGGACAGAGGAGGGTCAGGCTGAGTGTTAGGGAAAGGTTCTGAACCCAGATGGTGGTTGGACATTGGGACAGGCTCCTCAGGGCAGTGGTGACAGCACCAAGCTGCAGAAGTTCAAGGAGTGTTTGGACACCACTCTCAGACATAGGGACTGATGTTTGGGTGGTCCAGTGTGGAGCCAGGAGCTGGACTTGATGACCCTTGTGGGTCCCTTTCAGCTATGGATATTTTGTGATGCTATGATTACTCATGTGGAGTTTTGCTGGAACCAGGCTGACTGCTTGCAGGGACCATGCTATGCAACATGAGGAGGAGAAAGTACCTGCTCTGTGGGGAGGAAACAAGCAGCAACAGACTCAGTATTAGTAGCTCTGTAACTTCATTGTGCCCTGCTGGGACAACATGGTGACTGAGATGCAGACATCATAGCCAAAGTCAAAAGAGCAGATCAGAGAAAAAAGGCTCCTATTTTTTCAAAATATTATTTCTTTCCTGCAACACCATTTCACTCTAAAAAGAGCATCCCATTCAGGCTACATTTTCTGATGGATATTTTTTTATGATGATGTCCAATTGAATGTGAAAACTACGGTTAGGTTGCAGGCTTAGGCTCTTTGTCACATACCAAATGTCTCAGTTAACAGGTTTACCAAAGAGGAAACAATGTAAAATTTCCAATTAAAGAAAACAAATCCACTTATGCGAAAACACTTTTTATCCCATACCTTTTGGAGTACTGTGGTTTAAAACACAATGGTTTATGCCCATCATTATCCATATTTTGAAGAAAAAGAACCTACTACCAGAGCTGGGCAGAGAAAAACAATCCTGTTTTTCAGATAACATATTAGATTATCATTATTATTAATTTCATCTCATTCTCTATAGGAGCAAGCCCTCTCAAATCTTAAAAGATGTCAAAGGAAAGACAGCAGGCAGCAATGACACAGCTGTCTGCCTATCTAACCAAATTAGGGCCCCTCAGGATGCCTGTGAGATAACTTGACTTGGATGAACATCTGAGGGACAACACTGAAATTCTGTTAATGACAGGCTAAAACCACACCTTCACGGAACATCTTCATTTCCGCACTTTATCAAATTCCCACCCACTTTCACTGCAGTACTTTGAACCAGTCTTCCCCACAACTTTGAGCTAAAGTTATTATTGAATCAGACCATTACAACTCTCTACAACATTTTTGACTTTTCTGATTGTCTTCCACTCCTGCTGAAAGACTAGGCTGCCCAGATGTTTGTCCAGGTGTCACTTTCACAAAATTGCCAAAATAATGGGTGTGTCCACCTGTTTAACTGGGCTTTCTAACATTTCTATATAGGTATTTGAAAGGATAATAAGATATAGAAACCGTTCCACCCAAATGAAAGTAAACCTTTGTCTGCAAAATCAATTTTTTGATCATGAGCAACACTAAGCACAATATTTTTGGCACAAAATACTTCCTGTTTCAATTTTTAATCCTTTTTAAACACTATTCTTTTCTAGTTAAACACCTGTTTAGCCTTATAGAAGCTGATGCTATAGAATTATATCCAGTCCCTATTATTCTTCCAAGTGGGAAAGAACTTCAGAGGGAAAAGTAGAATAGCTATTATGACAGTAGCACTTTAGTATAGAGTATCTTTTGAAATAAAAGGTAAGTCAGTGGCTTTGGCAGATAATTATAGAGTCTTATTACAAAGCAGAATATCATAAAAAAATTAAAATATTTAAAATGTCTTTCACATTTCAAATAAATGTCAACTACATTTTACTCAGTTAATTGACTCACCAATTTAATTGAAACAGAGTTCTTTTAAATGTAAAATATGCACTCTGGGTTTCTTGCAATATTTATGTTAAAATATTGTAAATATTGCTTTCATGCATTATTTGCCTCTTGAGAAGAAGTGTTTGGAAATGATTCAACACACTTCATCTTGTTTGTCTTTGTCATGCAAAATGAGAAAAGATTTCACAGTAAAATGCTCAACTATACCATTTATTTTATTCCTCTACTGTACCAACTACACTCTATTTCTCTTCTCATATGGATTGAAAATACTCATGATTGCAGGATTAAGTACAAACATAGAGTGCACTTAAGAGGTGTTTTGTGATCACCTGCAGTGCATTTATGTTATGCCATCTACCTTTTCTCTTGAGTAAAGTAATTTGGAAAGCTTTTGTTCTTAAACTTATCTAAGCATTTCTAGGAGTAGGTTGAGACACTTAGAAAAGGCCTGATTTTCAGAAAGCAAGGGTTCCCCACTTTCCATCTAGCTGGCTACTTTTAGGGAGTTTCAGTTTGGATACCCAAAATTAATATGCAATTTTAAAATTGGAGGTCTTTGTGCTTGGCTTCAAAGGGTGGAAGAACAGACAGCAATTTGCAATTTACTGCACTGTCTCTATTTCTGGGCTCCCATAGAAGAAAGTCTTAAGCTGATTTTGCAGTCTCACAACATTCAGACATTTATTTTTTTCTAAAATGAATCTTATTATGTGATATGTCCTACATGCAATATCCCTGTAATTTTTTTTGTGAAGAAATGTACAATGACTTACTTTAGATCATTACCCACATCTTACAGGAGCTACCAGCTTTCACTGTATCAAAAATAATTTTGCAAACATATCCAAGGGTTAGGAGGGTCTTGTCAAACATGAAGAGATGACATGTCTCCAGTATTGCCCTTGGCATTTGCATTCATATTCTCTTGGGTTATCGTCAACTGGTGCAATGTAGGAAAATGAAAAATTAGAACAGCAATAGGATTAAGAAAAGCAGTATGCCAAAATACCAGAAGCTCTCCTAGACTGAGGGACAACTTGTTCCACCTAAGAACTAAAATAGAAAAACTCCTCTTTTTTCTCCAATAAGATAAGTTATTACGAAGACTTACTCTGTGCTTGTCTCCGCTGCAGTGGTGCAGTAGGAGTGATTGTCATCTCTAGCAAATGAAAGGGGTATCTCCTGCCACAGGCTTTGTGGGAGAGGCAAGGGATTGGTAGGTGGTGAGTAAACAGTATTTTGCAACACCAGTTCCTAGTGATTCACTGACTTCCAATCTTTCTCTACTTTTTTGTTCCTGGAGGACATATCTTGGGAGCAGCAACTCAGAAGATCACTTTGGACATTGTCTAAAAAGGTTTTGTTGCATGTTGACGATGCTCCTAGTATGTCAATATGGCAACAATGCTACAAGATGGCAAACTATGCCATTTCTCAACTGTGGGACTTCACCAATTTCAATTAAACTAATTATTACACTTCATCCACATATGCTATTTACTCAAGCTACCTCACCAGTTAGGGGTGAAAAGCCTGGAAAATAATTGAGTTACTGAGTAACAGAAGTTCAAGGTAAACAGGTGAATTTATTCATATTTCGTTTCACAGGTAGTAGGTTTACCTAATGCTAACTTGGACCACATCTACAAATGATGGTGATAAAAAAAAACACTCCTATGTTTCAGTTGATACACATCAGAGAACTCCACTACCAAACCAAAAACCACACTCAAACATGTTCCTGGGAGAAAAGTAGGCTAAAGATATAGTCTCTCTACTTCCAGACAGGACCTGTTCATTGTGGCTGGTGAAGATGATTATCTCAGATTCAAAACCATCAGGAATAACCTTTCCAGCTGCCTGAAAGACTATGACTGTTCTTAAAAATATAGCAGCTATTGCCTATACACAGCTATTATTTTCAAAGATGGTATTAATTCAGGGAAGATAATTTTTTGTTTATTTTACAGTTCAAGGAATAACTTTATTACAACAATGAATGGTAGTGGCCAAGGGATAAGTTTCTATATGAGTCAAACGTTCACAAAATTACCACATTTTGAATATAGAAAATAACAGCACTATGGCAAATAAAAACAGTGACTCTCTTATTTGTCAATGGGATCCACTTTACTACCATAGGTCTTTCTACCTGATTAGTTCTTTTCTCATATTTCTTTGTACCAAATCTTTTTTGTTCTATGTGGTAAAAGCTGGCTTACATTTCTTCACTCTGACTCCAGTCCTACAGCAATTTGTAGGACAGACCATTGATACAGAAAACCCTATTCAAAAAGCGTGTTTGAAGTACCTGATGTATGTCTCTACCATTCTTCTGAAACAGACAGTCCACTGACATGTGAACAACACGGGCAGCAACGTAATACTAGGATTTCAACAACAACTCTCTTCGAGTATTTACTCTAGATCACATTACCAACTCTACATTCATCAAAATAAGCAACTGTTTGTGTTAATACATATGTTTTTGGATTCACATACAAAGGAGCTTCCTTTCTAAACAAGACGGACTGGATTTGTGATGATAGCCTACATGAGGAGCACTACAGGGTTGATGACCTGAGATGGGCAGCAGCAACAATGCAAACCTTATCCTGTCTTCACAGCACTTCCACAGCATCAGGGGACTTCTGGCTTTTGAGTTAGGCACAACTGTAGCTCCATGCTTATCTTCATCATGAAACAGAAAATATTAAAAATACTACTTCTCTCCACACCTCCCCATCCCCTGCCTACACCTTTTTGTTTCTCCATGCATTTGCAAGGTGACTGAGACCTTTTTTCAATTTAATGCAGAGGATTGTTCTTGATTGATACAACTTGCATACTCGGTGCTGCTTAGAGACCCCAAATCAGAGAAGGGCATTTGCCAGATACCATGCAAATGCATAGCTAGATAAGGTCTTGCGAGAGTGCTTTACTGAGGCCACAAAGAAAATCAGAGTCAGCGCAGAAGTGAACACAGATCCCCAGAGTAGCACCTCTACCATTTAGACCTGGATTGACTTTGCTATGGATGTTTACTTAGTTGTTTACAGAATTTCAGGATCAAAGCCTTGGATTGCTTTGGTCACAACAGTTTGGTAGTGGCCACTGTAAAATTGTGCCTCCTGAAAGAAACTGATCCTCAAAGCATAGTGAAAGGACTTGAAATAAGATGAGTATTGCCAAGCCAACCATATTCCTAGGAAACACTTCCTCACTGCACGGCTGATGGAGCCCAGGCTGCCCAGAGGCTGTGGGGTCTCCTCCTTGGAGAGCTCCAAAAGTCACCTGGCCACGAGCCTGGGCACCCTGCTCTGGGTGGCCCTGTTGGAGCCAGGGGTTTGGACCAGGTCATCTCCAGAGGTGCCTTCCAACCTCAGCCATTCCCAAAAGTCAACTCTTGATCTTATAATTGGAACCACTAAACTACTAGCACACACCACACCCATGAAACCCCTCTTTGGAAGCATACTTTTCTTATAATACCTTATGAGCTAGGCTAATCAACAGAACATTAAAACTGCAAAGGCATCACACTGCTTGCCCTCAATGGTAGCCAATTTGCCCAAAAAGCATGAGCGTATTTGCCTCAAAAGAGTTAATGGCATTACTTGCTGCAGCTTTTCATAGAAAGCTAACCTTGCAAGCTTGCCTTGTCAATCCAAGCTGTTGTTTTACCTGCAGTGGTGAGGAGTGGGTGGAGCTGAGAGCACAGCTGAAACGTGAACTCCAGCAGATACAGACAAGAAAGTGTTTGCAGCCGCTGTCTGTTTGGTGCAAAGTTTTGGTTCATTAGCCTTGAAATGTTTCACTAACAGAATGCTTCTGGTATGCTGTAAACAAACTGTAAGTGCCCTCGCATGCAACAGCACTCTGTCAAAAATGAAAGTGGGTTATTCCGTTTTCTAAAATAGTTAGAAAGTCAGTGACAAACTTTAGTAATGACCATGTTTGTGTGACTTAAAGAAAAGACTGACATTGTGGTAAAAAGCAACTCAATCTATACCTATATATATATATTTTTCTCCTTTTTAGTTCTCACAGTGTTATGGTTTTGTTTGTGGCTCAGAAATACATTTCTCTCTACCTTTTTAATCATTTTCCAAATGTAGTAAAAATATGAATAAATAAATAAATAATCATGGTACATTTAAGTGTTCTTAAAATTATTAAGGGCCAAACCCTCTTTCTACATTTGATCTGAACTAGTTCATGCCCATCCCTGGTCTTGTATGTAAAGGTCAAACATTGCAAGTCTTACACTGTAAAGCTTTCAGTTAAGGCAGACATTTTTTGTGGTATATATGCACAAGTTCCAGCAAACCAAACTGAAGACAGACAGAATTTTGCCAGGGAAAAGAAAAAAAAAAAAAAAAAAAAAGACTTTGGAAGGACAGATTATTTTGGATCAAATAAACAGAGAAAAAAAAATAAACAAAACCTGACTGGTATCGTAGCTCAGATTTTAAACTCTAAACTCCACCTTCTCTTGAGATTAGAGAAAATTTTGTCTCTTGTCCCAGGCCTTATGATATTTCTTCACATATTTTGAAAACACTGTGGCCTCGTTCAGGGCAATGAAGAAGTAAAAAATGCTGTAACACAATAAAGCTCCTTGAAGTGCTTGAACCAATGGAGGAAAAAAAAAAAAAAAAAAAGCATTTTTTTTTTCTGACTCTCTTTAGTTGTGGACAGCAATTAAGTTAATAAAAAGTTAGCATGCAAATAAGATACCATAAAAGAGATTTCATAATATTTTGAAAATGTATCCTTCTGTAGTGTGAATTTCTTTTTTAAATGGTTTGAGTGAAATGACAGATAGATAATCCCATGTATTAGCATTAAGAGGGGTTGGAGAAGAGGGCATAAATCCAAGCAATTCCTAAATTACCTTGGATGAGTCAGCTAGGCCTAGATCCTTTGCAGCAAACCTAAACAGGTTTTTAGCTCCTTCTTTTAGGCAAGAGTTTGAAAGAACAGCAGCATTGCTAGGTTAGCTAACACACAGAAGGGTAGCATAGGTTGAGAGTAATTGCTGA
Source organism: Netta rufina (assembly GCF_964035555.1). Taxonomy (NCBI): domain Eukaryota; kingdom Metazoa; phylum Chordata; class Aves; order Anseriformes; family Anatidae; genus Netta; species Netta rufina. The sequence continues at coordinate 8,988,009 of NC_140124.1, read as the reverse complement.
ATTCAGGTATGTTTAGCAGAGATTAAAGTCTCCCTGCCCAGGCTCAGCATGATGGCATCTCAGCACCTCCTGAAGCCTTTGCTGGTATGCCCGTTTCCATCAAAGACCATCAGCAGCAGCTGCCTTTCAGGGTCTGTGGCTGTTTATTAGAGCAGGTATGCATGTGACTCAGATGTACCTTTTCCCACCTGGAAAAGTCTGTGACTGGGGGTCACAGCAAGTACCATGAGAAATGGGGATTAACCCTGTGAGCCTTTGGTTCAGCTGAATTTCCAGTGATGTCAGCAATAATGCTGGCTACAGAACCGGTCCTTTGCTATGAATCTTTTTCTTTTTTTTTTTCAGGAAATAATTGGATTTTGTCTCATCAAGCTATGTTTGCTGGGGGTAATTTCCCTTTCAGATAGCTTTAGAAGAAGAAACAGGAAGGGGATTGGGGAGGGGGAGTAGACGGGGGGAATTTGGCCTTAAGTCTTTGCTGTGTAAGTGACCGTACAACACTTTATTTGCATATCTAGCACTTAAAGGGTTACGCATGTAATTATTTAACGTAACTCCAAATAAGCTGTTTGATTTTCTTTCATCGTGAGCCAAACATTAGGCTTCGAAAGGAATTCCTTTAAACTTCAATAATATAAAGGCACATGGCAATGTGAAAGTTACAACTCTAGCTTAAATGAGTCAGACATAAAAGTATTTATGACTGATATTCTCTGAATATACCAACTTCAGACACTTTAAAGTCTATTTCTGCTGTAAAAGAATAGGTACAGGAATATCAGCCATTGTACATCTGCAGAACTCTTACTTTCAAGTAAAGCAGAGTCCAGTCCCTAAACATTTATTATTTTTTTTTCCCTAAGAAAAAAAAAATACATGGCAAGCCACACCAGGCCATCAGCACCTGAAGTAAGTAAAAGCAATCCTTTTATGAACTTCCCACCAGTTATTTGTTTTGTGAGGCTCCTGGAGAAAAAGAATAATAAAAAAAAAAATCCAGTGAAAAAGCCGTGTGTCCCTGTGAAAAGCATTGCACATGAAAGAGAGAAAGAAATGAACTGAATGTTGTTTTTCTTGATGAAATAGCAGATTGGATCTTAGGCTTTTTACAAACTATAGCACAGGTGATCATCATTTGTTCTGTCAAAAGCATTTTCAATGACATGACCAGAACAATGCGGCTGTGATTACAAGGATCAGCATGGATTGAAAGATACTCAGGGCATTTACCAAAGGGATATTTATAGCACTGCTAAAGAAGTTCACTTTTTTAAGCACTCACAAATTCTAGGAACAGAAGATTGGAAATCAGGGTTGCTCCATTTGTTTTTGCACTTGCTATGCTAACGAGCACAGCCACGTCCTCTCATAAGTAAAGGCTGAACATGCTGGTTAAAATGTTATTGTCATGAAGTCAAATCCAAATGCTGAAGACGAAAATTGAGACAGTTTTCATTGTGAACTTTGATGTGAAACATCACAGTTTTGGAGGACAGCCATACCTTTGATCTTGCAGAAATTGTGAGGAATCAACCACCTTGAATCCCAGTTGTTCAGCAGGTGATTTATAATGCTGTAATATGACTGAAAGGACTTTTCCAAAAGTCATTTAACAAGTTAAGGAGAAAAAAAAAATAATAATGACACAGATTTAACAGAAATTTAAGCAATTCTGGTGGCATGTAACTTAAAGTTCATTGTAGACTCAGTTTTCTGGGAGAAACTGAGGTACTCAAGTTTCAAGATAAGCCTGCCTTCCTCCTAACCACACTGAAATAGTGGCAGCTAGGATGCCTTGCCTATGCAGATGTCCATGGGGCTAGCATCATGCGATGCAAGGAGGAGGTAGAGCCTGAGGGAAGGAACGCATCCTGATGCCAGACTTACTCCCCAAATCCTGCCTTCAGCAGGAGGGAGTGGAGAACAGCTGCAAGGCAATGACTGCTGACTTTAATTCTCTCCATTAGTGAATCATTACCAAATGAGAGGGTTAATGAGAGGGGAGATTGCCTTTACTGTAAAGGGATGCCCCTACCCTCATGCAGATCCCTGATGGGTTGGGAAGCCCTTGCTGACAGCAGCCCTCAGGAGCTGCTGCAAAACTCAATGGCATGGCCAGTAATGGGAATGTGGGGAGAGGCATCCTCTCTTCTGCCCTCCAGGACAAACAAAGACACTTGCCCAGGCAGCTTATGCTAGGTCAGAGAGGAGGCTCTGGAGTCCAGGACCTCCTGCCCGCAGCGTGGTGCCCTGCATCCCCTGGCCTGCTGCCCACACTACAGTCTGTGGCACTGGCATGGGTGTCCTTCCATGCACCCTTGACCAGCAAGTCTTTCAAATATGACTGAAGTAAGCAGGAATTTTAGATATGGGATATCTTCTTTTAAAGATGCTTAATGAAATTCATTTCTCGATAGCATTTCTACTTGGACTTGAGCAAGTACAGAGATGGGTGAGTGTTTTCAGCTGCCTGACCAAACTAGAAAAACAAATGCAACAACAAAGGTTATCATATTAATCTAGAAGAGAGGAAGGAGTTTGTTGTTATACTTTTTTGAGCAATTCTTAATTTAAATTCTTCCTTCAGAACACCAGCAGTACCCATAATTAATTTTTATTCAATGCATAACTGATATCTGCTTTTGATATATTTTTTTTCTAAATTGTTCACTTCATTTAACCCATTTTCACCAGTAGTTTCAGACAATTTCAAACAATATTTTAAGAGTACAGAATATTCCCACAGAAATTGTTTAGCTCTAGTTAGAACATTAGCTCCTTAAAAGCATGCATGCATTACTATTTCATTTCATTTTTTTTAATAGTTTTACCTTACTTGAACACCAAGCCCTGAATTTCCTCATGACAATTACTTGTTTTCTGTACTTTCAGAGATGTTGTTTCTTACAACTTTGGATCTGCCCTCCCAGAAAACTTTGCTAGGTTAAATTTCTGATTTTTAGAGGAGTCTGCCTGGATAAAATTACTACCTGTAGTCTACAGCAATTTATTTTTTTTTTTTTTTTGGTGTTGTTGTTGATTGTAATGGCTTTTTTTTTTTTTTCTCTTTGTATTTTTGGAGATTCAGATGATACAGGTTTAGCAATACAAAATTTTTGAGTGCTTTTTAGATTCTTCTGCCAGAAGAATTCCTGTGAAAATACATGCTAGGCATGTCTTAAGAGAAATTATATACAAGAACATGACTTGATCAGTATCCCAGTGAGATATGGGATATTTTTCAGCTAGGGAGTTAATGGATGATGATACTATATTTGGCCAGCAAAAATAATGACACACTTTCCCCTGGTCTACAAGAACTACTCCCACATTGATTTTAACTTAATATCTCCCTCATTAGGAACCTGCACAGAAGTTTGGCAGAAATACCCAAGACACTTATTGGATCATTCACTGGTAATAATAGATATTGCTTTTTTTTTTTTTTTTTTTTGAATGTACAAACTAGTCATAAAAAGGATAAGTTTGAAACAAAAGCATTTTACAAAATACAGATTTTTATCAACTCCATCACTGTTGAGGTTAAATATTTTATGGAGCTAAATAAAACTCGGACTTCTCCACTTTCACATTGCGGGATGCAGTAAAAGCTTAAGAGCCTGATTTGCCCCACTGCTGAACGACTTCCATTACGCGTCGAATAACCTTCACTTCGCAGTATACTCTGACTGTGATATGATCAGACTCCCAAAACCCAGAGACCTGAATATACAATTTCAAAATGGATAAGTCCACACCAGTAGCAGGGAGTGGTTCTTCTGGGGACCCACTGTGGTTGAGAGAACCAAATCCGCACACTCACCAGCCAAAATGCCATAAAGCACTCAGGCTTTTGCTTAAAGTGAGCCAAGCAATTAATTACATTTCTACTTAACAAAGAATCTGTTTTAATTCCATTGAACTCTACAGGATGTAAGTACTGGCTTAAGTGTTAAACTCAAGCCTTGGACATGTCAGGCCAAATAAGCACTGGCACCCGAGTGCCTTAGCTCTTCTGACGGGTAATGAAGGTATCAAACTCATCCCACAGCCATTGGACCAGTAAGACACTCAGATGATTGCTCTTGTAGCCAAGAAAGCAACCAAACTATTTAATGGTGGCACAATTGAGACTAATAACTTGACTAATAACTCATTGCTTGAATGTTTTTTTAAGTGCACTTGTGAAAATTAAAGCTCTGGGTCTGCGGCATGAAACCATTATCTATACAACAGCTCACGGAGAGGGTTATCTAATAACATGAGAAATCTATTAGACTCAGTGGAAGCAAGAACTGAAGGAAATAAATCATGCAATAATGGTAAATCAGATCTCTAATTATGGTCCTGCATAGGAGGCCAGAGGAGAAATACGTCCATAGGACTACTGTGTGGTGTTTCTCATTCTCTCTTCTGTTAGAAACATTCAGTCATATCCTCCTGCCTTAATTCCATCAATCCCACAGTAATTTCTAAATAACACCGGCATCCTTGGGAAAGCATTAACTAAAAAAAAACAATGCAAGTTATTTCTTCTAAACTGCTAACAGACCAAGATCTTCACACATTTTTCTCTGCCTCTGGGGCTGAAAATCCTTGCACCTAAAACCTATGTGGTCAGAGGGCTTAGATCCCTGTGCAGCTTTTCTGTAACTGACCAACTTTTCCAGTGGTGGAGACAGCCCCCTGCTATCTTCTGTTCCTACACAGTTTTGAGTCTTTGTGCAATGTGCAAGTAGTGTGTTAAGGGTCAGATTCATCTCACCTAGCTTGAGTGTCTAGAAGTTAGGCAACAGGACTTCCTCTGTAGTCCCTGGAGGAAGACTGGCACTCTCCATGGACTAAGGAGAGGTGTGATATTTGGCTTTCCCACTCCTACTACATAACTTGAGGACACATCCTTCTCCAAAGTATACTTCAGCATATACTTAGCAGCATATACTGGGTGAGCGACCAGCAGACCTCAGCAACGTATACTGGATGAGCAGTAAGAAACTATGTAAATTATGAACTTGATCATGAGCATCACCAGTCAGCAGTGCATGCTTTCTGCATGAACTCCACAGACCCATAGTAGCTTTTTTTTTTTTTTTTTTTTTTTTTTTTTTCCCATGGGTCTTAGGACACTGAGTACTTGGTTGTTCTCTTGGTTGAAAATATTTGACATATTTTCACACCAACTGGATATACTCAGAAATGAACCTGACTCAGTAGAAATGCAGCACAAAAATCATTGAAAGCGTCAAAATAAAAATAAATAAACCACAGAGTGGCATAAATAATAGTGCTTAAAACATCATCAAACTTTTAATTTTAGCTCCAAAAAACTGTTGAGGACCTAGTTTGTCAGGAAGCCGCATGATGCCCTTTGCTTTATCTTATCCACTTTTGCATGCACAACTGTTTTCTTAGACACTCACTTTTGTCCATATCTCATTCCAATTTTATTCCATGGTAATCAGCATTTCTCACTGACAGGAGGCATCTCAGTAGGATTGTGGTTTTCCATTTAGAGATCTGTTCAGAGGTCTGCACATTTGTCAAGCTGTTCTCGGATAGCTTCCTCCACCTGGGTGAAAGAGGAAGCAAGGACACAAAGGATTCACTGCAGAGAAGAACTATTCCCCTCCCTGCCACCCTGTAAAAAGTGAAGTCCTCAAAGTTGACTTACACTGTATCTATATTGCCAAGGAAACATTGCAATTCACATTAAATAAAATAGGCTTGACAACAAATGTCATAATCTGGTCAAATACATGTCACACAGCACTTGGCTCTGTGTTTCTTCTGGACTGTATGGTCCTGCTGCTGTGGGCACTAAGATGTGATGATCATTGGTGGTGTCTACTTCTGTATCCTCAAGGGTGTTTTTTTCTTAAATAATTTGAGGGCTGCATTGTTGCCCATCAAGGTAGTGTTTTCATAGCATGAATCCTTTGGTAAGAACTGTTTTCATTGGCAATGGTACACAAATATGTACAGGTATTTAAGGGTACAAAATCTTCTGTGGTGCTGCTGAAGGATGGTGTAAGGTGGAGGGGACTCAAAGTGTTTTTATCTCACTCATATTGCCTCTTGGGAATGGCACATTTCCCTAACGGTCTAGGAAATGACTAGTGGGGTGCCAACGTGCAATGGAGCAGCAAAGATGGTGGAAGACCTCTGGCCTAGTCTGAGTCTGAGCTCTGGCCCTGCTTCATTTGCAAACATTGACATAGCCGCAGAGATAAGGTTGTCATTAACTACAAGCTAAGGCCAGTTCTCACCTACAGAAGAGGTGACCAGCCACTCAGCACTGTAAAGGACATGTTCATATGGGTACTGAATGCTCAGAAGGGGTTTACACCCCTATTTCTGTTGAAACATTTGTGCCTACAAGGAAATAACTGAGAAAAGGTGGCTCTTGAAAGATTCAACTTCTATATGATGTACAATTCTATGAGAAAAAGATATATAGGACTTTATGCTGTTTCCTTGGACTTTATGCTGTTTCCTCGCAGTAAGGCAAATTTAGCTGGATTTTTGCACAGTATATCTGAAAACTGGAAAAAAAAAAATACTAACCCTTTAATGGAAACCTTTTCCATTTACACAGGAATAAAACAGAATAAACTCCACATTTCCACACTCACATATTACTGTAGACATAAAAATATTCCTGTGGGATCACACAGTCAGAAATCACCTACTCAGGGGGATATGAATGATGACTTCAATAGAAGATGGACATAAATTTTAATTAGTTGGTTATTTGATCTTGTGTTGTTAGTGATGGAGGATCTCAGAAGGGAATTAAGTATGCTTAAGACTGAAATTGCTTAGAACCAAAACACACTGCAAGGTAAGTTAGATACCACTAAATTAAAAGAAACTTTGCACCAATTAGAGATACAATAAAATACAAATGGCAATTACAATTAACCAATCAAAAATTGCAAGGGAGATCAAACTGACTATGGGGATAACTAAATTTATCCCTGACTTAATCAGACCTGCTAAGTATTTTCAAGTAGATTTGAGAAAAAGTATTAATATTCCTGGGAACATTTGCTCCTGGAAGAGACAATTTAGGAATAGAAAAACTAGGTCCAGTCTTTTTGCTTTAATGTGCTTTTCATTGCATTTTTCCTTCTATTTATATATCCTAAGCAATGCATCTCTTGCATCATTTATACACATTGCTTGCTCTCTCTGGTACCCCAGTCTTTTCTCCTACTGTCTATTACCTTATGTCAGGAATACCTCTAAAGTTGTCACAGCTTCAGAGAAGAGAGAGCGAATTATTTATTCTTTTATAGTTTTGCAATCAATATGATTCTGTATGTGTGGCTTAGCATGAGGCTGGGCATGTAGGACTGCAGCTTGCTCTGGAAAGCAAGTCTGGACCAGGAAAGACACACGTGCTCCAGCCAGCAATCACCCACACTGGGAAGCTGCTGGCTCGGCGCGTGCCACAGCTGTGACCAGTGCCAAGTAGCTCATTTTCCTTGACAAGGTCTGGGCACAGCTCAGGGGTCGGTGCAGAGCAGGGCCTGCTGCCAATGAGCAGCAGGGATGCAGCAGCTCTTCTGAAGCTGGAGAAAACTAAGCCGCATGGGCTTGAGCCATGCCTGGCCATGCCAGCTGGCCTCTGGGCCAAAGAAATCTCCTGTTTATTTACTACTATATGTCTAGCTTCTACACACAAGTGTTTAGACTGCCTTAGCAGCTTGTAATGAAATCAGTCAGTCCTGCCTATCAGTGGAACCTAATTTCCTGTTATTCTTGATTTTCAGCACTTGGAAATTGTTCCATTCAGTGTTACAGAGGAGATTTCAGCTGTCTGAAATTTCTGTGGCATTGCACAGATGTGCCCCCAGCTTCTTTTTAACAATTGAGACCATACAAGATAAATGGATGTCTGGCAATGGAAAATTAGGAAGAGTTCTTGTCAACGGTTTAATGAAAAAAATATTGATGATCTTGGTGAAAATTTGTAAATGATTGAATTATCAGATAAAGCTCACGAATATGCTACAATGGCAAATAAATTAAATAATTAGTCAGAGTCAGTACGGGCAAACTGCATTCACCTTAACTGTGGATAATAGAACACACACAACCTATTTCATCTAATGCATAGTTTCTTCTTTCCTTTCAGAAAAAAAAAAAAAAAATCATCCTTCCAATCCATTTGCTATTGACCTTGCTGTTTTCATCCTTTTTTGCTCCATCTTACATAACTCTCTCTGCTCAACATGCAAGCCCATTACAGCTTGTTGACATCTTTCTGAGACAATCCCATATGACCTTCTTCTGTGGCAGGACGTGAAACTACATGCACAACCTAAATCACATTTTTATTTCATTTCTCCCTTTGAAGACTCCTTTAAATATCATTTCTGTTATAGCAATAAAAATAGTCAATTCTCTTGGCTAATAAATATCAACAGATGCAGATGCAAAGATGTTAACATCATGAAAAAGATTCCTATTAAATCTGAGTACCTAACACCTTTTCCTTTCATCAAATCTTCAACAATATAGTATCAATTTGCATCCTGATCTTATACATGTACAAGCCTAACTACAGGACGGTTCAAGAATTTATGATTAAAACAAATTATTATTATTATTATTATTATTATTATTATTATTATTATTATTATTATTATTATCCACTGCTTGAGGAAAGGAGGAAGACATGACCCCTTGTCATCAGGAGCAAAGAAGAGATTATTTCATACCATTACAGGTATCATTATTCTCTTTCTGCTCAAAGTTAAGCACATTTCTAGTGGTGACTTGGTGTTCTGTGGGCACCTGCTTTAAAAGAAAGTTGGGAAGTTAGGACATTTTTGGCCCTATATGGATCCTTGTGTATTCAAGATCATATGTACACCAGTAATAACATGTATATTAGTAATAATATGGAGAAACAGCTTCAAAGGAACAGGAAAACAAAACATCTTACTAAGCTTCATATTTAAAAATAGCCATAACCTCACAGTTATAATTTGGTAAGTACATATGACTACCTGATGAAATAACAGAACAGCTCTTAACATTAAAAAAAAAAAAATCTGAACACATAGACAGAATGATAGAAAATAGAACAAATGAATTAATAAATAAGACTGCATGTTTCTAAGGGTCTCTAAAAGAACAAATGACACCAGATGAACTAGGCAATGATATTTAGACAAGCTACTTAATTCATGGATGATTAGATTTTTCAAGATACTAAAGTTCTTTACAAATTAAAAACTTGCAGAAGAAGCTCTGGTATGCACTTATATGCAGATTGAAAGCAAATGGCCAAATAGTTTCCTTGCATGTAATACAGATGTGGGAAATAAGGGAGTTTTAGCCAAAGAATTGTTAACAACTTTAATCAAAATCACTGTGACGGCCCTAAATTTGATTTTCAAAATAAGTACAGACAAATGCATGTACACAGCTGTATTTAAGCCTAACTTTGAGGAATCAAGCTCTACAGCTTCGCGCAGGGTAGCCAGAATATAGGTCTTTAAGGTCTTATCTAAAAGTTAATCTCCCTAAAAAATGATGGAAGCCTATTGCTCAGGTCACCCAGAACTGGACAAGGCATTGAAGACCATGTTTCAGGAGTAATCCTCTACTGGCAGGGGAAGAGATTAGATGGCCCAATAGCTTTTTCCATCTTTAGTTGTTATGATTGCACTGTAATCCGACCAGTGCCACTTGCCTGAAGAGGGGAAGAAGACCTCAACCTTGGGGGTAGGGAAGGACACAATATTTCATTGTATACAATATTTCAGATGCTATTCTTCCCAGAGAGCTCCTCTCAGATTAGTGTTGTCGGGAAAGGTTTATCATTTGCATTCCTATTTCTGCAGTCAACCCAAGTAATATGATTGTGGCATTAAACTTATCCTACAAAAGGTATTTGTTTAAGACATTTCTTTTCCATTATTACTTACACAATGAATGTATGCACTAGGTTTCTAGAAGTCTGCACCAAAAACAACTTTTAAGCCCAGAATCACATTTCCTCCTCCATCGGCCTTAATTCCTCTATTGAAACTTTTTGCTGACTAGTTGAAAGGGGCCGTTCACTCACTTTGCAAAACCCAATATGCGATTTATTCCCACATTTCAAAGGAAGAATGGGAAGCTTTTAAATCTCTACAAAGGAACAGAGAAATACTGATCAAGCCCAACTGACAAGGGGACAGATGTAGGGTGATGAGTGAATTCTATAAGACGCTTTAAAATTTGGATCAGTGAAGGCAAGTGTCTTCCAGGAGTAGCAATTTGATTTTTCCCCAGCACAGAAATGTGTACAAATGTTGCAATTCCTCTTTCAGTCTTCCAGAAGTACAAACTCCATCTCAACAAGGGGGAGATGTTATGGAGATAAAGCATACCACAAACAGAAGTCATCTGCATTGTAACTAATTAGAGCCTCTAAATTTGAAAAGCCTGAACAGCAAATGTATTTGAAACCTTTTCTCACTCGGGCATATTCCTCTTGCTGTTTCCACCTCTGGATCTGTTTATCATCTCCATCTAAGTGTTGCTCCTCATGGCCCCAGACTTCTCAAGTTCCTTGCACTGCTTTTTAAAGCACAACATTTTAAACAATAATTTCTCAGAACACCCTTTTCAGCTCTTCACAGCATCTTGTGGTACTTCTAGCCACACAGCAGCAGCATCTGCTGTCATGCTTTTAGCTCCCTGCAGAGCCATATTTTGGTTCTTCTCTTGTTATAACTGAAGGATCTGACTTGGCACTGTTTTGACAATGAATTTTACGCAAAATTTCCTATGAGATTCATTCCATTAAAAGTGGGCAGGTTGCCATGACCTGCTGGGTCCCTGATCTACTATCAAAGCTGGTGCATCCCTGAGCATTTCTTGCCCTTTTCTGGCTTCATTAAGGCTCTGATCAGGGGTAGGAATATACCCACACAACAGAGAATAAAGATTTTGGGCCCCATAGGAAAAATATGAAACCCAGCTCTGCTAACATCTTAAATCCAGTCCATCACTATGCTGGCACAACAAATAACCATTCTTACACTTGCAAAATGGGTATAAACAGGCAATTTGGGAGTCAGAACTACTCTTCCAATATAGGAATGGTCCCAGTCTGGAAGCAGTTGCAAACCACTGGTGAATTGAAGTACACAAGTTGCAAGATACAAAAGAGTTTGGCAGTTATTTGTCCCCAGCAGAGAGCTCCCTGCAAGAGTAAATAAGCAACTCACTCAGGAATCTGTTTTTTGCCTTCTGGCTGAGAAGAGATACCTCCTTTTCAGCAAGCATAGAACTTAAAGATGTTTTCCTTAAATGATAAAAATGCCTGTTCTGGCATTCCTGCTACAAAAATTACCCTGAAGATATGTTTACTTGACTTTTGGGGAAATACAGATAATAACTGCAACAAGATTTCAGAAGAGTGTTTTTGTATATGCTTTAGGACTCAGGACATTTGTAATCATTTTACTACATAATACATCTTTACTGTATTTGCCTTTTTAAAGAACGAGTCAATGATTTTGAAATGTCATAGCACTTCACTGGAAGCTGTGCAAATAACACAGTGTCACCAGCTTCCCTTTACACACACACACAAAATAAATAAATAAGTAAACCACCTCACAATAAACAACTGCCTTTTGCTATCTTAAAAATGAAGGCTCTTCTTTGCTCTCCATCCTTATTGTTACTTCAGTTACTGTACCGCAACAACTGTGGTGAGAACTAATGGCTTTTTGAGGATTATGTAAACTGTATTTCCTCCAATGATCTCCAGATCATAGCAAATGATGGGGCTAATCAGGCACCATGGGAAGTGTTGCCAACAGACCAGAGCTGCCTTGCATGAAGCTGCCTCCAAGAAGCCTTGCGTATATTGATGTAGGGCAGCAGCTGCTCTCCATCTCCAAAGGTGTTTCTCCATTTTCTTTCCTCCAAGTCTACATTTTTCTGGCTGCCATGAGGACAGGACAGCGGGGAGCAGAACAACTGGGGAGCCCACAAGCTCCCATGGCAGATCCTGCACTCTTTGGGGCTGCAATCTGCACAGCTGCAATGCAAAGTGTGCAGAATCCTGAGGGCTTCTTTCCATTTTGCCCCACTCAGCTAAAGAGACTCGAGATAAAATAGGGATCTTAAGTTCAGAAACAGGAGAAATGGAGGGGGTGATTTTGGTAAGTGGAAATGACTTCTGGGAAAGCAACTACAAACACAAAGGGAAGAGGCAGTTCTTTTATTTTGTTGTTGTTGTTGTTTTGTTTTGTTTTTGTTTGTTTGCTTACCTTCCTCCAAGCGTGCTAAGGTGGAGAAAAAAAAAAAAGATAGGCAGACAGAAAGATACAGACGGAGATACAGAATGTACCCATTAAGTATCTGCAAGGAATGCTTTATCAGCTTGCTTGTTGGCTGCTGAGTTGTGCATTTGAGGGCATTAGATTCCCAAGAGCGGAGATCTATAGAGGATTCCTACCTTTGGAAAAGAACAAAAACACAGAATAAAAGCCTTAATCTTCTAACCCCCAATCTAGCCAACTAAATCCCCAATTAGCAATTCAAACAGATTAATATAGTCCTTCCATCCATTAAGCATACCCGACATCATGTGGTTGTGTATTTTAAAGTTACATTTTTCTTGTGTGCAGCTCTTTCTCACCAAAGTTGACAATTCTTTTCAGACCATTCTACTTTCCCATAGACTGGGAATGGACTTTTTTTTTTTTTTCTCACTCTTTCTTTCTCACTTTCTGCTTTAAAATGCAGTCAATCTTGTTGATGTACTGTGGTAGAATCTCCTAAATTATGGTCTCCTTTATTGTACATGTCTCCCAATGTCCATCCATCTCTGTGTTTCCATCCTGTAGGCTGTTTGCTGTGTTCCCACTATGAGCAATGGGAAGGGTGTTAATGGCACAGTTCTGCTTGCTGAAGAATTCATTCTTATGAATTAAATGAATTAAAACTTATGAGTGCGGTAACTTAAATGTTGGTTTCTCTTCTTTTCAGGGCAGACACCGAAGCATGTGGCTGCTGCAGCTTGGAAGAAGCACTGCTAAAGCATCCCTGAGCAGGGCAGATTGGATCTTTCCCAGCTTTTACAGAGTAAAACAATCGGTGCCTTAGGCCTTGGCCTTTGGACATGCCAAGAACCTGCTTGTAGAATGTGTGAACTACCTGCAACTCCCAGCGACCACTAGAGGTGGCCAGCAGCCTGTAGAGTGACCCTATTTCTACTCCCATCTTTGCAACCACCCCATTGGAGAACATGTAGCAGAGGACCATGTATGTCCCCGGTCCTCTCCCATTCCTCACTCCATTGTACATCAAATGATAAAGTTTTACACTTCTCTACCCGTTCCCATCACCACCTTAATCCCTTTTGTTCAATTTTCTGGTTCTTTTCTTTTTATGTAAATATAAGTAAAAGCTGACAATTTTTACCCATATTTTCTTAAGCAGATAATTTTTGAATCTCCTCCTTTTCCAACAGAAACAGTGAGGCTTTGGAGGAAAGTGAGTCTTGCATCAAAGTGTGTTTGTGGCCTACCATAACCTCCAACTCTATTAGGCAACCAGTTTGGGAGCATGGAGGTTCTTGCCTATGCTACAGGCTTTTGTTGCACGTAGGTACAATAATCTTTAGCAAAGATGAAGATGTACGGGCTTTTTGTCTTCTTCCATGTTACTCTGCTTTGTGTCAGGCAAGGGACTCAGAGGAAGACTACTTGGCGGAAATCAGCTTGAAAGGTTTAAAACTCATACAAATAATACATTTGGTGCCAATATTTCTTTCACATCTGGTCCTGAACTCCATAACTAAAAATAAATAAGACATGGCTTCATAGATAAATGTAGGCAGATAGCTCATATTTTCTCAGTTCTTATCTCTGTGTCTTTGGAAATTAATAGCGAAACTTGAAAGAAAGTTTAATAAAAGGAGTACAGGCACAAGTATATGGAGATTATTATAATGATCCACATTCTGCATATTTCATGCCCAATCACCAGCAACATTTCACAAATACTTTGCTGCCCTATATAGCATTTTGCATATACAGGTGTGCTTATACTGTGTACGGACAACAACAGGGCCCAGTCTAACTTGTGAAGCGTAACAGGAATAACAAATACATGGCTGCTTTACTTGGCTACCAAGTAGAACAAAGCTTCCCTAAACATTTTTCATCAAAGGAACTTTCCATCAAACAATTTTTTGTCTGCATTTTAAAAGTTTAACTCAACTTTCCTATATTTCATGTTTGCTTTAATTTGTCTTCCTCTTAGGGCTTAAAAATCTGATAATCAAAAGAAAGCAGTATTGCTTTAGAAAGATAATAAATATTTTTAAATATTTTTCTGGATAAAAAATGTTCTATTTTATCACTTCTTAGGCTTTAAAAGGTTCATCAAAAATGAATGTTTTTTCTAATTGAATTTGCTTTGAAGTTTTGCTAGTACATATCATAGTCACCAATATTTTCTGTTTTGATATACATGTCACAGTTGCTGGTGAGCTTCTTAAAACTTCCCCTGTTGGAATCAGGAGTTTGTTGCAAAATATCAGTTTTCTCTATTTATAAAGTCTCTAGCCCTTAAGGCTTAAGAGTTAAGATAGGAAACATGCTCAGAATGCATCTCAAACACTTTGAAACTATTCAGCAAATAAAACAATCTGAATGTATGCTTTTTATAATTAAATCTTACATGTAATGGTAACTTTAGAGATTCTCACTCAACATTTTATGGTGGCCATACTGAAGCATGAAGAGCAAGGTTTATCGAAAGTGGGTTGCAAGGCTCTAACAATAACAGATGGGTTTGCATAAAGACGTATCGTTCAGGGAGGGCCTCTGACCTTCTCGCCATCCAGAAGACCAGTCAGTGAACAAAGCAGATGGGAGAGGACAATAGAAAATAAGCAGATGTAAGGACTTTGCATCTGATGAAATCCATGTCGCCGCAGCTCCTGGCCAGTCCGGTTCACCCACGCTGCCTTTTGAAGGATGGATCAGCCCTCCACACACACAACAAACGCATGCGGTTTGGCAGTCTCAGCTGCATGGAAAGCGGGGACCAGGCTGGGAGCAGGCGCCGGGGGGCTGGTATCATCTGGGGTAGATGGGCACATGCTGCCCCTGGGGGCACCGGCTGGGGGAGAGGGGAACCGCATGGGGATTTCCAGCTCTGGGCTGGAGAAAACAGGCAAGGAGGAAATGCTGGCTGAGCCAAGCCGTGTGGCATGACTCCCAGAACAGGAGTCAATATTGCAGGCATCTGGAGGCATCAGAGGTGGTTTTCAACAGCTGGCTTTAGCAGCTGGATCTACCTACCTTGCCAACTGCACAGTATCAGGGATGGGAGCAAAATTGTCTCCTGGCTCTGCTGAAGCCACAGGGCTGGCCCAAGGGTAGCTACAGACAGCCAGTGTTGCAGCCAGCAAGAATTTTAAATGGAACTCAACACTCGCATACAAGTCAAGCACACAAGCTAAGCTGGCCGTGGGCAGAGAACCACATGTTGTACTGATACTGATACAGCCCATGAGTCATGGGCAACATTTTCACCAATAGTAGAATATGTGATTTTTTTTTAATGACTCCATTAATAGGCTCCCTGCAAGATCAGGCACACACTTCTTCTTGCTCAGCCTATTTGCTCTTTGCAGGAGTATTCTTCTTATGCCCAGTGAGCTCTTAATTTGCAGTCAAGTTAAAACCTGATCTGGTTCCTTCCACTGTCAAAAAATAGTAATGTCCTCCGAATTCCTTGTTCCATGGAAGAGCCAAACCTCACCCATATGCTGGCAGGTTGTTCATTTCTGACAGCTAGTGGCTTGCAGCAAGCATGCTTTTCTACTGTGAGCAGCCAGGCTAGGCCCAATCCTGCTAACATGTAACCCTAGACAAAGTCCCTCTTACTGACAGAAGTCAACAGGCATAATTCATTGCAGGAAATACTATACCCATTAATGTTTTGCAAATCCATTTTGCTCAGATATTGATAGAATGTCTCGGGCATTAGAATATTTTTGAGGTTGTGTTTCACTCTCCTTCAGAATTAATGCCATACACTGGTTTGTTTATCGAGGTATAAATTCATTTTTCCTGAGATGTCTGAGTCCTTCTAATGCCATTTTTACAGTACAACCCATCATAACCTTCTTTGTGAACATATTTTAATAACAGAGTCAAAAAAGACTTAAGATGCAGATAATAAAAGTAACAAATGATAACAGTCAGCAACATGCTTTTTATAATTTAATGAAAAAATATTTTAATGAAAGATGGTATTACAGGGAAAAGAGCACTCATAATCCTATCATAATATCTCTATAACTTCTGAACCAGCAGATTTACATATCAAGAGGCTCAGTTGTACAAGGGGGGGGAAAGCTACCAATATTTATCAAAAGATAAAACACAAAGAAGCTAATAAAAACAGCAATGAAAATGTAAAAATGACAACATCTTACTGCGCTCTATAAGTTACCAGAGGATGCATTATCTATGGCAATAGTTTTATCAAAACATGTAAATGTTTTGTTCAAACTAATGCAATCTGCAAAATTTACACTTCTCTTTTTTTCTCCACTGTGCCCTACTATGATGGATTTTATGTCTTATCTATTTCCAGCTCTTTCTTAAGCAGGGCTCATCACTCAAGGACACTTGCACATATATATAGATACAGAACCTTAAAAGTGCATATTTCCAGAGGGCACACAGGGGTAATTTTGTGGATGGGAAAGGACACAGAGGGCTTGTTAGGAGGCACCAATCTGATGGAGACCAAGAGTCAGATATATACAGAATATAGCTGGGCATAAACAGCAAAATTATACAAAGCTTAGAGAAGCTAATTTCTACCTTCAAACCAGCACTTCCCTTCCCCTTGTCTCATATCTCTTTCGGCAGGAAGCTCTTTTGGAAACAAACCATCTATTACAGTTTTGTTTGGCACCACATCCATTGGCCTTCATCTGGGGAACCTTTATCACCCCTCACTGTGCTCATGACCATGGGTGTGTGCACCTCAGCTCTACACCAGCTGATAGTTTCTTTGCCAGGAAAACTGCAGCACAGGTAGATTATTCAAGACAGGGTCTGCTCCTGGTGCTTGGCGTGGGTACAAACATCTGCCCATTTAGCCTCAGGAGCTTGGGCCAGTCTCTGATATGGGTAATGAGAGCAGGTATGATCCAGCAAAGCTACCCAAAGAATGTAATGCCAGTGAGGAAGAGTTAGGCCTTCAGTCCAGGACTCCAAGTCCTGAATAAACTTGGGAAGCTTTTCTTAGACTGATACTTGCATGCTACCTCTATGAATACTCAGAAATGTTTTGTCCAGCCCTAATCATGAGTTTTTGTAGGTGACTGGGCCAGGTGTCTCCTGTTCACCCAGGCCAGGACTTTTTGAGACCCATGATTTTCAGAATGAGTTGGTCTTCTGATTTGGAGAAATCTGCAAACTAAGGGATTGCAGAGCTTTCCCTGAAAGCTCCCATCCATGCAGAAATTTCTTCTTTTAATTTGTGTGTATTCCCCCGGTATTGTGGCTGATATTCCTGGAGGGCTGCTAATGTCTGGCTCTGTCTTGGGAATCACCTCTGGCTTCTCATTCAGCCCTGGTGGCACCTGCCATGGGCTTCCCCAGCTGTGCCCAGCTGGGCCATGCATGTTCACTCTGCCCATCAGCATGCCAGGAGGAAGGCTTTGTCAAGGCTCCTGGTGCACCCAGCTGTGCTCCCACAAAGGGCAAGGCTCCAGCAAGCAATGCCTGCAGCTTTGCATGGCTGCAGCAGGGGAAATGCATGGGCATCCAGGCTCGCACTCTACTTTCTAGTTGTAAAATTCACAAGCCATTTTTATTAGGCTTTTCAATCTCATTTTTCTTCCCCTGTGGTTATCATGCCAGGGATACAACAGGACAGTTAAGTATCAAGGTTATCATTCCTCCCACCTCCACCAAGAAACCTCCCACCCCTGTCTAGACACGCTTTCTGACATCTCAGAGCCCAGTATCCTCTTGATCCTTTGGCTAAACAACAGACCTTTACTATCACTCAGGAAGCTGAGCCTTTGAACTCAAATCATGTATGTTTAAGGTGGGGAAAACCATATCTCTGTGTACGGAAAAAGAATGGGTTCTCTCTCTCTCTCTCTCTCTTTTTTTTTTTTTTTTTTTTTTTTTTTTTTCTCCTCTCGGTAGCAGCTTTAAGGTCTGATTTAAAAAGGGAGCAAAAAGAAAATCCTGAAAAATTTCAGGTTGGATCTGTGCTAGGAGGAAGACTCCTAAAATAGAAAGGACACTCGAGTATCATCAAATATGATGTACTTTTGGCTCAGAGCATTAGCAATCGCAGAGCTAATAACTTGGCTCTCTGCACACTGTTACTTTTTAACTCCTGCAAATGCAGCTACTGAAGACACGTGTATACACAAACACAAAATAGCAGCGACCTGATATCACCACCTTAATGAAATTGCGTACTTAATGTAAAGATTTTTAAACTGATTTTGTTGTATTACCTGCCTTTTATTATTTTTTTATTTTTTCTAGCAGTGGACAATTTCTACTTTAAGAAGGTTCCCTTTAAATATACTGAAGCATATTTAAAAGGCTGACAAGTTTTATTTGTGGTTTTCAGAAGAAATAATTTTTGAGTAGAGCTACCTTTTTTTGGCATAAAGTAATTGGAAAGTACCATAGATATCTCAATAAAACACATCAAAAGTAACTTTCTATAGCTTGTTTTGACTTGTCCACTTGTGGGTTGTATCAACTTTAACTAAACATCAGTTTTTCCCTCCATCAGTACAAACCATTAAAAATATTCAACAGAAAAAGCAAATAGAAATAACTCAGTACTATGTTTGCCTATTTTCAAATAAAAGGAGATACAGAAAGGAGTGGTCACTGCAGCTGAAAGTGCATTTTTCTGATTCATATATTTGCTGTAACTATTTGCATAGGATTTAAATGTCTAAGAAAAATGCCCAACCATTTTAAAGAGAATGCTGTATTTGAAAAACTTGAAAATGCTAATCTGGTTTCATATTTACAGAGGTTTGTTTACTATATGTGCGATCAATTCACAAAATGACAGAAAACTTTGGTAAATACAGTTTTGATGCCGAGACTCTTTGACCTGTTTATGGAGGAATAGAAACCTTATCTGCTCTAGAACCAATCCTAAAGGAGCACATTGTGCTGATTTCATTTGAGATCTTATCCTTTCTCTCTTTTTCCTTCTCTCTCTTTCTCTCCCACCCTCCCTTCTTATGAACACTGAATGCTGAGTTATTTCCTTGTCAAGGCTGCTTATCAGGACTAGATTTACACTTGATATCATTTTGTAAACATGTAGCAAATGGTTTATACATTAAGGGAAAAAGGGAGCAGACAGTGTTTTCATCTGAAGGGGAAGCAAATCTCAAGAAAATATATGGCTGTTAATTAATATTCTAATAAATAATAAATAAAAAATTGTTCAATCACAGAACAAGCCTAGGAAGCAAGCAATCAAATTAAGACTAAAAATAGGTCTGCACGCTCTTTGTTTATCCTGCACACTCAGAGGCACTTTCTGTTCAGGGATGCCACACAGGTAAGCTAAATGCATGATGGAGGATCATTCCTTCAGGGGGGAAAAAATACAAAAATAAAAAAAAAAAATATCAGTGAATCAGCATCCTGCCATTGCTACATCAGAGTGTAAAATGACAATATTTGTTTTACAGAAGAAAAACATATCTAAGCCTTCCTTATACCTAAGCCAACGTAATTGCATCATTTGGAAAGTCAGTAGGAGTCAGAAAGTCAGGTTAGGAGTTAGTGAATGAGAAAGATGGAGAGATAATCTATACTGACTGGGCTTGCTTGCTGCCTATGACCCCTGTCAAGCAATGCATGCATAGACACACAGATTGTCCCAGTGACCTCAATGGTTAAAGTTCCATCGCTTAAAGATTCTTGTATTTTAAGTGCTTTTGCTGGAGAGAGACCCATGAGAGCTCATAGCCTGTTTCAAGGAAGCAGAAGACCGTGCCTAGGCCAGCACCTACAGTAAAGGCAGCAATAGCTTCTGCACCAATGCCTGAAAATGAGAACCAAAAAGGTTTTCTGCAGACTTAGATGACTAAGAAGAAGAATATCAAGCAGAATATCAAGAATATCAAGAAGAATGTCAAGCAAGGAGATGGATCTCAAGCACATTACTACTGAATAACACATATATATCCCACATAACCTGTAAAAGCTTATTACTGAATAATAATAATAATAATAATAATAATTATTATTATTATTATTATATATATATATATATATGGGGTTTTGCTACTCCTAAATCCTTAAATTGCCTCACAAGAATTTTATGCAGACATGATAAAGGTATGTATTATATAGGGTTAGTGGTATGTTTATAGCACACCAGCACTTTTGCATTAAATGTCCATATTCATGCTTTTCTATTATGGTTTCTGTATGGTAACACCAGGTAGCCAGCTCCTTGGTGACAGGCAGCAGACCAGTTACATGTACTATCTTTGAGGATGGCACACTTAGAAACAATACTGTCCTGGCCTCTCTGTCTGACCCTGGTAATGAGCTCATGGGCTTGGATCATCTGAAGCTTGTCAGGGAAACAGGTCCCTTCTTGTCTTCCTTCGTGGACTTATGGAAAACATGGAAAAGCTCAGTGGTCTCACCTTGCCTTTGTGAAGTTATTGCCAATGGATGAAAGGCCAGACTTGAGCTAATTTCTGCAGCTTTGGAAAAGAGACCTTATTTACTGTACAGCTCTGAAATCCTATTTCTTCCTAGGTTATGTGCTACAGACTGCCCTTACTATGGCTGCTGGAACAAAAAGGGAAAAGCTATACTACTCTATGTAGTATAGCTACTTTTCTGTTCCGTTTTGCTTTTCTTTCAACATTTTCCCCATTTTCTGTCCTGTGTTATTTCCTACTCCTTATCATTACACCTCTATGCCTCATATTTTTATATTTTTCTATTCTCATCCATTTTCTTCTGCCTTTTCCCTCCCCTTTCCAGAACTGTTCTTTCACCCAAGCTTCATCCTTTCATTGTAGAGTAACCGATGGGAACCTGAGGATGAAATTCCCTCCTAGGGAAGGTGCAGAATCCCAGGGATCTCACAGTCTGTTAAAAAGAAGTTGCAGTGATGCAAGATTTCCAGTGTCTTCTCCATTAAAGCTCCCAAGACAATTCTACGAGTGAGGCGGAAGGAAGGTAGCCATGACAACTGAAGGCTTAATAGTATCTGGTGCCTTCTGCTGATGAGCCTCTTACAGACCCCAGAGTGGAAACTAATGATGCCATCTCCAGGGTGATGCATATCCTCCACTATGACCTAATGGACTAGAGCAGAAAAGGGGCAAATCTGACATATAGAGCATTATTTTGAATGCAAGCCAGAGAGTTAAGATCCACCATTAATCATAAAATGAAAAGAAGCTATCATGCCCTATTCAGGTCCCAGACAGAAGTACAGGTTGTGACCAGACCACCTAGGCTAAATACATAACTCAGAAGTTGTGTCTATCTCTCAGAGTTGACTGGACAAGGATCCCGGCTTTGGCAGTCTGCCTCATCAGTCTCATGAACTTGGATGGCACTGAAGGTACCAATTCCAACCCAAAGTGCCATTGTATGCAATTTGAATCTACCTTTTCATGGCCCTTCATAAAGAATAAATGAGATATGTCATCTATGCCATGTCATCTATGTCATGGTCACCTTATAAGAAAAGCAATTTGAAAATCAAAGGACAAAAAGTGGGTCAAATGGCAGAGCCCTCTGACAGGAGACTGCTTGCTTCACACAGACTATGGAGACAAATAGGATTTTTTTTTTGACTGTGTCACTGTGAATTCCCAGTGATTTCCCTCTTTCCTGCCAAATTTCATCTTTGTGAATTTATAAGTAATGTTGCAGTGGAGAGAATCCCAGAAACGGCCATAGCAATTCAAATGCTGCCCCTTGCCTGTTGCTGCAATTGGGCCTGGCTGACCAGACCCCCAAGAAGCGCACCCAGAGAAGGTGGGTTGTGGTTCCTTGGGGCAAACTAAGGCAAGAAGCTAATTGTTCCTTAATATGATTGACTCCTACTAGAGGACCTCAGCCATTGAGCATGGAAAATAGACTAAGCAACAGAGGAAACTATTTTTTAATAACTCGATTAAGTTGTGCATGATTTAAGATGCTTCTGACAAGAAATGCACTTAGGAGCTCTAATATTACATCACACCAAGCAGCAATGGGATAAAGGTTAAAGTACTTAGCTTCCAAAATAGTATAGAAACAAGATCAATCAAGTGGGAACAAGTTCTGTGTAACATGTCTGCCCATATTCATAACAGAACAGTGGTACGTAATGCAAATTAGATTTCAAGTTAATTCCAAGGGTGGCATAGATGCCAATACATGGCACCATGTATTGTCCCTGTTAACTTCTGAGCTGTACATCAGGGAGCCACATGAATCTGATTTTAATTGTGATTTCAAACTGATTCAAGTAAGTACTTAGAAAATGGGTTGAGGACTCATCTTAATTTCCTTCTCTTCATGAAAACTATGGTGCAAGTTCTAAATAGGCCCCTTCTGCCTTCTTCATGAAGAAAAAGAAGAAGGACTTGCATTTCATTGATTTTTATCTCCTGAAAGCTGTTCATATCTTCGGAATTTTGAGATCACCTGTCTATAGAATAAAATCCCTGGACTCACATTTTGGTCACACCTACTTCCCATTGAAATTCCTGTTTCTGAAGGAAGCTTTCAGAGGCTTCCTTTATGCTGTTTTATTGGATCTCCTGTTGTGAATAGTCATGTAAGGATGTAAGAACAGCCATAGTGGCTACACTTTAGCAAATTGAGCCAGATAGGGACCATTTCTGGGCCAGGAGGCCAGCTAGCACTTCCTTGCTTGTTTTTCATGAAAGCAGAGTCTTACCTCCAAAGCAGAGGGCCACGTTGAATAACCGCGACTCTGTACAACCCAAACTATTCCTGTGGATTTTCTTGGTGAGAAAATTTTCTCACAGTTGGCATGTTTGGCACAGGTCAGGCCCATGCCAGGAATTGAACTGAAAAATTAACTGTAAGTCTTCTTTCCTGTATCCTGGCATGTCTAATTAATCAGTATAAGCACAGCCAGGGGGTCAGAGAGGTGTCCAGCTGCCTGCAGAAGCATTCATGAGTGGATATTCTGGAAAGTGTTTCAGAAACAAAGTATAGTGTAATGCTACCATGTCACCTGATCCCAGTTTCTGGCAATCCGTAGATAAAGGTTAACTGTATTTGCACATGAATCATCACTTTTAATAGCCACCGATCTCTGGTTTATCTAATTGGGAATTTTTCTAGCCATTTTGAACCCAGTGCACTTCCATGTTCCACCACATCCTGTAGCAACAGGTTAGTGATTTTCCATTGTGCAAAAAAAAATCTTCCTCCTTTAGTTTTGAAGAACATTATGCTGCAGCCATTATGAAAATTGTGAATCATCATTTCCTCTTTATGTTCTTCACAGCATTCGTGGATGTTTAGATCTCTTATCGTATCCTTTCTTCATCTTCTCTTGTCCAAATTAAAGAAACCTTGTATATTCAGTCTCTGCTTGTATGCAACCTGTTTTGTTCCTTCAATTACTCTTACTCCTCTTCTTACTGCCTTGGAGAGAGAGTAAGCAGAAGTTCATGCAGTACACAAGACATGCAAATGCAGTGGGTTTATAGAGTGGCAGAAAGCTGTTTTTTTTTTGTTTTGTTTTGTTTTGTTTTTGTGATTTGTTTTGCTCTTTGTGATGGCTTGTTAACACTAGTAAAAGATGTTTAAATCTTTGTAATTTAAAGTGGAGCTTTCAGAAATGTTTAGGTGAATTGTGAACACAACCTTCACTAACATTCAGTGAGAGCTGTGAACTGAAGGTGCTCTTGAAAATTGCATTATTATGCATAATGACACATCTTTTTAAAGATTTCAGCCCTTGTTTTATTCTCTCAGCCAGTCAGATGACATTAGGTGCTAAAAGAACCTTCTCCCAAAGAAGAAATGGGAAAACTCTTACAGAGTTCATTAACAGACAAACAAACCTACTTGACCTATTTTCACGGTCTTCAGAGAGAAACAGTGAGTTCTTTGCCCATATCTCTGCTCCCATCTTCATGCTTTCTATTATCTTGCAATGATTCTGAAACCATAGGAGCATGGAGTGAATCTTGTCCAGCTGGCCCAAATACCTACTCTGGCTCAGAGAGACCCAGAAAGATAACAATGTCTCTAGCAAGTGTAGGAAGACTTCACCCTTACAAAGAATTTAGTACAATTTCGCACCCTGTTAATTAATTCAGGGAGAAAGTATTAGACAGACTTGTGTAATTGTGCTGGTCCACTAATCTAAAGAATAGTATTTGTTTTGACTTGTGAGTTATATATGATACATTTTTTCATAATTATGAACTTCATCATAAGGATAGGCAAGAGATTTTAATCTTGAGTTGATAAATTTTGCAGGGCTGGGTAACAGGTGGAGTCATTTATCTCTGTACTAACTTGATCGTGTTTATGAACCAATTGACGAATCCCTCTGAAGAGTTCCAGGCCTGCCTTGTTACTTGTTTATTAACCACAAGGATCCATGTGAATCCAAACTGGCTTTACAGTGCAACTTGATTATCCAAAGACATAGCTGTCTACTGTTCCCTCTTCCTCAAAATAGAGATTTATCCCTGCATGTCTATTAGTTACAATGAACATTGTCTCAATGGTCAGAAGTCTCAATCATACAAACAAATCCCTTATGACATTGGGATAAGTGAGCGCAGTTACTCTTGTGGATTGTTGAAATACCAACATTCCCAAGTAATTTCTCATTAGGATTTAAGTGAGCTTAGATTATATCTTAGAAGTCTGTCTTTGATCACAGAACTATAATGCAAACATACAGATGACATTATTCCCACACAATTAGTCATTCATCTTAAATTATATTTTAAATATTAAGTATGATATGTCTTGTAAACTCTCCCCAGCTTACCCAAAGAGCTTAACTACTAAACCAGTCCAGCAGAAGATCAGAGTGGTAACAATCTGTTTATTATCAAAAAAGTTCAATATAACAGTACAGTGTAATTTAATGCAAGCAGTAGCTACTGTCAATGAAAACAAATCATACAACTGATAATATTCCTGAAATTAAATGAGAGAATTAGTTTAGGATAATAATACATCAAGCTTGATGTGACTAGAAGATAAGGCTCTGCTTCAGTGAGCCCATATGGAAAGTGTGACCCCACTGAGAAAAGGCCATCAAGGGAAAATCCTTTCACAAGAAATTGAACTGTCACGGAGAGCTGGTGGGACAGTGTAACACTCACAGGGTCTGATGCCGTAATTGAAAGATGGCAATTGTCAAACATGGACAAAAAGTCTAATCTGTACCTACATCTGTTCTCCAAGTGCTTGCACTTGTTGGTACTTGGTTCAGTGAATAGCAAAAGCAGAGACTGTAGACACGACAACACTGAAGTTTGTTTATGGAGCCTTAGAAGAAAATGGTATAGAGTAGATGGTAAGATATAAGGCATTGGCACCAGTGAAAGATATACTCATGTCTTTGGCTTCATTCAGCAACACCAGGGATGGTTTAGTCCTGTGGGATGGGGCAGAGTTCTGCACTCAGGACAGGAATCTCAGTATGGGAGCAAGGAGGAACAGTGGTGGATGGTTGGAGAAAGCAGAATGGTTGGGGAGGCTAAAGACAGGACCAAGAACAGGTAAATAATAGCATTATTGGAACTTACACAAGTCTTGGCACAGCTGAGAAACAAGCCCTGATTAATCTCTCAGTTCATGTCCCTTCCTTCCTTACTTTCCCTAAAGGTTTCAACTGACTGCTGTCTCCCTAGGCCTTACAGGTGAAGCTTGCACCAAAATGTGCTGGCTCAAGACAGTGCCAAAACAATTTTGGAACCAGACTAGGACAAGCTTATGAAAAATATTCCTCTACCACACAGTATAAAACAGCCTCTGCTCACTGATCATTTTCAGCATGTGGCCATTCATGTGGCATCAACAAGTCCCTGAACTCCCTGGGCACACATACCAAATATTTAAAAACCTCTTTGTGGACCTAAAATCCTGAAACAGACAGCCACAGACACAGCTGAATTCCCAGGGCACTTGGAGAAGTGTGGGTGAGTACTTTAACATGCAGAAGCTCCCCACTATCCGATCACACACGTCTCCCACCAGCAGACAAGTCATGCACATGCTAACCAGCTGCTGTGGCTGCTGCCATTTCCTAGAAAGGTACCAAAAATGTCTGTCCATTTTGCAAATGCCTGAATGGCCTGGAAGATTGCTAGTGGTCTGAAGGGGTAGAGGCAGACTTCTTAAGCTCAATTCCCACCCACCCTGCTGCTTCAGCAGGGTGTGCCCCAACTGTGCTATTTCCTGAGGCTACTGAGCAGGCTGAAGGAGTACTCGTTTTGCTCCTACCAGTGCTCAACTGGCTCAGCCGTCTCCTATAGCTGTTAGTGAAGCAATGGGTAGGCATAAGCCTCTTCCCACAACAAGGAATATAAAATACCACTGGAGCCAGTGTGTCTTGGTGAGAGTAAGCAGCCATGATAACAACACAGAGGCTGGTGAGAGGGCCCTGAATAAGGGGGGGGGAGGGGGAGGGGGGTTGAGCTCTCACCATCCTGGTTTTGAAGGCGTAAGGGGGTGATTACAAATAGGAATTTTCCTGCTCTCAGCTATCACTGCTTCAGTGATCACTCTGTGGAGGCTTTTCTTCGCCCTCATGAGTAGAAGTTGTTATTTCAGAGGCCAATAAAACCCAGTACAGTATCATCCAGAGAGACCAAGGCTACCTGGACAATGTTCTAGAAGCAAGAGGGTGGAGAGTCACTGTTTTTCTCACAGAAATGTTTTCCATATGAAGAATTTATAAAATACTTTTCCCCTGGAGCTGGTCCTTTAGGACATTTCCAAGAGGATGGCTGCTAAAAGTACGTGATCTTCTGGAGGTAAATGTCAAAGGAAAATAGAGGTTGCAAAGGAGGAGAATAAACAACCCAACATGCATTATAGTTCCACAACCGAGTTTGGGAAAAACCAAGTGGGAAGAGTCTGGGGGTGGGGAAAGCAGCAACCAAGAAACTCATATGATGGACGAAGGCCTCTTGCTGTCGGGGGATAATTACGACTCTTTTTAGGGGAAAACAAACAAACAAAGTTATATTGGATTGATGTATATTTGGAGTCCTTCAAATGCACCAGCCTCTTCCCAGTGGCTTTATAGGAATAGAGACCTGCAGAAAGCATTTTGAATCACCTTTTAGAGGGGTCTTTCTCTCAATTGCCCTGCTTAGTGTAGATACCTCTAAAACAGTTAAAATTAGATGAGCTGAATCACACCCCAGGAGCCTCAAATCTAGGCATGCCTCTGGTTAAGGTGAATATACACAGGTGAATAAAACTGTGATTTTTCCTCCTTTGTGGCACAGAGGAAAGACCAGATCAAGAAGAGGGTGAGGCGAATAAGGCAGTGAGTGTTTCTGCGTCTACCCTCAGCTGTTTCTGTTCACTGAGCTCCCGGAGAGCCCCAGTGGAAAATGAAAGCTGCCTTTGCTCCTCTGCTGTATCCTCCAGGGAGGGCTGTGGCAGGGAAACACCTACCCTTCTTCACAGCAAATAGTCCCCCAGGCACAAGGCTTGGCTGTCACGGAGGGATGCGGTTCACCTGCCTTCTCAGCGCTTAAGCTGCCCCTGTGTTCCTGAATTGCCCAATTCTATCAAAGTTGTGGGGAGAAAGGAGTGAGGCTTAAAATAGCTAAGGCAGAAAATTCCCCAACTGTCAGTTTTATAACTCTTAAATCCATTCCAGGAGAGCTGGCTTTAGCCCTGTTTCCTTATCACTCAGAAAAACTGAGACGATCAATTAAAGTTTTCCCATGCACCCTCTTGGACAGATGGTTGAACCATTTTAATTAAGTGTATGTATTGGACTGACAGAGTTGATGTATCTGACGTGACAGACATTTTCTGTGTTCATTTAGGTTTTTAATCTTTCACTGTCCTTAGTATGCCCAGAATTGTGCTATTTGCACTGCGCTCTCAGAAGAATTATTCAAAACACTGTCGATCGCTTGGATTATTAGATTTTTATTACTTGTTATTGTTGGATTTGGCCTTGGTGAAAAGCTCCTCAGTAGCAACTAGCTACCACTCTGGCACTAATAATGAAAGGATTCATTGTGGAAGTCTCTGTTGAAAGGGGAGAGAAGAAGCCAGATTTTTGAAGATATTTAAATGTCTAGAGAGGTAAATAGAGGCATAGTGACATTTTCAAAAGCGTCTGGGTACCCAAAACCTCACATTTCAATGGAACTTAAATGGTACTGAGCTGATTGTCTGCAGCTTTAGATACCTAACCACTCTGCAAGTCTGCCGCAACGTGGTGGATGCTGTCTTGGGTTCACGTTTAAAATTAAGTTAAATTCACTAGATATGCTTGCTCCCAGATGTTTCATAATGAAATACATACTTTTCTTTTCTTGTATCCCTTTGTGTTTAGTGGCCTTGCCCAAGGTAGAAGTTATGGTGCAAGGCACTAGTAGTCCTCAAATTGAGGACAAGATCCCATGGAGTATAGGGATCCCCCTTACATGATTTGAAGGGTGGGATCTGGGCTACAGCATATTCCTAATACACACAAATAGTTTCATGTATAGAGCTGTCTTCCTCAGGTATATCAGCCCTTAAGTTTGTTATACTATAATCAAATATTGTTGCAATGTGTATGTGGAGGCAGAGAATTATCAGTGTTTCTCTTTCCTTCTTGTTCAATGGGTATTTTTATAAATATTAGACATAGGTACAACATGTGGAAGTTCCCTGACTTTACTGGGCTTCTTCACATAATTTTTTTTTCAGTCCTCTTTTAATATTAATAGATATTAATAGACAGATCTGATATTAATAGAACTTAGTCTCTCTAGGTTTCAGTGAATATCAATCAATAGATGTAAAAGTATCATATACTTGAATATCTTATAACGGCTACAAATCACTTTCTTATTTCCAGCGCCTTTCGTGGCCAAGATCAATGTTTGTTTTCACCTAAGATAAACTCCTGTACTCTCATATGCTTCGTGGTAGAAAAATCAGTGTCTTCTGCTGGTGGGAAAACCATGCTGGAAAACTTCAAAGACCTGGCTGAAAAGTTTATTATAGATAAAAAATAACATCTTAATCCTCAAGACTTTCCAAGAACACATGGCCAGGATCTCTCATCGCCAGGAAGTTAGGTTGCCTGAATTTTCTTAGAGGAAATATAAGACAAAATAGTAAAAATCATGGATGTGATCATGTGCCCAGCATTTCTGAGCATATGATATTTTATTTGTGACGTAACAGACAATAAGGAGAAAAAAAAAAAAGAAAAAAGAAAAAAGAAAAAAGAAAAAAGAAAAAAGGAAGAAGTCAGAAGTCTAGTTGTTCTGTTCAGGGAATACAAGACTTGAAGTTTAAATAAGAATAATAAGAATAAGAGTGAGACCAGGCCTAAATACATTCAGCTTTTAATAACATGTATGTATAGTCCAACCAGTGCATGTACAAACCCTGCACTCCCTCACACACTTCAAATACCTGCAGGCATAGATAACTACTTGGATAAGTACATACCTCTTTGCTTGCTTACATGGGAGATTTTGTTCATGCAGTAAAGGCTGAGCATTTTTTTCAAAACCTCATGGTACATCTGCATATGTGAGTATTCTGGGAAATTCAAAATAGCCACACTTAAAATGTCCTAATAACATGCAGTATCCAAGAGCTTTTGTATAGTGGGTTAATGGACTTATCAAATAACTAACAATCAGTTTTAAGAGGTGAGGTGGAGAAGCAGTGAGTGACAGGGAAAGGGAAGGAGAGAAGGAAGGAATACCATGGTACTCTGAAAAAAATGGTGCAAAGCGCGATCTTGGTGAACACTGATTGATAAGTGCAGCACAGAGCAATCTACAGCTCTTTTCTAGCAACAAACCAGAAATGTTAGTATTCTGTGCAGTATTACAGTGGGTGTGATACGCTGCGCTATCAGATCCACACGGATGGATTCAGTAAACAGATTCACACCTTCTGACCAGAATCAGAAATAACACATTTAATTTTCTAAAAGAAGCGTCTGATCTGATCTAAGAATATCAAAAGGAGCCAGTAGCTCAGACTGACATTATTACACAAGCAGTCACATTTTGATATTTAAGCTTGTACATTCCTTAAGCCTCAGTCAAATTTCTTGGCATTGTCAAAAAAAAAAAAAAAAAGGGGGGGGGGGAGAGAAAAAAAGAAAGAAAGAAAAAACAAGCCATGCTCCTGATGAAAGCAGCTGTCATTCAGCACTAGGACTTGCCCTTCGAACAGCTGTACTTGATCTCAAAACTCTCACCTGCACAGCATGGTAGGCTGAATCAACCCCGCTCTTTGTCTCACTACCTCAGATAAGCCTGTCATCAAAGTGAAGAGATAAAAAAGAGACAATCATAACTCTAATGTCATATTTGACAGAGGAAGCTGTTAGTCAAGTAGCTTTAAACTGTTTCTCCTCTACATGTATCGAGTGACGTCCTGGCACAGCGACAAGAAGTTATCACGGTACTTTTTTATACGGGAAAGAAAAAAAAAACACAACAAAACAGAACAGATGTGTCATTGTAGACACACCTTTCAGTGGACCTTCAAAGTAAAGAACTGGAGAGGCTCTTTCATGAGACAAGCGTCACAACAGCTCCATCTTCATAGAGGCTCCCACACAGGCCACTGCAGACAGCACATAGCAGATGATTAGAAGTAACTACACTAATAATGAATTGGCTCAAAGTGCCAATAAAACAGGTTTCCTAGGGCCAGATCCTAAATTTGCTACTGAGAAAAAATGCTAACTAATGTAGGAACTGGTCCAAAGGCAGCTTCCTCATGAGAAACTGAAAATAGCTTGCTCATCATAGCTGGCATTCCAGGGAAGGTGAGGAGGAGAGCTAGCCTCAGCTCTACAGACGACCAGGGTGTAACAAATTTAGGCTGTTGACTACTCTCAAGACAATTGTTAACTGATCTGTGATATCATATAATTATCAAGCCTATATTTAGATACCATTGAAGTTCTGCGTTTAGTCATGTAGAAGCTTAAATAACACTGTTTGCATTTATGCACCACATTTAACCCAGGGATCTCCCAAAGCTTTAGAATTAATAACCATAAATTCCTGGTCAGATGGAGCTTTCCATACAGAAAAATTATCATATTGGAAAAGCGTAAGTACAGCCCTGGGCCTCTGGGGCCTTATGTTGATATAAAAAGGAGATGGGTTGGACTTAATTCAAGAGATACAGAGTAATTTTACACACCAAAGCTGCCTTGTGACTTGTTTACCTGCCTGAAGCTCCCACAGTGATCTTCTTAAAAGCTTTCACCATCTACAAGCTTGCCTTGTCTAGGATTTTTTGGTTTTAGCCCTCTGTCTTCCACAGATCTCAGTTGAATCAAGGTCATGGAGAAAAATAAAAGTCAATGAATTTGGCTCCTAAGCCTCTAATTTTTGAATTTAATAAGTGCCTAAAATATTAACACCAGCTCTGCCTATGACAGCATTGTCCAGATAACTCTTGTACCACACCTCACCCTAGTGTTGGATTCTGCTCCTGTAATTAGGTCTTGAAAAGTTAAGTGTCTCATCTAAGCCATGGATCTAAGCTGTCCCTCGGGTCAGTGGGAAGAGCCCAAAACCTCCATGAAGTGAGTGGCTGCATCTGCAGGTGGGTGTCCTTCATGGGGAGGCTACCCTGCCCTCTGACAGGGCTGAGTTCCCCTCAGGACAACGTGAGCAGGTTTAGCTGAGGTTAGGTACTTATCTTTTTGGAGGCTGATATTAGATGGGATGAGTCCCATCCTTAAAGCCAGATTCTTAAGTGTCTTGAGGTTCTTGCAGTGTAAACATGCAAAGGGATTTTCAGAGTTTCATAAATGCCCAACTCCCACTACAGCTCATCAGGACTAAGTCACCTCAGGAGTATCTAAAGAAGTCCTGCAAACACCTATCTGTATGGTTAAGTGTGAAATATCTTTAGGCATCTGAGCCCAAACTGTCTGAGAAAAACAGGAAACGTAATCAATTGAAAACCACAGCTACATCGCAGAGGCACTTGGAGGATAAAAACTTGTGCTGGTTGAGGACAACAGTTCAGTTTGAAATGAATTTGGGTGTTTTGAAAGATATGCCCTTTCTCAGTAAGGAAATCCTACTCAAATCACTTGAAATGCTTTAATGAAGTTAAAATATTTGTTTTTAACCTCTCTGACCTTTAGATGTTACCACCACACCACCAAAACAACAACAACAAAATCCAAAAGTAAAGTAATTTTAATATTAAAATATTGAGATTTTTTTTTCCAAATGCCAGAAGGGGTGCTGGTAAAAGCTCCCATTCTACCACAGTTGTTTTCTGAAGCTTCAGTTAAATTAATTAATTTTCCCCACATTTCAGTGTTTGCAGAATTACAGCTACCATTTCCAAGGCCATTTGTGAGTTTTAAGGAAAAAATACAATGTGATTTCTGTGTTAAAGTTGCTGCGTAGTTAGTAAAGGGGTGTGCAACCATGTGGTTTGTGATACATGTCTGTAAGGACAAGTCATGAATCTAAAAGCCAGTAAAGCTCTGTCTCTTTGATTATACACTGATGTCAGAATAGGAAATGACTGACTTCTAAACCCATATACTCATGATTGCTGCTGGATTTCAGGGAAGTACCTTGGGCAATAGGGAAAATTGTATGAATGTTCCACTGCTATTCTTCAACTTACTTAAACATTAAAAAAAAAATACAGACTTTACACATTACAATTATATATAAGCAACTATCTTATTATGACTCTATAAAAACTAATTATGCACCTGGGAATAAGGAAAGATTGAAAAGTAAGTATTATTTCACCATCAGAGGATTTCCAAACTGGAAATAACGTAGCACACTGTATCAGCTGTATTACCTGAGCACAGTACCCATATGAAGTACTCCACCTAGCACCATCACTTGCCTAAATTCGAGTATTCGAGTGCCTAAATTGGACTCAGGGTGTTGGGTATGTGTCTCAAAATCTCCCAATTAGCCCAGAATGACAGTTCAACTACTTCGTTTTACATGAGGCCCAAATGCAGGCTACCACACGCAAACAGAAAAGTGTTATGATGAGGTTATGATAGGAATAATTCTTCACAGCCATTTAGTTAATAGAAGAGTGAATTTTTCTAGGTGCAGGTAGGTACAAGGAAGGTCAAGGGAGAACCAATTACATTGACTGATCCAAAGGGAAGGGAAGAGGTCTCCTTTCTGAAGGTGTTGGATCTCGCTTTCATTTTGGCCAGTGATCATGCTCATGGGGGCAGAGACAGCACTACGAAAAAGGAAAGGTAAGTATGGAATGCCAGGTGCCTCCTGCATGAATCTCTGCATGCTGAGGAGCAAGAGTATTCAATCTTGGATGATTTTTACATCTGACCTGTGAAATGCAGGTCACTCAGCAAGGATGAAACATAATACTTCCTAAGACCTAGACAGAAGAAAGGTTATTCCTACTGTGTCATAGCAGCTAAGCCACAGGAAGCTGTTGAAACACTCTGCCAGCTTGCCTGAAATAAAACAGTTTTAATTTCAAGTGTGTAATGAATTTTTACCTTACGCTTCTGAATTTGAGCCACAATTTTCTTATCTGTGGGGTAATGGTGTTTAAATGGCCTGTTCTCTTTCTTCCTTGTCCACTCCTTTGCCAGAAGCTACTGAAATCCATGAGGACACCCAATACCCAGGAGCATCCTGCTTTTCCTTGCTACTAGTGGCTTTGCGTATTCATGATGGACTGGAGCATGTTTGGGAGTTTGTTTTCTGAGCAGGGATCCCGTCCAGGTGTTGAGTTTTTGTCAATAGCATCATCACCCAAATGTGCTGTTTTACACCCTTGGATATGTTCTTCTGTGGGTTTACTTCCTCCACATTTATACCCACTTTACTTCATGGTGCTATTTTTGAAATCACACTAGATCAAATTCTCCACTCAGTTCCTCTTCCATAGTCACTGTGGGGCAGTGTGTGTATACATGAGGGCACAGTTTGATGCACAGTGTTTATTTTAATGTGAAGGTAGATATTATGCACAGGTGACTTGCTCCTTCTTATCATATAATCAGTCTCAGCTCTGAAATGACAGTGACATAATTTCCTTTAAGGTAGTGCAAAACTCATCATATTTCCACCTGTTACTGCATGCAAGTGTCTCCTTTTTATGTCATCTCTACTGTTGCAATTAGTGGTCAATATAGCAGAAGATGATAATAAGAACAAAGGTGTACCCCCTTGATGAATGGAAGACCATTCCTTGCCATTATGAATGTTAGAGAGAATTTTTTTTTCCACATCCTCCTCACACAAATTTATGGTGGGTTGTAGGGCTGAAAATAGTAACTAAGGAAAACTAAACCGGAGCCAACTAATCCTGCATATTCCCTGTGTGATTAATTCAAGAGGCGTTTGGACAACACTCTCAGACACATGGCCTGATATTTTGGGTGGTCCTTTGGGGACCCAGGAGTTGCACCTGGTGATCTTTTGTGGATCCCTTCTACCTTGGATCTTCTGTGATTCTATGATATGCATGCAACCAGTATGGGTCTTGGCTGCACAGGGACTGCTGACAAATAGGACTTTTTGCTACTCTTGCACTGAGCCAATAGGTCTCTCTTGCACCCTCGGACTGCTCCAAAGAAGTGCTCAGTCCAGCACTGCATTAGTTACTTCCTTTCTCTTGTTATCCTTCTGCCAAGCTGTTGCTTCATCTGTTGTGATGCAGCAAAGGGATTCTTTCTAGATCCGTTTGTCTTCCTTAAGCCTTGAAGTCATCAAAACAGGTATTATGTAGGGAGCGTTTTATCCTTTATTTCCAAAACATGGCAGAAGTGTGGCTACTTTCTCATCCATGCTGTTTAAAAGCTGTGGGTGATTCTGCCAGCTCCCAGATTGGCGTAGTCTACCTTGTACCATCAGAAAGAACATGAGAGCATGGCATCCCCTTACTGCTCCATGAAATACAAAACTCATCTGATGTTTGAACTCTAAACTTGTTAGCCCAGAAATAATACACATAATGTAAAAAATAAATTGCAGCTTGAGGCCTGGGCATATTAACAGCAAGAAGACTGACAGCTTTGTGGTTGCTATTCCTTACAACCAGATCAACAACTGGGAAACGACCTAGCTCCTTGGGCCACATCAGAAGCATCACTGACTGTGCTTGATCTTTCTTTAATATATATATATATATATATATATATATATATATATATATATATATAAATAAAACAAAAACAAAACAAAAAACAGGTTTTTGATACATCATTACACGTATCTAAAACAAGCTGTGCATGAGTGACACTATCTTTGCTATCTGATATGTTTATCTTGACCATATTCTCCTGTGGGACCCCAGACTATGTGAAGATTTTGCAAGGTATCTTACCTGATCACTAAAAATTATTCCAAGACTATAGCGTCTCAAGTTTATGTTGAATATCAAGCAAATTGCTCTACAAATACATCAGCCAGACACTGAGGGGGCCAGTGGTGCCTGGTCTGTTTAGTCATCTAAGCCCTCTCAGTATAGCATAAGGTACTGTCACTCTGGTGTGAGAGATCCAAACCCACTTGCACTACACAAGATGTGATCCAGTGATGAATCAGATAACATTCCTTTGCTCAGATGCGTGAGATACACAATAAAAGTTCTGCCTATGAAAGTTTTAAACACTAGTTATTTGGCTGGTAAAGCTAAAGAAGTCAGAACATCAAGAAATCAGAACCACAAATTCAAGCTCTCTGGCATTTGGAACTACTTCACACAAAGCTACATTCCCACCGCCCACTCTCCAAACACACTCAGGTGCTGGCATTTTCACCCAGACTAATTAACAAATAGTGTGGCAATTAAATCACATGGCCTCACCATTGAGTTCAGAAAACTCCCTTACATTGCCGCAGAGTATAGCAACATAACTCATAAAATTATTTTATAACAACAATTTAAGTGAAGCAAATATCATGAAAATACAACACAAATGTGATAATTATTCTAACTTATGTGATAACAATGTTACATATAAACCAAATTGTCTTTCCAAGTCCATCCAACTTCAGACAGCTTCCTTGCTCTACAAGCATGCCTGAAGTATCGATCTATGTGTGGACTGGCATAGGGTGACTTTCCTAAATATGACTTTGTGAAGACTCCCAGGACAGTTTTATGGAGATATAGCCATTTTTGAAGAAGGAGTATTCAGCTATTTGTGGAGTTGTCC
This sequence comes from Netta rufina, assembly GCF_964035555.1. Lineage (NCBI taxonomy): Eukaryota > Metazoa > Chordata > Aves > Anseriformes > Anatidae > Netta > Netta rufina. The sequence continues at coordinate 8,951,574 of NC_140124.1, read as the reverse complement.
AGACTGTTCAAAGAGCTAGGAAATGTGAGAGCAAATGGTGCTTGAAAAATACTATTTTGCCCTTCCTGGTTGGTCCAGCTGCCCCAGTAATTTTGGCTTGGCCAGACTTCATGGTTTGCTTCCCCATGTTGTGTGTATTGGTAAGAGCTGGGAGGGATTGGTCAAGGCCAGGGTGATGTCAAGAGCAGCCCCTGTGCGGTTCACAACCCCGGAGCTGTGAATGTAAGGGGTATCTGCTATATTTGGTCAACAAAACGTCTGCCTTCCTGTTCCTCAGATCTTGACTCTTGGACAGCTGCAAGAAAGATAAGAAAAGCCTCAGGAAACCAGAAGATGTTCATTTGGAGAAGGTATCCAGAGGGGGGGGTTAATGCACAAACAGAGAGAAGGAAAGCAGTGGAGTAAATGAGAAAGGCTTGGGGTCATTTTTTCTTATCATTTTTAAAGAGGAGTTAGTTGTTGGTGGAGAGATAGCATTTCTATGAAGAGAAAATGAAAAAGTCCACTAATAACATACTACACCAACATGAGTAAGCCCAGCATTTTCTGAGTCACAAAAAAGCAGTTATAGAGTGACAGGGAACTCTTTTAAAGTGATGATTCAAAAATAAAAAAGGCATTTGGAGTCATTGAGCGTGCAGAGTTAGACCAGGTAACCACATGATCTTATCATTACTACCCTTCATCTGTCTGCCGCCCTCTTCCCACCTAGTGTTTGATACACTCACTTGTTGCATCTTGTCTTGCAAGTGGCATGACTTCAATTGCACTAATTGTGTGCATAAAGTTAACCATGCATGTAAATGTTTGCAAGATTGGAACCTCAGATTATAAACACTAGGAGAGGGCTCATCTCCTCCAGTATAATCATGGAGTGCAAGATGCAAGAAGGGCCCAGACATAAGAAATTTTGTATATTAGAGAAGAGAAATTACATCATTATTATGCTTTAATATTTATTTTTTGATTCCTTTTGTCTTTGGTTATTTATCTCACATACTCGCTTCCTTTCTGTGTTCCGTCTTTTCTTTAAAAAACACGGGAGCAGGAAAGGAGCTCTAGGCATTTAGACAATTCTATTTGATTTCAGATGGAAGGATTATTATTGTGTATTCTCTTATCTGAATGTAATTCTCCCAGGGTAGCTACTGTGCTAATATTATACAAAATTACGTAGGTGTTGCATGAGGCTGTAATTTGCACTAGAGGTTTCAAGGTTGTTATTATTTATTGCCTGTATTACTGCCGAACCTCAGAGTCTGGTGGGGAACCAGGGTGATGCATTCTGCACAAACACAGAGCAGAAGGAAAGTCCCTGACCTAATACCAACCATTAGCTCCACAAGCAGATCAGAGAGCATCCAGGTGGGGCCTGGGGCAGGGAGCCAGAGCGGATTGGGATGCCCTTCTGTGGGAGACTGGGGATGTCGGGGTCCGAGTCTGCTAAAGTAGAGAAGTAGTCTCCTGCCAAAACAAGCTGGGATGGCAAACCTCCCAGGAAAGAGAGGCAACAATGGCAAGGAGTGAAGTTGCTGAAAGGAATTTGTAGATCTTGATGCCCAGAGCAAATGTGCCCCTAGAACTGTCCCTGACCCCCAGAGGACTAGAGGCAGCACGTGAACACAGGCAGAAATAAGGGGGCAGGAGGTGGCAGGACAAGACTGGTCAACCCCACAAACATGGTGAAGACAACACTATAAGACATGGTAAAAGAGACCCCTCTGCCTTAAATTTACAAAGTGACTCACTAACCTATAATAACATCACCTAAAACTCATAGTGAGCTGTTCATCTTCAAAGTACTTTACAAAGATTAACTAATTAATTTCACTGTCAAATCTTTTGCAGATCTAGTAATGGTATTTGGCTCTACCTCAGAGAGCAATTTTTTCCAGGTACTGGCAGGGTAAACACTCATAATGATATAACCAGTGGGAAGAACATTTTTAGCTCTTGAACGATAGCTTAATGAGAGACAAAGGTTAGGGACTGACCCTGGACCAAAGAGCTTCTTTGGGCTTTGAAATCAAGGCTCTTGCTCCTAGTCTGGTGTCAACACTAAAGTCCATGTGGCTTGTGCACGCTGAATTTTAGGAAGACACAGGTAAAAAAGCCAGCTAGTCACAGATGTATACAGTGGCAGTTTCTCTCATGTTTCTGTCTCATGTTCTCATATATTTTCCCTCCCGAGGACTCCATGCCTGTTGCCACTGCTCTGGCCACCACATACCACACCATACTTGCCCCCCAGCTAGCCCCATGCCATGCCAATGGGAATGAAAATGTGGCAAGAGCCTGGCTCCCACGGATGGGTTTCACTTTCAGTCTCCTGGCTGCCTTGCAAAGAGACAGAGTAACTCCCAAAGGCATCTCCTGCCTCCCCATCCAGCTGCTCAGCTAACATGGGCTCAGCAGTCTGATTTATGGAGGCTGGGCCTGGCTGATGACGTTCTTCCAGAACAGTGATGTTGGCTTCCATATGAAAAATCCACTTCATTAGCAGCCAAAATTAGGTGAGAAAAGATCTTGCATGTGGACACTGACAGGGTGGATTATGTTGCCCAAAGAGGTTGTGTTATTTAGAACAGTAGACAATCAGTCTCCTATTACTCAATGCTGCATCAGCACTGTATTGACCTGCTGTCACAGACCTGCCAGCTGTAGGGACACCTTCCAGTAGAAACCAGGCTAGACATGGGTACAAAACCTGGTGACAACTTTTAATGTATTAAATCACATTGTCAGAGTTACCATAGTCTGAGAGCTGCTGCCCTAAACAAATGTGGGGTTTTCCTTTTATATGTTTGTTTAAAATCAATACTTATTGGAAAATATCAAAAATTAAGAAATGTTGGTACTAAATCATCCATTTCTAGTCTTTATGTAACAAAATGTTGGGTATGCACAAGAACCCTCTGATTATAATTCCTCCTCCTAAGGTAAAAATTAACAGAGAAAACAAAGCATTTATTGGTCCAAAAAGGCATACAGTGCTAGGTCTGGAAAGGAACTGAAAAATTACCTATGACGCTTCTCTGCAGGTAAACAATAACAAAATACAGCTAGAGTGGGTCACTTGGAAATAGCTACAGCTATAGCTATAGCTATAATTACAGTAGGTCACTTCACTGTAAATGGCTGTGTTTGTATGCTGGGACTGAAGACTGACTTCACAGTCAGTGAACAGCTTGTAAAAGCTTGACACTTTGGAAAAAAAAAAAGAAAAGCCTGAAAGTTGATGACAACTCCTCAGACCAAGTATATGTCAACTATCTGCACTTCACTTCTTGAACTTAACAAGATAAAAATGTCACAGGAAATAAAATTTCTTGTCAAGGCACCTTGATCTCTCCTTTTGCACCCAAATCTCAATAGTCTGTATTTTTCACAGCCAAATACAGACCTCAGTTACAATTGTGAAATTGATTCAACAAGTTAATATAAACAAAATCCAGGGCAGAATGTAGTACGGCATGAGGTGTATTCTGCTACAAGTTCTCACCTTCATCTTCCCAGTTTCTCCAGAAAGTAAGGTGTTTCTGGAGCTTTTTTTTTTTTCAAATGTCATTACATACCATACCTTAAGCTTGCTGCCAGCTTTTTCTTACACTAACAATGGCACAAACATGTCTTTAGCAATCACAAAATCAAAGGACCCCAGTGTGACTTCTTCATGACACCAGGTGATCTCAGAGAGAGTTTTCAGTGCTAAGAAGGGACAAGTTTGGGTGCAAAATATTTGATGATATCCTTCTGCTGCTCCCATGGTTTTGCCTGGGAACAAAGGGCAAATGCCAGCCATTTTGGGAAACAGAAGAAAAAGCTCTCTAGGGCATTTCCAAATTCTGAAAAGCTCATTGCTGCAATGAATGAAGTTGTGCTGCTGGCCGAGGAGCTGTTGACCCTTGCGTGTCCTCTGTTACCGGTGCTATCTTGGAATGCAGGGAGACTCCAAAATAAGAGTGTAGTGTTTCTCGGTGGCCAAGAGAACAAAACTTTCAGCTTCAGGAATGTGAAGTGCAGTTGCAGAAAGCCATCAAGTAGTGATAGGAACAAAAACACCAATGGCATCTCTTATGGATTTGTAGCAAAGAAGATCCAGCTAAAACACACAGGATCATTCTTTCAGTCAAGACAACCAAGACACAACTGCACATACCTCTGAAAGCTAAATGAAAAAGCTGTGCTAGTGTTATACAGGGAGTTAAAGCAAGGCATCCGCAAACATACCCTTGTTCTAGTCTGCATAATGTCTGTGCAGCCATTCACATCTAAAGCACAGCCTCTGCACCCCTAACCTCGCTTGCCAGATCCTTCAGAGGAGCAAAACCAAAAGACCTAGTAGCTAGTGAGTGTTAAAACCTTTGAACATTCGGCACCCTGAGCCCCCCCTCCTCTTCTTTCCTTGCTGTATGCATTCTGCAATTCCCTGCTTCAAAAGGAGTTCAGTTTTTTTACTGTTTGATGCCCAAGCTGTCAGTCTTGGTGCCGCTGCTGAGAACTGTCAGATGGATGAAGACAGGCCACAAACACTGGGAGAAAAGCCATCACTGTATTTGTGTTCTCACGGTCCTAGTTCAGTGAGCCACATAAATATAGGTATCCTATCTGCTTCACAGATGGTTTGTGCTCTGGAAATTGTGAAAGTGCTTATGTTCCTTGCTGAATCAGGCCCTAATTCACCTGAATTACTTGTCAGCCCAACATCAAGAGTTGGAAAACTCCTGATTGATTATGAAGGCTCTGAGACTTTGTGCAGCGTTCAGCTGCCTTAGCCCCCCACTATGACGTTATTGTGGCAGAATGATGTTGCCTCAGAGTGGATAACTAAATATGCACAACCAAAATTTCCCACTTCAATATGAGGCCAGGGCATGTGAGAGGGAAAGACTGTGCCATTTGTCAGCCTCCTCCTTTCCCTGGTACCCAGTCCTGATCTCACTGAACTGCTCAGTCCAGCAGAAATTTGTCCCAGGCATTGCCTTACTTTTTAATGCAAGACAATTAAATTCACTGCCCCTTTCCAGAGGAAGCAGAAAAAGGTAGATTAAAGAGAGGAGGGAAAATAAATACAGACAAACTACCTATTTTCATAAGATTTTTTCAGTGTGTTTCTTCAAAAATGTGCTGATTAAGTAATTTGCCTCCAGTCTCAGAACTATGAGGTTTAATGAAGCTGACATTTCTTCCCCTTCAATGTTATGTCAGACTAAAAACCTTTTCAACTTATAATAGATATGTATGGTAATAGATATCTGAATGAAAGATCAAACAGACATTAAGTACTGCAGAAATAGCCTGCTAAAAAGATGAAGTCACCCTCTAATGACATTATTATGACATACAGATTAAAAGAAGAACCAGTAAAAAAGAAGGATGATAATGCTATTGTGTTACTCCACTAAGGTATTTTACCAGTAAAATGAAGTTACTTGCTTTATGCATCTATCTACTTCAACCGACTGATGTTTTCAGGAAAAAAAAAAAAAAAAAAAAAGAGATTTTTTTTCTCCTGTTACAGGAGAAAAGAGTTGTACTTGAAGAAGAAAAAAGCCCACCAAGCAAACCCTACCTGTATTTGGGGTTGGTACATAGTATCAGATGAACATTGCCTTTCAAGCGTTTGATCCTGTGCCTCCAAAAACTACAAACACCATAAACCAAAATTAAAAACTTTGCCAACAGTCTAGTACACATAGTAGGTTCAAACTGAACCCCCTTGAGGAAAGGATAATTACTACCTTGTTGTAAAACAGATGCATTTTTGGAAGCAGATGCGTGCAAGGTGACCCTACTTTGGGAAACCACATTTGAAGCAAATATTTATTTGTATAACAAATGGAATACTTTCTACCAGCCCATTATGCAGCTAAGATTAGCTCAGACCTTTATAGTGACACTAGATAGATAATAAACTGAAAGCGAATTTCAGCTGGTGCAGTTTCGCTAGTTCTTCAGCTGTCCTACCACGTGTGGGTCTAATGGGTGGAGGAGAGTCGTGTCACAGTCTGCCAGTGGTAAAACCTCAGAGACAAGAGGCCAGAAGGGCAATTCTATGGCGTGGATGGACAATGAGGATAACTCCTCATTGCAAGGGAAACATCTTAGAAGCTTTGCTTGAGCAGGCTTCCTGCCTTTTGTGCATGTGGATAAGACCATTAAGGAGATGAGTGGTCGTGGACACAGCTCACCCCTACTGCAACCTATTTCCACCATACAGGCAGAGGACATTGTGATTCAGATGTTAATCAATTGCCAGCAGCATTATATAGCCTTGGGTAGAAGCACATTGAGGTCTCTTACTATTAGAGCCTAACTGAGGCACGGTGACTGCTTCTATCTCCTGTCTGTGCAGGGAGCCAAAACCTAGCTGGACTGTAGGCGTCTGATGTGCTCACTGCTTTCTTGAACTAAGTTGCCACAACATTCATGACAACTATGTGAGGCACCTATTGTAGGTGGTCTGAGTACAGCCCACATTGGTGGAGTGCTGCTCCCTGCCTTCATCTCCTCCTCCCTGAGCCATGAAACCAAAACACCATCAATTTGCTACAGGCTGCTGCTAAATGAGAGCTATTTCCCTTCTGCCTGCCTCAATATAGATGTTAAATGCAACTCTTATCTTAGAAGTACCTGCAAAAACAGCTCTGCAGGGTTATACGTGGACTCTGTCGTGAAGACCACAGGTTGCTTTTGCTCATTTTGTGTGTAAATGGTGCTTTTGTTGTTGTTGTTGTTGTTTTGTTAGTTTGTTTGTTTTGTAACCGTCTATCCAGTGTGAGGATTTTATATGAAGGTGGGTTCTCTTGATGTAGTTTGCCATTGCAGAGGGGGTTCTACAGACCAAACTATTTTCTAAACTCCCTGTTTGGAGGAATTCAGAAATGCTTCACAGTCCATCTTCACTGAAGTAACTGATGCCTTGAGAAGCGCAGAATCTAGGCATACATCCAGTCCTAAGTGCCTAGGACTTAATAGACAGAAAAAATTCTACATTATACCCCTTTACAACTAGATTTCCATGCATCCAGGAGCATGGGGGTGCCATTTTTTACAGTTACTTTTCAGAACAAAGCAACACTGCAAATGTGCAGATAGGCAGCAGTAAGATATGCACTGGTAGGTTCACAAAGCATTTCTTCCCATACTGTAAGAACAGCACATTAATGAGACAGTGAATACTCAGCTGCTTTTTTCTCTGCCCTCATCTGCTGCCAAAGGCTGGACTGGCTGAGTGAACTGGCTCTCCATAGCTCCTTTGGAAACTGGTATCTTCAGGTCTGCTTTGAAGAGATTTGTGTCTGTGGTACAGTAGTGATGTTACATCCACATGACATAAATATTGGTTCTCTTGATGTAGTCCCACTGTGCATACTTTATGATCCTAGGCTTCATTTATTTGTCCTTATATTTTCTTAAATAAAATGCAATCATAAAAATTACCATATAGTTTACATGGCAGAAATACTGTTTTTTAAACCCCAATTGAAACTCTAGTTACTATTATACTGTTGCATACTATGCTGTAGCCTGTCAGACTGATGCTTTCATGGCATGAAATGGAGGCTGTAGGTATACAACATGGCGATGGCAGAGAGCTGTGCAGTGCTGAACCATATTTGCTGAAGTCCTGTCCCGAGACTGCCTTTCAGGTCATCTTTCCCCTGAAACATGCCCAAGAATTGTCTAGAGGAGTGCTACCTGACACACACAGCAAACCTTTCAGGGACAGCCATTTAAACATATGGATGATGTGACCCATCTTAGATGTCCGGCTTGATGTGTGATCGGTGTTGGTGCCTATTTTTCTCCATTGACTATACAGAGTTTGAAAAGTGACCTGTTTGAGTTTAGACTTTCTAGGTTTCAGACAGATAAGGAGAGCAGATGAAGAATGCCCTTTACTTCTTCATTGACACCAAGTGGGTGAGGTCAAGTAAGCAACTGCAATGGATGTGGAATCATGCATTACAAATGATCTGTGTCACAGTAGGTGTTGCTGAGGATTACTAGGCAAAAATGTATGATTCTTACCCTGAGCAGCTTGGGATCTAAGTGAACAGCTCATATGCATAGTCCTTGGTATATTTTATGACAATAAATTAGTATACAGTTGTCTGAATGAACTGTTTTTCAATAAAATAATTAAATTAATATGTGGGAATCCAATCATTTCCCTATAAGAAAGGAATAAAGATCTAAGTAACACATTGATCGGGAAATGTTGATTGCCGCAGTTGTCGCAAGCCTCGTTCACAGTGGGCCAAGTTAGTCAGCATAGCAATAAAAGTTGCTTTAGCATCAGCAAAGAAGAGCAGGAATCTGATGCTACCACTTTCTGATGCAGCAATCTTTGGGGCCCAACTCCCTCTGGAGTCTTGGACATTGCATCCTCATTTATATGAGTGTGTATTGATTGCACAATGGCACAAAATGTAAAAGTGGTGATTCATACTGGATCTTCATCCATTTGACAAACTGAAGGGCAGTAGCAGACTGTGGTCCATAGATCTCTGGCAGAATTGAAGTACTTCTGCTGGATCCAGGAAAAGTAGCTACAGAAAATGAGACTGCCTTTTGGGCTTATCTTGCACTTTGAAAGCAAATCTTGAGGAGTCTACACTTTTCGCTAGGAGGCATACCAAAGTTGGTAAGTCAAAAAAAGGTGAAACGCCACTGCAGTAGGAGTTGAGGACATCTAAGTCTGAGTTACTGAAGGCCAGGAATACTTTGCCGAGAGCAAAAGCCACTTCACAACAAGCAGACAGGTTGTGCCAATTTATTGATGCTCAAGTGCCCCAAGCCCATGCCCTCGACCAGCACACTTGAATTTACCAGCTCTTATTCTAGCCACCAAGGGGGCTCACACTTCTTAAGGTCAAAAGGAATATTCTGGGGGATGACGGAAAAGTTCATCCTTTTTTTAAGGATAAAGGCAAAAATATTATCTTAGAGCATGCTCAGATCAGGATTGGCTTGCACAGAAGAATCTGTGATAGGCAGTCCTGATTACTGTTTAATTAATTTATTTGCCACTTATTTGTGCTGATATGCCCCAGTCACTCAGCACGTGATAAGGAATAAGACCAACAGACTTTCTACCACAATAAAAGCCTTGTTGTTTAAGTTGTCTTGATAAATTCAGGGCATTTTGTGTAACGGCGTAATGACATACAGGATACGTACAAGTGTACATGGACAGAAGGGGAGGAAGATTGTTATCAAGCATATTAATAATAAAGCAACCCCAGCAAAACTTGATCTTATCGCTAGATTATGCAGAGGTGATAAAGGCTGAGTGGGACTTACAGATATTATTTTGGCCACCAGAGGGTTCCCATATTTTTCCATGTGTGCAACTGAAGCATTGAGAGAATGAAGAGGGTAGAAAAGACACTTTAAAGAATGTGTGAAATCAATAAAGATCAAACAAAATACATTCCCAAAGTAATGCCAACAATCTACCTGCAGGCGCAATTTCACTACTGAAAAATTCAACGACTGCATTTTGCAGAAGGAAAATAGACATTTTCTGTACTGGTTGCAGCACCTTCATTCTCATTTGCACCATTGCAAATGAGATCAGGATTCAAGCAGCTGACAATAAATTCCATGTATGTAGGACACCTATTAAAGGTTTCATGTGATGTTAGAGTGAGTAGGTTAGTACAAAAGAAACCCCACAAAGTAAATAAGATTTCAAACGTTGTGGTATTGTCAGGGCAAAACCCCAGATTCCAAGTCAAGTTCAATCCTGCAGAGCTAGTAATGGCAGTGCTATTTTCCTAACTTGGCTTCAGTCACTACCGTGACTCTCGATTCTCAAATAATAGGTGATTCATCTTAATGTTATTTAGGGAAGGAGTCACAATGGCTTTGATAAGTCAAATGATGGTCAGATATTTTTCTTACAGCTCATTAATTTTCCCAAGAAACAATGGGCCAAATCCTGCTGTCAGTTATGCTGCTGAAGTCAGTGTACTGGAGATGCTTTTTAATCTATGCTAGATCTTGATCCCCCTCTGACACACATAGGATTGGCTCTTGGGTTTGCGCTTTCTGACATGCTTCATCAGACCTCTTGAGGCTCTCCTGAAAATGTCAACCAGAAATTATGTTAGCTGCAGCAATTTGATGAAATCTCAGTCTGGACAGTGTGATCAGGGCAAGCCTCAGTCTGAGTGGGCACATGGGAAAGCTTTTTATAGTTTCATGGTTCTACCACAAACCCAGAGCCCCAGGGTGGGGAAAAGGTTCCTTGATGCCTGAAATGGTGTTGGTGGAGCTTGTAGAACTGCAACATCTTCCCTTTGTGAGTCAGACATCATTGCTCACCCCTCAGCTTATTGGTAAACACAATGACCAGAGGAGGCAGTCCTTGAAGCTGTTCTTTCAGCTTTCCTTTAGTTTGCCACCAGAAGGAGGAGTTTGAATGGCCCAAAGAGCAACTGTTGAAAGGGACTGACCATTCTCCTTCTCAAGATAACTCTGAAGTCTTCTTTGTTATGTAGGTTTCTCCTTTGTCAGCATTACCAGAAACTTGTCTGGCTTGTGCAATATGGTCCAAAGGTTCAGTAAATCAAAATCTCTTTCCTTATTTGAGGTCAGAGCCTTGTGCCTTCCGTCATGGCAAGGAAAGACATACTGCACAGTCCACTGACTTCAAGGAAGCTTCTCATGAAGAAATGTATTTATTCAGCTTGAATAATGGGCACAAGAGTCTAGCTTTTGATAACATGGGCATGGCAGCTTTGCAGGTGTTACAGTGTTCGGTATTATTCCAAAGTTTCCATTTTTATTTCTAATAAGATTCTGACCTTCTACACTTTGTATGATGCATTATAATTAGAAGACTTATTGAGAAGCCTAATATAATATTATACCCACTGGGGAGTCAAAAGTGCAAACGGTAAAAATATCAAATCTTAATATTTAATTAATTGAAACAAATTAAATTTCAAGCTATTTCTCATTTCTGTCATACAAACCTTAAAATATATGTAGATTTCCCCACAGAGTGGGGATTTCAAACAAGTTTGCCATAAGCCACAATTATAGCCACAATTCTCACCTTTTGTAAGACCTCCTTAACCAAGAGTTTCCCAGGCTCTTTGTGGGAGTAGTTCTTTGCATATAGTTGCTCTAGTTGGGTGCCTAAATGACTTAGACACTTGAAAAAATCTGGCCTTTCTTCTTGGTGCAGAAGACTTCTGAAGTGCTACCCTTTAAAGCTCCTCAATCAGGCCATTCTCAAATGGCATCTTTGCCCCAAAACATAGACAGAAGACAGAAGGAATAAAAAAACAGGCTGTTCAGATGAGCCAGTTGAAGAGTGAAAGGCAAGAAGAATCAACTTTGACAAAAACCTGGGTGATTTCAGTTTCTGTGTCATATCCAACCTTTACTCAGTGTACATAACGCCTTTCCTGTAGAGAAATGGAGTAGTGTAAAAATGACTGAAGAGCTATTGCAGGTAAATTACCAAATCGCAGCAACAGTCTACTTGTCTTCATGCCTTGCTATGTTATCGCTACTGGGACTACATTCATTTTGCTCACTGCTTGGTATTGGTTTGCTAAAAATAAATAAGTAAATGAAAACAGACATTCGGTAAATGAATTACCAGTGATAGACCTGAAGCTCCTCTGAGAAGTTTATTACTGCTAGATAGTCAGCACGGCTGCAGCTCATCTACGGAACTGCCATTCTACAATTGCATTTCTCCACAGTAAAGAAAATTTACAGTGCTCAATCATGTGCCACAGGTCCTTTGATTAAATGTGGATTTACAGTACATGACAGCCCACAGCAGCTTAAGTACTGTACAGTGTGCTACATAAATGCACGTTCAGGATTATTACACATACCGAACTAGACATGTACTTGATAGAGGTTATTATGGTTTACAGTTCCCTTTTCACTTTCCTCTCTGTGGTAATAACTATACATGTATTGGCCTTAAACACCTACGTGTTTTAAGCACAGGTTAAATTATAAAAGAGATTGCAACATCTTCTTTGTCCATCATCATCTAATAAATCAACAGGTCCATTTCTGTGGATTGATGTAATGGCATTTATGAGCATTGGCAAAGTCATATCCACTTAACTGATGCAATTAAGTAGTGCTGTGCTCTTATTATAATAATAATGGATTGACTGATGAGTAATTTATTTCTTTCCAATGTAACTGACAAAAATAGATTATATTCATAGACAACGCAATGTATTTGGATCATAAAACTGCTGCCTTCTCAAATCCACCATTAGCTTAAATTTATCCCCACCAGAGAGCGGTGGAAAACATTTTAAACCAAGTACCACACTTAACGAGGAATCCCAGCCCCAATGCCAGCAGCTTAAGTGTTAAGTCCCACAGAGAAGGTGAATATTTCACTAGCTGTTTCTCATAAGAGAAGCACTGCTAAACACTGTCATAAAGAACCAACTTTTAGAGCTGCCAGCTGAGCTATCTCCTTCAGGGAAGGAGATAGTTGTGTTTGGTTTAATTTTAATTGGGTTTCCAGAAAAAAATATTTCCTTATTGCCACTTGTTACTCCACACATTCTCTCTGCCACTCCTTTCCTATCAATATTGCCTAGAGACCCGTGCAAGTCAGAGCTTTCATCACCCTCAACGTGACCTTTTGGACTATCTTGTTATTTCCCATGTTTACGACTGTCATTTACGCATGTGAAGATTAAGGGCCAAATTATCTGCTGGCTGTGAATTGGCATGGTTTCACCAACTGCAGCGGAGCTGTTCCAATTTACAAGCTGCAGGGGGGCTGGAGATGGGCCAGAACCAAAACCCTACCTCCAGACACCCCAGAGTTTCTGCACGGCAGCCTGTCTCTGCTCATTGCCCTTGCTCTATCATCCATTTGGGGCTTAAGATCTCAAGGGCATATCACATCCATTTTTCCTTTACATTATGGCAGCAAAAGCTCTGTCTTCCATTGAGTACAAGCCAAATATTCTAAATTCTTATTTTACAGTTTCACAGAGTTCAAGGACAAAAGGATCCACCACGTTATCTCATCTGACTTTTTGTATGACATTCAAAGAATAGAAAATAGAGCCTGAGACTCCTGCATTAGGAGGGAACTGATTCATTGGGATAAAACCAAATGATCCCAGCAAGATTTCAACTTTTGGATGAAGAATGGAAGAGGAAGGATCCTGCCTTTTGCAATCTGACCTCATGGAAAACCTGGAAATCAGCATGACCTTAGCCCATGAGCAAGGCATGCCAGTCAAGACTCAGTCAAGGACGATTCAGCGTGTAACCTGGGAACACTGTGCTGTCCCATCCAGAGGTCTTTCTTTACCTGTGGACCATATTCTTTATGTTCCAGAGTGTCCTTATGTGTGTGTATACATACATGCAATGTGTCACAAAGGAGAAATGTATTTCTCAGTCCTTGAAGCCTGAGGTCCGATATTTGTCATTGTTTGAAAGCAGCTGCATTTGTTAGAAATAACACAAGGAACATTACAGAGCTTTCTGTCCTCTGCATAGGTTATGGATGGAAAGCAGATTTCACAGTCTCCAACACCAGCAGAGATCTCCACAACCACCCCATATTTTTGACCAAGATGTCTGTGACACCCTGGTGAGGGGTGAACAGCTCTGTTGGTGAGGACAAAAGCCTTCATTGTTCACCCCTTTCCACAACCACCACCACCACTAGCACCCCCGAAAAAAAAAAAAGAAAAAAAAAAAAAAAAAAAAAAAGAGATGGGACTTCTATTTCTTCTCAATGGATGATGACAAAGACCCTAAGTTTCCCCAACACTGACAATCTCATCCTAATTACTATGCTAGGAAGTTAATGAGCTCTTTTGAATGCACAGCATGATCACTGACATAAAAGTAGAAGATGTGGTTAATAGTATTGGCTGGCCTAAGAGGGAGCGAGAGAGATCTACAGAGGTTTATTTACTGCTGTGTTAAGAAATTTTGAAATCAAGGTGTTTTATGACTAAAGACAACAAATAGGCTAGCTTCTGCTCACTGTATCCAAATTTCTAATGCAAGGTTAACTCACTGCCCTCACCCCCAAGGCAATATGTATTTAATTTTCAGTCACAACTGCACGTTACATGATGACCAATAAGATCACCAGTGCTGGCTTTTATTTCTGCTCTGAAACCTCTAAAAGAAGAGAAACATCTGATCTCTGAGAAGGTGTGATCTATGCCTGCAGTCATGCACTCATATATTATTTATCTTGATCTACAAGTGATGTCTTATAAAGGGGTCCATGGAGGAAAATAAGAGCCATTTGTGCTACCTTTCATCAGAAATGTTTATGTAGAGTCCTCTCTCTCTGACCACAGAGCAGACATCTCATTCCTGAAACTACACCTCCTCACAGGAAGAAACACTAATTGTTCTCACCACTGCAGAATGTCTGATTCTTGTCGTGGACCTAAACTTGCTGCTTTAAATGCTCCTTCCTTCTCACAGATTGAGTAGTCAAATAACCTTGTCAGACCACTGATGTTGGATCTCAAAGCATGAACCTCCTAAGTCCTTTCTTTGGATTGATCCATTTGAACAGAACACAAAATCTTTGTTATCAGATAGCTGTTAAAACTGGTTACATTTCTGTGATAAAGCTCTTTGGCACAGGAGAAAAACAAATGTGAAGGAACACTGCAGTGTTAAAGGCACAGTGCTAAATGTTGAGTTTTGAGAAATTCCCAGGTAACAAACATCCAAGCATGCATCTTGTAGGTGCAGTGCCAAGATGTTGGCCTCTGAAAGTTCAGTGGAGTGGATCCACTCTACTGACATGAAGCAGGAAGATGATAAGAAGGACAGAAACCCTGAAGTCTGTGGGCATGTATGTGATCCAATGAAGAGAAGATTACAGTTTCTGGCTCATTTATGGCCCAGCATTTTCCCCTGTGCTTCCTGGAACCTAAAGATCTGTTGTGACACTGCAGTCACCATACAGTTAAGGTCTGGAATGTGATGTGCTGGTGAGTTAAGGAAAAACTTTTTGATTACCCATGCTTTGCATGTGGAATTTAAACCAGAAACTGGATATGAAACAGTGCTGGATGTGCTTTGGAGATAAGAACTCACTCACCATGCTAATAGGGTTAATTTTTTGTTGTTACTTTATTTTTCTTGTGGCATTTATTCTGATTCCATTACAATAATTGAAGTTAATTTTAAAAACATATTTAGCTTATTAAAACTTGAGAGATAAAGATACTTGGCAATGTGTTTAAGGTTTTTCTGAAAGAAGGAGGACCAGTCAGTGTACTGTAATGAAGCAGTTTCTTACTATATGGTCAAAGGGAAGACAAGAATGGCCATTCCTGAGAAAGAAAGGTTCATTTCTATTTGGGCAGAAAAAAATGAGAATGATATGGGGAAATGCAGCATAATTATTTCCATGATCAGCTAATAGTATCACAAGGAGAACCGTGTTCCTAGCCTGTGAAAATGTGCATTGTGAAAAAATAATGTTTTGTTGTTTTTTTATTTGTTTGTTTGGTTGGCTGGTTACTTCAACTGGATAAGCTTCTGGGTCCCAGAAAACTTCATAAGCTGGAGATATAGGAAAAAAAAAAAAAGGGAACATTCCCGATTCTCTGTCCACTTTTAAAATTCCGTCCCTGCTCTTTCAGTTTAGTAATCATCTCTAAGAAGGCCTCAGGGATCAAAAACCAAGGCAGCCGTTGCCTAGATCTGTGCTCAGAAACAGGTCAGGCTTGAAGGATCAGTAAAAGAAGTTTACTGCTGCAAGATGCTGCTCCTCTACATATGGGTCCTGGAGATGAAGGCAAGCCAGACAAGCATGAATACATTGTAGCACCCAGAAGAAGGCAAGGAATTTAGAGGGATTTTGCTCTTCATATTTGAGGATGAAGGAACTGTGTTGAGATAAACCCTGCAGGTTTTGTCTATTATAACTGGAGCAAATTAATACAGGAAATACAAACTAGTTCTACATTGCCTTTTTAGCCATGCCCAAAAGGACCCCTGTATTTTCCAGGTCAAGTAATGTGGGTTCTCTCCTGCTCTGTCAGAGATCAGAGTCTTTCAGGTTAGACATGTTGCATCCATTAAATATCATGTACCACGGAACAATGCTACACAGATTCATGGATCTGTGTCCATGGTCTGTTCTGGTTCATCCCACTACCAGAAAATTATGCTAGATATCAGGGCTATGACCCAACCCCTCCTTTTGCTGTCTGAACAGTCCGTGTACTCCTCCTGTTACTTCTGCTGCTGTAACTGGTCATTCTCACAAGGGCCAGACTACCAAGGACGTAGGTAATGAGCATCCCTATTGGATGAAAAAAATCTGTCCTACAGTGGAAATCACAGTAAATCCTTTAGTCTGGTATTAAGGAAAGGTGGGAGATTTTTCTTTACAGTCTTGGTTCAGATACTGGCTGGGGTCCCTCATCTCTCTGTGTTTGCTAGTTTTGGCAGAAAGAGACAAGTAGCTATGTGTTGTATTACCTGGTACTGAAGTGCAAGGTCCAAGAGCAGTGGGCAAAGTTTTCCCATGAAGATGCACATACTTCACAGTCCTGTGTGAAGAGTTAGTATCCTATTGCTAGCATCTACACATTACCTCATGACTCAACATCCCTGTGAATAAGAAAACAGTCTTCATCCTATGCAGTCTGACTGTCTGAAATGCTGCAAATTAGTAGGCAGTTTGGGATGAGGAAATCCAGTGGTTTAATTGTAGCTGAGATAAGCAAGAGCATCCTCCATATCCTTTATCACTACATCTCATCAGCAACACAGTGATTGACAGGGGATTTTGAAGGTACAGATTCAAGAACAGAAGTTCAAGAGAGAAAGGGATATTTAGTATATAATTTATAACATCATTTCAAAGAGGTATCACTTTCTGGTCCTTGTAAACCCCAGCCAGTTGTTAGGTAAGATGTCACCATAACCAATCTACATGGACCAAGACCCAATGTCCATGTGCAGCTGGCACTTTTCCCTGCAAGAGACAGCATCATCAACAGTGCTAGGAAAACACCTGGACTGTGGCTATTCAGTATATTCCCTGTCCTCTTGGAGCCCAGAACAGATAACCAAGACTCCATCAATGTTTTTAGCCAAGACCAGAATTCCTTTAGACTAGAGGTGAAGTACAGCCTTTGATTCATTCCAAACGAGCTGCTGGAGACTCAGGAAAAGGCTAAGCAGCAAAGTCTCCAGTACCATCATCATCACTGTAGCCTGCTGAATCTGCCACAGCTTGTGGGGTCTCTCCATCAGTAGCACATACAAGAGGACACAGTCCTGCAGGTCACTTTCCTGCAGCCTGATACTGACAGTCCTCATGCCCAGAATACAGAAGAAACCTAGGAAGGTTTCACTTCACACCTAAACAAAAGCAGAAGAGAGAAAACAGCATTATACACACACACAAAAGCTAATGCTTGGGCCCAGGTAGTCTCTGCAGTACTCCCCTCCCTTGTTCTCTGAAGAATTCTCTTTTTTTCCCTCCTGATCCATACCTCACACCCTCTTTCTTCCAGTTAATTTTTCTTCTGCACCATCATAAAGTGTCTGAGAAACAACGTACTGCTGTCTGGCATGTTTTTAGGAGGCCCCTTTCAACCCTATCTTGTTCTTATCACAAAGACACAGCCTATCTGGCAACAGTCCCTTTTCATGGATATTGCCTTTCCAGAACTGTTTCTCACTAAATGGTGTGGACCTGGGAACACTTTCCGTAGAAGGAAAAGCCCGTTGGGAGATGAAGAAGAACACAATTTGATTATAAAATTTATTTATTTCACAACCGAAAATAAAACAACCTTGGTTGGGCCAACAAACCAGAAATTCCAAACAAGCATGTAATACTTATACTAACAAAAAGGAAAGAAAGAAATAAAAAAGAATAACACAAAGACCTAACGTCCAGCAAAAATACCTTCAGAGTGAGACAAGGAATCAGAAGTCCTACATGTCTTGCCTAATCCCCACTGGTGCAGTTGTCCATAAAGAAAGGTTAGAAATCTAAGGTATTGGGGTATTGGGGAATCTGTAGTCAACAGCCTCTGCTGCCAGAGATCCTGGCTCAAATCAGGCATTGGGGAAGCTACTGCATAAATAACGACTAGCTGAGACAAAGCTTGAGAAGAGTGTTCATGCGCTTCTGAGAGTCTCATCCTTTTCCCGGTGCCTTTCTGCTTCAAGATAACTAAAATGGAGAATGTCCATGATATCATCCTGCATGAGACACGAGCTTGGTGGAACAATGCCCAGTAATAGAGACCACGCTGAGATGTAGCTGGGGTTATTTTCTGGTCTTTCCAAGTTCCTCTGAAGGACTTGCTGAGCACTGTGCTTTTGTTCAGGTGTGAAGATCAGAGGTAGCTTGGGAGTACCCAAGTCTGAGATCTCCCTACTAAAAATGCCAGTTTGCCCCTACCTCTTGCATCCTAAGGCCAAACTTCACATGTGGATGGCCAAGTTAGACCCCAGATGTGAAATGAGTTGCCTGCAGTGTGGATTCTCAAGAGACCAACAAGAGACCACTGCAACATCACACTATGGCTTTTTCTGTACTGCACTTAGATTCCTACTGTTTTCAGCAAGGTCCTTCACTAACACCATTTAGTGAAACTGAGCACAGGTGGATAAGGAAATGTTCATCTTGTATAGATGAATAACTATATATAGAGAAAACTATAATAGATATAAACTATAATATATATAAACTATATATATATGCAATCTATTATATAACTATAATAGAGAAAACAAGTGTAGGAGTGGATGGACAGGTTTCACAATAGTAGAGATTATCACTGGAATTTCACAGGGATCTGTCCTGGGACCTATGCTATTAAAAATATTCATAAATCATCTGGAGAAGGAGATGAGCAGCAAGTTAACATTTTTTTTTGTTTGTTTGTAAAAAAAAAAATTAATCAACAAAAGCAATATAAAACAAAAAGCAAAAAGAACACCAAAAGCAAAAGTAAAAGTGAAAGATGACTGTGACATGCTGCAGAAGGATCTCATATTACTGACTGAGCAGCTGATAAAAACTGTCAGATGAATTTAGTGTTGATACGAGTAGGATAGTACATATGAAGAGAAAACACCCTTAATATAAGAAAACAATAATAGATTCAAAATTAGTGATTACTACTCAAGAAAGTGTGTATCAAGAGTGTGTATAAAATAAAGTTATCAAGCTGCAGATTTAAAATGAAGAAAAAAAAAAAGATTTTTTTTTTTCACACAATG
This sequence comes from Netta rufina, assembly GCF_964035555.1. Classification (NCBI taxonomy): domain Eukaryota; kingdom Metazoa; phylum Chordata; class Aves; order Anseriformes; family Anatidae; genus Netta; species Netta rufina. The sequence goes on along the minus strand of NC_140124.1, from coordinate 8,932,317 downwards.
CATAATTAAACTGCGGAACTCATTGCCACAGGATGTTGTAGAGGCCAGAAGTATAAATGGGCTCAAAAAGCAATTAGAGAAATTCCTGGCTGAAAAATTCATCGAGCGTTACAAAACGCAAAGATGCAGATACAATCTCTGGCTCACGGTGCCCCAAAGGCACAGACTGCTGGGAGGGTGTGCCAGAATAAAGTATTGCTCTATGGCTGCTCTGCTTGCACACTCCTTCCCTAAATACCTGCTACTGGCCATTGTCAGAGACACAACAGTGAGCTGAAGAAGGACTGATGCAGTCGCCCTCATGGGAATATACAGTTATGTACGGATATGGGAGTCTGTTTTATAGTGCACCTCTGATCAAATGGGTGTAGTTTGATCCTTAGACCACTCTTTGCAACTGCATGTAGTACACAATAACCAGATTTCAAAGTTTCCCATTCAACACAGACTAAGAGACAAAATAAATGTGCAAACTGGATCCGTGTAGGTGCTGCAGTATCTATGATTGCTGGAAAATGAAATGAGAGGATTTGACAGCTGTAAAGTGAAAGTGGAAAGCTGTCATACTGAAAAGCAATAGAAGGAGAATATCAGTTTCAGCATATGGGCTGACCGGCATGAAATAAAAGGGTATCAGCAGTCTTGGGCTGCTGGGTGGAGAAGAGGCTATCTGCTAAACAGCTTGTTAGGCTTAAGGAGCCATAAACCATGTTAACAAACAAATTTTTGACACAATTGGTCTCTAAGACAGTGTTTGGTGATAGACATCAAACAATTCTGTGGAGTTAGAAATGGCACTAATTAAATTTATATAATTATTGAAACTTATTTTTCACCAGAATCCATAAGAAATCATTCACACATAAATGGCTGTAGAAATGATGAATTCTTTGATTTTTGGAGGTGAAAGAATGGATTGCTCCAGTTTGCTAGAGTGTTTACTAATTTTATCTGACCAGCCACGTAAATTTGCTGGAGAAGCTCAGATAGCAGGAGGCTGGCTAGGCACTGGAATTCCAGCAGAAGCCCGAAGTTAAAGAACTTCCATCCGTGCCCAGACACGCGGGGCGGGGAGAGGTCCAGCCAGCAGCACCCAGCTGGCTTCCTCTGAGCCAAGCATGCTGACTGCGTGACAAAGTGCCTCTGCACCCGTGGTCGCACCCCCGGGAGGTGCACAGGCTGGTAAGGAGCTGCCTATATCCATCCCTGTCTGAGCATGGTTCTGGAGGTTTTTCAGACCATCTCCCAAAGCATTATGACACTGGAAATGGTGTGGCATTTCTTCTTCCTGATGCAATCAATCCAAACTGAAAGCATTTGGTTAGTTCCTGGGTTTTAAAGCATCTCCTAGAGATTTTCAGCAACAAGGTATCTTCTTTTTACAGGTCACAAATCCATTACTCCCTTTACATTACTTAACTCTTCCCAAAGTTAGTAGATTTGAAGGCAGAAATACACCCTGAAGTGCTTACCAATTCCGGTAAAACAGATAGTCTGTGCTCTGCAAATCAATGCATTAAAATCTGGTCAAACCTACAGCCAGACAGGCTGAGAAGAAAAAAAAAAAAAATCCAGCAGAGGTTTGAAATTCTTTCATACATCTTAATAGGGATATTATGTTTAAACCCCTTTGGGGCCATTTAAGTGATGATACTATTAAAACAAGTAGCACAAACACTCCTCATCATTAAAATGTATTTCAAGTGAAAATGGACACAGTGTTAATGTCATCAACACCCTTGCACCAAAATTCACAAAATCAGAACAAAATGCATTGCAGGTTGTTGCTCATTGTCTGGGGACAATGTATATGTATTGTTTTGTGTGTGTGTTTTGTTTTTTGTTTTGTTTTTTCCCCGAGTTAGTTTTGATTAATGCAAAAACTTCTACACAGATAAGAATCTTGTGTTTACAGAGAAATGGAATATAACAGATTTTTTTTTTTTTTCCTTTTTCCTCCTGCGTATTTGGATTTCTCCTGCTCACAGACTATGATTTTCAGCTACAGGCTATGACTGATCCCTTGACAACTCCAGTCTCTGCGATAAATTGTTCAAAGTCAGACCTGGGGCTGTGTCAGTTCCTAGAATATCTGGGTTTTATATCTTCTCTAGCCTCATTTTAAATTTAAATGATAACAAATGCAGTCTGACCCCAGATGGAACAGAACATATTTTTACATCAGGTTGGTGTTTCTACTAATACCACTTTGGTAAGCTTCTGAAACCCCACAATCATTTAATCTGAACCCCTACATGCTTTCTAAAAGGAAAACAGACCATGTGCCATCCTGGAAATGATGCTCAATGCCAATTACAGGCTGGCATTGCCTTGCAGGGATGTGGTGGCATGGTCTTCTGGGCACATCTATTCCCACTTTTGTCCCCATTTCATCTGCTTCTTTCTAAGTCGGTTTTAGCAAATGATTTATTTGTTTCTTGTACAAAAGGGGTGGGGGGGTGTTTAAATATTTTATTTTGTTTTTGTTTTCTTTTATTTGCAGATGTATCTGTTGAATTTACCTGTGCTTTTGGAAATTTCCTGAATAACCTATGTTCTTCCTTGAATTGCACTGTAACGAACCAAAAGAAAAAGATAACCTAGAAAAGATAGGTTATTCCCCTTTCCTTCTCCTATACTTTTTTTTTTTTTTTTTTTTTCCCTTTAATTCTCTAAAATACTTTATAACAGACTTGCCCCACACCTCTGTGTTTTGGAAGAGGTGGCTATGGAGAGCCTGAGGTTGAAGAGGACAAATCGTGCACTGAGAGAACAAACCTTACCATGTTGTCTCTTGGGGGTTCCTCTGGTTTTGTGGGCAAAAGGAAAAGGTTTGTGGCTTGGGTTTTTTGGTAGCTGAGTACAGAACAGATGGTCTGAACTCCCATGAGCACTTTTTCTTCCAATACTGGTTGAATTTCCAAACCCTTTGCCCTGTTCTCTAAGTCTAGTTCTCACCTGTCAGTAATCCCTTTCCTGTTTTCAACCAAAGGAAAAACTTGTGCCGTGAACAAAGGGGAAGGAGATGCCACATATTAGCAGCCAAGATAAGGTACCAGTATTTAAACAACACCAAATGCTCAGTTCAGACAAAGCAGGATATCTCTGATGAGTCCAGTGCAAATACATGCCTCCACATCAACTGTGGTCACTTACAGCACCCATTTTGGTTAGATTTTTTTTTTCCTCTTTGACCCCTCATCACCTCTTTACTCAGCCTCCCCTTGGAGCATGATGTCTGAGTCAAGCTTTTGAACTCTCTACATGTAAGTAGGTTTCAAAGTAAGCAAACAAGCTCATACATCCCTTGCCTGTGTAGGTGTGTTCACATATTTTTATTTATTAAAAACAAAATAAAAACATAATCTGATACAATTAAAGATGTATTTCAGAGAGTGGTCTGTGCTGAGAAATGCTTGCACCTGGTATTGTAATTTATAATGTTTAAGAAACAAGTTGGCGTTAAAAAGAATCAAATGACAATACAGACGGTAGGATCCAAAAGTCCCTCCCAAGTTACCAAACCCTAGAGAATTGGATAACATCACTCATGCTATGTTTTCTAATATTTTAGAGTAGTGGTTGCTTGCTATATTCAGGCCTTTGATCTCATAACTTTGGCAGCTGACAGTGAGATAATAAGTGTTAAGGACAATCCAGCAAGAATAAAAATCAGAGCATTTTCTAGGGAGGCACTGAGATGTGACGTGATTGGAGAAGCAAAGTGTACATGAAGGGCAAACTTTGCTCTCCATTGTCTGATGTAAATGCAGAGTTCTGAGTATGGCCCCATTGCAGGAGGATCAGTTTGAAATGTTAATTCAGCAAATAAAGAAAAAAATATTTTTCAAGCTTTTTTTATTCCCTGAGCTGATAGGACATTTACTATGCACAGCCCCACACACCTCTTGATATATCTGCTTGTTAATTGCATAATGCAGTTAATACTGACAAAGGAGGACAGAAACTGTGTAACAAAGCAACTGAAAAACAGTCCCAGAAGAAAAAGTGTCAGAAACACTACACAGCCACAGCTGGAACAAATGTGAGTGGGCTTGTAGGAGGCCACAGAAAACTGGGTGGTCTAATCCAGAGGTTGCCCTTTGCAGCACCTGGTGGAACAGAGATGTTCCCAGCTGTGGGGTGCAAAGGTCCCCATATCATTGCACAGACAATACATGTAGCCTTTGCCTGCATCTGCCCTCAGTGCTTGCATGCAATTCAGAGGGAGAATTTGGATCACAACCTGTTTGTAGGCCTGAGTGGTGCAGAAATGCCAATAGTCAAGGTCACCCATCTGGTGCTGCCTGGACATGTTTCTGTCTCAAATGATGCCACATAGCTGAGAATGTGGATCTGCTGAGAGGGTATCCTTCCTTCTGCCCCTTCAGCTCTAGATCAAGGCAGAGATCATCTTACAAAGCCACTCAGTTCATCTGCTGCTCTTCTGCTGTTCAGGTCCACCAGACTTGTGTAGTGAAAAGAGAGATGCGAATCAGCAGGAAAAGAGCTGGTAAAACCAACTCTGCTCTCCTGCTTCACCGGCTGGTATACTAACTGGAGGCAACTGGCTAAATTGAATGGATAATATTGGACCCTTGATGTGATCTGTGGAGGAATATATTCTTCTAACCTACACCCTCAAACACGGACTCATCTTCTATACATAGTACGTTACAAGTTAAGATGAAATAGAATAGGCTGGAACAAATTCATACATACATTTTCAGTTGTATTATAAGGAAAACAAACTTTCCTTTTTGTCCCACCAGATAAATACCACTGACATTCAAAGACAATATCCAAGTAGAGCAAAATGAGCTCCAAACACTGAAGTCCTAAGACCCCATTTTGCCACCTCTGTGGGATTTTCCAATGGTGTGTGATTGAACTTCAGCCTCAAACTTGGCTCTGGACCAAACCCAAGGCCAGCAGAGCCTGAGCTCGTAGTTTTTTAAAAGATCCAGTCCTGCCATATGTTTACCAGCGATATCCTAATTGTCTGTGCAATACTCAGTCTGCTATGGATTTTGCAGCAGCTGTCAATAGTGCTCATTCATCACAGGCCCAAGATAATTGAAGCGCTCCATCTGCTGCAGGGCCACTATTATCAACAGTGATACTTGTGTCAGTAACTTACTGAAGAAGGGCCTGAACTTGCTCCGAGTGAAAAATCAATGGGAGAATTCCTGTTGGCAGCAGTGGAAGTAGCCCTAACCCTTTCAGTACTGCTCAGCACCCATCTCCGCTGGGAGGAGGTGAGTGCAGGCACAGCTCTGCATCACTCGCCAGGATGGATGGTTCTGCTAATGGGTCCCACAAAGCATGCTGGAGCACAGATCCCCACCAAGGCAGAGCAGAAGCAGAAGAATTAGGACTGATATGAAGAAAACAGTGATGTCAGCTCACATAGACGAGAGGCAGAATTCAAGTTATGCGCCCAGTGTAAGGCCCCTGACTGTACAAACAGCCAGGCATGTTTACGGGAAAGTGCTAAAGGAATTAATCTGTTACTCAGCAACACTAATCAAGGCTCCTACCCCATGCAGTTCATAAAGTCCTACATCCATGCATACCTTTATGCTCATGTTCACAGTCCATTCCATCTTCTGTCTCCTGTACAAAGGAAAGGAAAAAAAAAAAAAAAAAAAGCAAGGTCTGTGCAGTAAAACTAGTTATTATAATAAAACATTATTTTTTTCTCAGATAAAACATTTTTTTTTATCATTTGCAGTTCACTTGCCTCCTATTTTTGTCAGCTTAAAAAAAAACCAACAACAACAACAAAAAAAAAACTTTCTTTTTGCATTTTCTTCTAGAAAAAGAACAAACTTTTGAAAACCAAGGCAAGTTATGACCTCCTTAACAAAGAGGGGAAAACAGAAGTTGTTGTCCTGCTGTTGCGAGTGCAGATGAGATCAAGCCAGAACTTTAAATCAGAACACCCTTGAACTTTCAAGGTCAGGTTCACGTCTAAACTTTACTGCTAAGGCGAGTCAAAGCCTGTGCTCAGATGGATGTGGATAGCTCCTACTGAGTTCAGTCAGCATTCGTTGATTGTAGCGGTAATATTTTTGTTGCATTTGTTTACTTCAGTGCAGATTCTCAAGGATCTGACTCCATTTTCATTCTTTCTTGTTCCTACACTTTGTAAGAAAGGCTACTTGTTTGAATACATTTGGATGCTCCTTATGCACCGAACTATGTGAGATTAGGAAAACCAGAACTCTAGTGAGAGCAGCCGTCCTTGCAGTGTCACTTTGACAATGAAAAACAAAGAGTGCCGAAGGTTCACAGAAGATAACGCTGCGTGGTCTCAAAATACAAAGCAAAAGCACGATTCCACTTTTATTAGAGGGGGACAGAAAGCAGGACACACTTGTACTGGGCAATGATTTAGATGCTTTTTAAAATATTTTGTTGCTTAGTATGTTGTAGATATGAATGATTTTAAGGAGTAGGTAACACCTTTTATTGGAGCAATAGGAATAGCTGGAATGGGCTGTACATGTTTGAATTCCGTCAGTGAGGGACTGATTCCCCCCAATTATCTGACAGCACAAGATGGAGGAAAGTCATGGGACACCTCTGGATTGAGGTGACAGGGAAAACTGCAAAGGGAGTTTCCCATGTTGTTGTCTTTACCTTCTGTGTAAAGACAATACACAAGGAGTCAAGATAGCTTTTTTTTAAAATATGTGAATCAAATTGGTAAGGAGGAAAGGAAAGAAGAGAAGGCAAGGGTGAGGCATGGTTTGAGTGAATGGCCAAAGTCAAAATAGAGATGACCCCAAGAAGCACAGATGTATGCCTGCGCTAAAGAGAAGCAGTTCATACCAGAAGGAAGAGATGAGTATTTTTTGATAAATTTTGATTTTTAGAGGGAATTAAATATTCTACCTAAAAAGATACATTTCTTTTCAATATTTAATGAGCCTTTACTTTTGTCTATCTACTTTTAGTACATGAGAACAAGCCTATAACACAGGAACACTCTCTCTAATTGTAGTGTAACAGATGTGCAAACCATTAGTATCTGCTACCCATTCCAAGTCATTAAATCTAAAACACTGCAGGAGGAGTCAAAGGTGCCACCAGGGGACCTGTGTCAGTTATGGTGTTTCTACTTAGGTGATTTCAACGGGAGAGCCATTGCTTTACCTTGAGGCATACTGGGAAGAGAGATCTGTATTAACTGTGGACAAAGTCGCTATGAAAATGTGCACGTTGAGTCATAAGATCTTTTTCCTGAGGCCTTCACCACAGCATTGGGGAAATTAATGGTGCCTCACTGACAAGGAAAGGTGTAAATAGAATCCAATGAACTTAAAAATTGAGTTAAAACAGAGAAGATCCTTGGCTAAAATGCTTAAATGTTTGAGGAAAAAGGCAATGCCAGGATTTTGATTCATGAGAGGCCAGCTTCAATGGTGAGATAAAAAGCTCAGGTTGGGCACTTCAACAGAGCAGCAATGGAAAGCAATACAGAAAGAGGTTAGGGTCCACGTAGGGTCTTCATCCCCAGTGTGACAGGTGTATAGATCCAGGACTTGGGAACTGCCTTGTCATTGCATTCAGTGCTCCTGAAATGACCAGCCCATCTCAAGATAATCAGCATTGCAAGGGGACAGTCCAAGGGCAGGAGAGAAACTTGAACCTTCGAATGAAGTCAATTAAAATATAGGCTGGGGAGATGAGGTGTCTTCTCCTTCAGAAGTCCTCCTGCCCCCTGCCCACTGTGAACACAGGTGGCCCTGGTGGGGGCTGAAACTGGGCCTTGGCAGAGTAGAACTGGCTGAACAAGAGCAGAAACCTCATGCATCTTCTAGAAACCCAGGCATCACGATGTGCCTTAGGCACACAGATTCCTCTTCCCTGTTCAAAAGATGCTGATCCTCCTAGGAGAGGATTTGAAGGCCTTATACGCCCCAGATTCACAGCATTTTTGTAGCCTGCATGGCATTCCAGCACCCAGCTGACTTTCTGATGTTGCATGTGGGTGAGCTTTTGCTCACTCTCTTGCCATCTCTCCATAAGCAGCACGAGCCGAAGCAGGGCAAGTGTCATGGGCAATACGCAGAAGCAGTTCCGGAAACTTTATTGCTCAGAAGTGGCATTCGGCCAGCAGAGCAGAAAGAGAAGAGCTCATAGTTGTGTGCTTGCACACACTGACAAAACTGCTACTGATGAATCAGAAAGAGAAATCTGGAGAGGTGACCTTGGGAGGTCACAGAAGACTAGTTTTTGCCAACAAATATGAACATTTGCAATCAGACTGTGGCCTGGTGCCAGTCACTGTTTTATGTGCTATCTCATCAAAACATATGAATTTTCAATAGCTGGTTTGGAGGCCTACTTGCTGCAGCATTATATCTCTCTAACTCCTACAGGTTTTGAATTGTACAGATACAAAAGCAGGGTATTGAGGAAAGCTGGCGCTTGGATTTTCATTGTTCTCAACGAACATTTTCCTGCATTCTGAAAATCGCCGAGTGGTCAAGTGCCGGAAGGTCACTAAGAAATGTGGCAAAACTGATGACAGAAGGGAGGCAAAAAAATCTCTAGAAAATGAAACTCCTCCATTGTCCAGTCTGGAAGGTCAAAAATTGCCATTTTAGATTGCTCGTGCTAATGGAGGCTCACCCACCCTAGGTGTCAGCCCTTCAGAGAGAACTACTGTAAATATCGCCATCTGTGATGTTCCTGGTGAAGGACTCTGCTGATGTAAAGGTTATTACTCATTTATAAACATATGGCTGTTATAATCATTCGGTCCTCTATTCATAGTGGGATTTTTGATTTGATGGAGATCAGTTTCAAACCAAAAATATGTTGGTTTCTTTTTTCCACTATTCAGCACTAAGGGGGCATTATCAATATGATTTATATTAATAAAACAACATCCCACTGTGGCAAATTCTTAAATCAATAGATGTGATTTGACATCCAAAAAAAATCCCATTGAAAGCAGTCAGTCTGAGTGAGCACCACCCAGTGCAGTCTGAAATCAAATTCTGCAGCAACCGTGGAAAAGAGTGTGAACAAAAAGAAACTGTCCCAGCTAAACAATAAACTAAATAATAAAACTGAATAATAAAAGTTAACAGAGAATGTATGTTTGCCCTTTTGGCATTATTTCCGTTTTGCAAATCTAGTGAGATAAAATACTGAAGTTTACAGTGCTTGAGCTGACAGCACCTTTTTAGCGATGTGAGATGGCTCTGAAAGTGAGTTTTTAAACTATGGATTTTATTGCCTGTGTGTGTGATGTGTGAATATTTGAGCATGTGCGTTTGTGCATATACATGCCTTTCAAGTGAGCCCTTTAGATCTAAGATCCCATTTCCTCCATATAGTCAACAAAGACCATAAAGCAATTTCTGTAGGAGCAAGAGTTCACCTAGAAGACCTGAAAGCTAAAAATTCCCACCAAACCAGTTCAGACACAATGCATAGCTTACCTGTTGTCTGTCTGCTTCCAGAAGCAAAGGGACTGGTTCATCAGACTTATTGTAAATGCCTAGCTCAGGCTGAGATGAATTGCTTCCTAAACTCCATTGACTTTGTTGAGAGTTTTTATTAGTCCCTTGATTAAGAGTTTTGATGACAGTAGAGCCTGTGTTTGTATGGTTGTCCCTAATATTATGCAAACTCTGGGAAAAAAAAAAAGTATTTTATCTGTTGCTCTACTGAGATATCTTGCAGTAAACCACACCCCCATCCACAAATAGGCATGGTTGGATTCCACATACAAAACCATCTCTCTCCCTACTTTTCACCAGCACATCAAATAAAGTAAGAATTACCAATACATCATCCTGCTTCCTGAGAAACATTTTTCCTGGGAGGAGAATCTCATATGCCATATTTTAAATAATGTGGAAAAAAAAAAAATTGTTACTGGTATTGCCTTGGATTACTCTAACAAAGTACTCTAACACCCAGCCCTCATTTCATCTCTAATAATGTTTACGTAATGCAGCTGCAAAGCCAAGCAGCATATTAGGTCATCTCAGCTGAATGAAGAGCAAGTTGCACTTTCTAGGTCTTATGCCAGACATAGCAGGCATAGTGCTGCAATGTTTGAATTACAAATGTTAAAACGCAGTAATGAAAAGAAAATATAAAGGTAAGAGCAAGGTTGGCTTTGGTATTTGTTAAATTAGGCTTGGGGAATGAAGATGATGTACTTCAGTATCAGCTGCTGATTTTTTAAAAACTTTTCTTTGTGTTTAAATCAACCTTAAAATTCTTTCATTTCCTAGTACTTATTTCTATATACATATTTAAGGTAGTACTGACACTATAGCCCCTGAAGAGAATCCACTGGAGAATACTCATGTTCATGAGAAACCTTCAAATATGGAGATATGATTTTTTGTGAAAGTGGGTGAATATCCCTGTTTTATGGCATATACCACAGAGGATTCTGAACACCAAACCACAATGGTTCTCCATAGTGAGCTGAGGCCAACGTTTGCTCTACTATAGAACTGCTTGCACTTTCTTTAACAAATCTAAACATGGTAGTGATGCAATTACACTTCAATTTCTAACAGAATGTGTATACATTCCATGATCTGGATTTTATATTTTTAATGATAGAAACTAGCATGTTAAAAAACATCACCTGTACATGTTTAAATTTTCCTTCTAATACAAAACTATGAGTTCAGTCTCTGAGCAAATATTATGTTTTCACCTTTGCTACTAGCCTAGCAGATATATATTAATAATGTGTATTTGAATGAAAAGGAATAGAAGCACAGAGTGGATAAATGACTTGACAGAGCCAGAAATAGAATCAAAATTTCCTAAAATCCATTCTACTGCCTCTACCACAAGTCTGTTTCTGGGAAGAGACCAGGAAGTTTACCATACATTGTTTTTTTCCCCAATTTATTCCATTAGGTCACTGCAAAAGGTCTGTGGACATTCTTGCTACAGTTTAAATAGTAGCTTAATTAAGTTTATCTTGAACCTGTTCCCAATAGGCTTGAGATAAACTAAAGCATCTGTGCAATGCAGCTATAAGTTTTACTTTTAAGCCTATTGTTTAACTGTTGTTGATGTTTCCTCATAGAGCATAGACTTGAGATATGAATCTGAACAGAAGAAATACTCTTCAGATTTTGTGAAATTCAGAAATAGTTGGATTTAGGAAATTTTGTTCAATTAATAGTTTCAAGCTAGTATATACATATAGTTACACTTGCTACAGATCTCCTTCCTTTCAAATTTTTAATTTTAAGTTTCTAGATCCAAATACTCTTCCAAAAGCCCAGAAAATTGTTTATTGCTTAGAAAACTGTTTAGAGTCATTGTATAAGTTTTTACAAAACATTTCCAGAGGGAGTTTCACCATCCTTCAGTGCTGGTTCAGGGCACCATGACCGAGGGAAATACCTGAAGCACTTATTTTACTTTTCCCCAGAAAAATTCCATAATAAACACTACAAGTGAGTTTGCAGAGTCTGTACTTACAGGCGTAATCTCCTATTGACACATGTATAAACTACAAGGGGAGAAGCACTATCCAGTCACAGCGTAATGCTCTATCAGCCAGATTTCTGGGATTTTTGAGCAGTGTACTCTGTGTATGGCAACTGTGGGCTAGTGTTTGCCTATTCTTCACTGCTTAAAGCCTCTGGTTTTGTCTTGAGGGTCCACGTAAGGTCAACTTCCCACCCCCCAACAGTGGCATAGAAAACTGCACTGAAGGTGGAAGAAAATGCCTCTCCTTACTAAGCAGCCAGTGTTGATAAAACAGCTCTCTGTTAGAATAGCTTTAAGGGCAAACAGTGAGGAGGTTTACCCATTCAAACAAAGTTAAGAGCAAGCAAATTCTCTTAAAGATGTACCTATGTCTGAGATCTTTGTTTTGTTTTCAGTTACTTGATAGAAAATAAAGATAAGAGCAGGCTGCATTGAAAAATCCTCTGTGCTCCTGAAAATGTTTCTTTTGTGTTCAACTGAGAAACATAAGAGAAGGCCACTTTAGCCAAATGGGAATATTATTTTTAAAATTCTATATAAGAATAACCTCTTAAAGCATTTTCTTTTTCTTTCTTTCTCTCTTCCTTTCCTTTCCTTTCCTTTCCTTTCCTTTCCTTTCCTTTCCTTTCCTTTCCTTTCCTTTCCTTTCCTTTCCTTTCCTTTCCTTTCCTTTCCTTTCCTTTCCTTTCCTTTCCTTTCCTTTCCTTTCCTTTCCTTTCCTTTCCTTTCCTTTCCTTTCCTCTTCCCCTCTTTTTATTTTGAAACCCTTTTTAACTTCTGGTTTCTCATTCTTTCTGGAAAAGAAGGAGCATGGAGAATGCACATGTTTTGCCCTGTCTAATCGACTTGTTTTTATGTACTCAGGGCTTAAGAGAAAGCGATCAAAGGTGAGGCTGTGTGGTTTGTAAACACCAGGCTGTGGTTATATTGTGGAATTTGCGTATAATTCTGTCACTAACTTCCGCTTGCTCGTCCTCTCGTGGAGCTTCAGATGGCATCTTGACAAAGGCTTCCCTAAAAATTTGTTCATTAGTAAAGTAGGACAGTGGGGTTTTGCTACTGTTGTCTGGCTTGGGGATGGGATTTGAGTGGCTGGTCCAGTTTCAGATTTAGACAAGGGCTGAACAGGAAATTCAAGATGCTGTTAGGACAGGACCACAAACGAGGAAGGAATTCAGCCCGAAATGTGGGGGCAGCCCAGAACTCTCTTTGCCTTGCTGACCAGGATCAAACAATGACTCAGAGCTCCCTGAAAGAGATGCAAGTTGGGAGCCTGCACGACACGAAACATACCTCCTCCTCCTTCCAGGGGCACATCCTTTGAAGTAGATGTCCTGAAAGAAATGCATATGTCATCAGGGATGCAGACAAGGGATTCACATGCAGATCCTGCCTAAAGGGACGAAAGAGGAAGAGAAATCTCATTTCTCCTTCAGGTGTAACTTCAGCTGTTTTCACCTTTCATGGTCCTTGGAAGTGGAGGGCTCTTCACAACTGCCCATATTATCACTTCCATAAGCCCTGTCTTTCCTGGAGGCTTTGCTCTCCTCCTGGGACAAAGCCTACCCTAAGCTAACACAGAGACAAGTGGTGCTCAGCAGGACCACACTGTAGACTCTTCATCCTGTTATCTGCTGGCTAAATGCTCAAACAGGTGGAGAGGTGGGATTTTCTGTGGTGTGGAGCTCCCAAGCACTGCCCTGCTCCATGAGAGCAGGATCACATCAGAAAAGGCAGCCCAGACAGAGAACTTCACCTTCTCAAGAGCTATGAGATCATCTGCACAGATAGAGCACTTAAAATGAATTAGTGTATTCCACCACAGCAGAAACTATAAATAGAGTGCTTATAAATAAACCAGTTTTGGCCCTCGCTCAGGCACCAATTCAGCATTCTCTCCTTCTGTGTCTAACACAGACTTCCACTTACATACCACTGATGATTTCCATGGAATACGGTTGCTTGCTTTCAGTTATGCCATGTTTTGCTGAATTTAAGCCATAGTGCTAAGTTAACCAAGGTATGAACCCCTCTTTTCTTCTAAATCAACAGTGTTCGGTAGCCTAAACCTCTCTGTGAATCCAGATCTTACATTTCAGGACCAATTTGAATGCTTTATGAATGAGAAGTTGGTATTTCCTCTTCCAAAAGCTTCTATTCACCATTTTGAAGTGACTACTGCTCCTTGCATAAGGAAGCTACTGTTTGCATAGGACATCTTGCTTATTCCAGCACATAAGCAGCCTCCTTATGTTGTGAAAGGGAAAACACCACAACTGTTACAAATTTTCTGAAACACAGTTTAATTTGAAAGGAAATGTGTGCAGTTATCACGTGTAAGCAACACTAAACAGACAGCATTATTATATCAAACACAGTTTGATTCACCAAGCCAAAACCCCTGAACCTTTCAGAGATGTGCATTTCTGGATTGGCTAAAAGAGCTAGATTATATGGTTCAAACACATCTGCTCAATCAAATGTCCTGAGGACAGTGGCGGTATAGTCAAGGGAGTGGTCAAAAACTTGATACTACCATGGGCAACTTGATACAAGTTCATGCTGCCAGTTTAGACCGGTATGTGAAATCGCCACTGACCATGATGATGTTTAAGATTTCCGTATTGATCTTTCTGAGCCTATAAGCAGGTTTTTTTTTTTTTTGTTTGTTTGTTTGTTTTTGTTTTTTGTTTTTTGTTTTTTGTTTTGTTTTGTTTTTTTTTCTACAGCTGACAAGACTCAAGCAGGGAATGTAGCATAAGTGGACAGCATTTGTACAGTTTCTGTTCTAATATACCAGCTCTGCCAGCAGTGTCTGAGCTCACAGACTAAGCCTAGCTCAAACACTTACACTGACACACAGAAATACCTCAGGTAATAGATTAGCTTAAATGCAGCCTTTCTTTACCTGCAAATTGCAGCATGATTTTGCCCTTGCAGTGTTTGCTAGCTCAAGAAATGTCGTGTGGATATGTGAGATGCCGCTGTGTGCCTGCCACCAGGTCACCAGCCTCTCTGATGAGCCTCGCTGTCTCTTTAACCATTTTCTCCTTGGATGATCTTTACATCTGAGTGCAAAGCTTTTTTCCTTGCAGAAGTGGTATATGTTCTTCTTATTACCCTGTATGCATTTCAGTTTATTCAAATTTAGCTGCTAGTTTATTTTCTTTGCTTATTTTTACATGTTTTCTGCACATTCACACAAGTGCTTTATTTTGTTTTTAAATGCAGCATCTAGTTTCAGTATAAGTTGAAAAACATACCCCATTTACATCAGCAGGCCCAGAGACTGAAGAAAAAGCGATACCCAATACCTAGATAAGATACCGGTTTATGAAATTTGAGTCTTTTTACTCAACCTTCAAAGTTAGCTCCTCTAATTGAACCATAGCACTGGGAAAATTCTGTTTCTTTAAGAATTCTGGCATAATTAATGCCATATATTAAGCTTAATGGAGGGGCTGACATTATGTATTACGAAGCCATGCATTTAAAAAAAAATCACTTCCTCTATAGAGATGTTAGAATATGTTGGTCTTCAGGATGAAGAGCAAGATTTTTGTTTCTTAACCTAGCCTCTAAGCACAGAAGACTTTGTGGAGCCCTTTTGTCTTCAGTATGATTTGAAGCAGCCATTAGGCCCAGCTGTGCACCCCACCACGGGAAACTGAGTAAATCTCTTGTGGTCGATGCTGAAGGTGGTTCCTATCCCTGATTAAAAACTGAGGCATGGCTGTGGTGTTCACATCCATGAGTCTTGTGAGCTATATCCAGTCTGCAGCAGTGGTATAAAGTATTTCATGCACTTGTATTGTACTAAAGTATTTCAGTCCTTGTTGATAGTGTCCCAGGATCTCGTTCTGTGCTCATATTCTTTCTGATAACACGTAGTCTTCTAATTTCTCCTCAAAAGTGTTTGTTTTTTTTTGTGTGTGTGTGTGTTAACTTGGGGCGGGGAGGGTGGGGACTGTGTTTTTTTTGTTGTTGTTGTTGTTTATTTTTGTTTGTTTTTAAAGAAAAACAATAAGAGTATTGAAAATACTAAAACATTTCACTTGGTCTTAGTCAATGTTAAAAATCTAATGCTTTAAAACAAATTTATATTTTCATCCAGCTGCTGTGTCTGGAGCTGCTAAAAGAATCTACAAGTATCACCTGGACCTTAAGAACAATAAATGCGCTCATCTTGAAAGAAGACAGATTAAAATAAAGGGCCCACAGAAATTCATCCAACAGAAATATTTCTAAGGCACTGAACAAACCCTGCAGTGGCTGAGTCCTCAAATATTCTGTATTAAGTACTGTCTCTGGAGAGGTGCTTAAAAATTCATAATACGGTGTATCTATTGATGTATTTAACGGAACTCTGGAGTAAGAAAGTAGAACTCTCCAGCACTGTCAAGATAACACTGCCAAATTTTTCTTTGGATCTGTACACCTCCAGATGAAAACCTGAGCTCCCTTGGGGCCCAGATATTATAGTTGGAGCTGACAGCTTGGATCTCTATTGTGAGAAATTATTCATGATATTAGCAGTTCTTTCCTCTTAAGGTAAGCATGTGAAATATTACATCTTCACTCAGATTTCCTGCAATAACCTGATACATAACTCAATATTAGGGGATGTTCATCACCAAGAACAAATGTGTAAGTGTCAGTGTGGCAGTATAATATAACAAAACTCAATACCAGGATGTAGCCGTTGAAGTGAACTTGCAAAGAATAGCAACTGTGTAGACAGTACATCAAGTTGGGAACCTTTTAGAGAAGGCAGCTAGACACACGCAGAGCGAGGCTTTCCCACTATATATCAAGTCTTTCTTCTGCATGAGAGGAGTTCAGCTTCACAACAGAGCTACGCTCTCTACTGCATTGTGAAAATATTTACCTTTTTTATCTGCTACCCTAGCCTAACATTGTCAATAACCTATTTGTTGAATATATGGGAGTAAGCCATGTATTGCTATTGAAATGCTCCATCTGAGAACTCTGATATCAAACATGCAAGAAAAGAGGGAGGTTAAGCCCTGCTATGGAACAGGGCAGAGCTTTCCAATGAGTGTAGCTCCTTGGTTCATGGTTTTTTGCTTATGTGATTCCCAGTTCAGGATTACACCTTTCAGGAGCAGTGATATACAGAGAGAGGACACATGCAAGAGATGTACATTATGCATGTCATAATGAATCCAAATTTAAGTCACATTAACTTGCATTATTCTCTATAATTGACCAAAAACTGACTGTGCCTTAAATACTCTGAATCTTGCATTTATTTATTTGTTTGTTTGTTTATAGTCAACTCCATGTTCTTGACGTATAATCTCACTTTCTCCTGAGCAAATAAACAAGGATGTAACTGATGATTTGATTACAAAACTTCTGTTTCAGGTTTCACTGTGTCATTAGCTTGCAGAGGGAAGGCTTTCTGCTCACTCAGAGCCAGGTTATGCAGACTCTGAAACATAAAGACCAGAAACAACCAAGTGCAAAGCATTCTAAATTCAACACCTGAGTAACTTCTTTCTCCTTCTGATAATGAGGTAGAGGTACAAAAGCAAATATTACCCTGTGGTCCGTGTAATTTTAAGTAATCATAAACACCTGTAATGAGCAGCTTTAAAATACTAACAATGAAGCATTATTTTGCACCCAAAGCTGAACAGTTCTATAGTGCTATTTAATTTATATTTATTTATTTAATTAATTTATATTTTTATTTTCTGGACAAGCTTGAAAATGGGAGTTATAGTCCATTGCTCATAGCTGAACTGGATAGCTTTATACCCCATCCATATTTCTGGAATGCATCAATCCTTCAAGCACTGGAGCAAGTCTAAGTCCTCAAGAGATCTACAAGTGCAAAAGAGTTTGACCAAAACCAATCCAAAGTTTCTCAGCACCATCTTCAAAATCAAGTATTGCCAGACAAAGGGTGAAGGGCAAGAGCATGAGAGGTTGGGATGCTTTTGCATGGGAAATAATTGTAGAGAAAAGGTGAGGTACCAAAGATGGGAGAAGATCTGAGCTTGTTGATCTGCAGTGGTGGAAGGAGTTGGGGCAGTTGTGTCTGCTGCTTCTTGAGCAGGAAGGCTGTTACAGCCCAACCCCCTGTCCTGCCATCAGCAGTGGCAGCCACCCTTTCCAGCACACTGGCACATGCAAAATGAGAAGTGAGGCCTTGGCAGTCCCGCTGTAGGCAAATGAATGCTTGCTGACCCCAGATGAATTCACAATACAGTTCGGAAGAGAGTAACATTTTTTCTCTCTTTTTCACAAAATTACAAATGGAAAGATTAAAGAAATTGCTTATGATTTGTCTTGTGGCAAGTGGCAAGAATAAAATGTGCACTTCCTGCCTGAAAGCCATGCCTTTACCCACAAGGCCACCCTTGCGTCCCACTGACATAGCTGAAGAATTACATTGAATGAGTCACCAGTAACTATTTATATTTGGGGGCTTAGAGTACATGGTGTGAACTAGAACACAAAAGTTACGCTGGGCTGCTGCAAAGAACAACTTGCAGATGCCCAAGGAAGGTCTCACTTGCATTTCCAATCGATCCTCCCACACTATCTTTGTCATAGGGCAACAAGTAGCACAGTGGCATTTTTATGTTTGGTTTTTTTCCCAGCCCACTCTGATTTCCGCCTCCATTTTGACCTTTTGTCTGCTGCAGATGTCCACTGCAAAGCCAACTAGGTTGCCACATGGAATAAGACCAGCCCTGACCCATTTCAATGGGCAGAATCTAGCTGTCTCCAGGACACTCTTCTGAATCTTTTCTACTACAGCTCATAGATACAAAGAGGAGAGCCAGAAGGTTTACATGGCCCATTTCATACAAAAATTTTCAATGGACTCATGCAACTTCATGGTCCATAAAGAATGAATTTGACAGGTTTCTGTTCTTCATACAACCTCATTAAGTGGTTTAAACAAGAACATGAGAAGCAATGTATACACGTACATAAATATATAAGCATTGGCAAGACGTTTGGGTGGTATAAACAAGCATAATGTTTTGAAATTCCCACCAATGGAAATCCAGCTCTCTTCCAGTGTGGAATTTAGTGTGGCCTATTCATATTAAGTTAAAAAGTCCAGATTCAGATGGAGAAAAAATAATTGAGCATTATGTTGAAAGCTATAATAAGGCTATGATCGATTATTAAGATATGTTTAATAAATGGTGATTCAGTTGTTAGAGTCCAACAGGTTTCTTGTAACCAGAGCTTACAAACATCTATTACATTTCCCTTTTGATGTGCTTATAACCATCTATAATAATTATGCATGTAGCATACTCATAAATCCAATGACTCTGTATTAAACCTCTCTGAACCCTTCCTAAGTGGAATCTTAATACAAAGAGTGAAAAAGGTACTCCATTATGAAAATAGAGCCAGAAAGCTAGAAATCTATCATTAACAATTTCAAGTACATGTGAGGGATACAGTAGTTTGATAGCTGCCTGCAACTATCTGCATAAAACATCGTAATCTTATCTGATAAAAAATAAGTTCAATAGTATTAGATATCTAAATGCTGCTCTATTAACACGTACCTCATTATCTATTCCTATTAATATATACCTCAGATTTGTTCATTTAAGGGAATGACATTTTCTGTTTTCCCTTCAAAGACCATATTGAAATCCTTAAATCCATAAAATGAAATCCATAAAATGAAATGTGCATTTCTAAACAGAAGTCAACAATTAGGCCAAATTATTTACTGTAGTCTTTTTCCTGAAAATGAAATTTGACTATATCATAGAAAAAAAACACAGTATTATTTTGTAGAGAAGTTAGCATGATAGTAGCTGTGCAGCTTTAATAAAACACAAGTTTTGTCTCTCCCACATGCAAATTCATTCTTATCGACTTCAATGGCCAGAAGCTGTATCACAAATTGAGTATGTTAAAAAGAAATGAATAGATGGATTAATGCAAAAGCGAAATGCTTAGACGCTGTTGCATCTGTGTTTTTTATTTTTGTTTTTGTTTTTTTTTTTTTTACTGTACTGGACTGTCTACAGATGCATTTCACAATGTTTCTTAGTCCCTGGCTGTTAGCAAGAAAGGAGACATTTTCATTTTTCAAAGATGCATTTATTCTGTGCAATCCTGTCCAAGATCACCTAAACTTGATTGTTTAATCATTTCTTTAAAACAATGCAAATGGAAGCCAAAGTTATTTTGATCACCACCACAGGCTGAAAGGCCTTGGCTGAGATTTCATACCAGACAATAGAAGAAAGACTGCAAAGAGATAACAAGGAAAACATGATTAAATCACAGAAGTGACATAAAATCAATAGAAGCAGGCAAGGATCAATAATTCTTTGCTCTGAGTAGCAGAGTAGCGCTTGTACTCATTTTCAGATTTTTCCAAGATTATTTCCTATTTGATTTGTGCAGAGACAGAGACTTTCTTTAGAATATTGCTCTTTTATCATTTTCATTAAGATTATTCTTTTGTAGGTATTTATTGTTTAATTCAATATTTAATTTAATATTGTTTAATTGGCTTCATTTGTGCTGGCTTATAGAGAAGCCTATGACTAATCATGAAATAACAGTGTACTGCAGCTATTTAAGAAAAGTTGATATGAATTCACAGCCATAGTAAAGAGGAATTGTCAGTTTTTCATATCTGCATAGTTGGTTTCATATAGTTCTTAATTTAGTGTGTCATTTCTTATCTATTTTTATTTGTTACTAAAAATCCAGATGCCAGCAACAAATTTTTAAACCAAGACATTCTAAAACAGAGTAGCAAAAGCAGAGAGATTCACTACCATGGAGTCAGAAGGATCTATTGCATTTATGCTGGGTCAAAAGAGGAAAAGCAGCAGACAAATTGCATTTCGCAAATTGCCTGAATTGTACTAACAAAATACAAATAAACGTTTGAGTCTTTTTTTAAAGTTATCCTTAAAAAGTCTATTACAAAGCAGCCCAACCCCATACAATACTCCAGAAGTAACCACAGCATGGATACAGACCCATAACACAATTCTAAACCTCAGCCCCTGAGAAATGTTCATGTAGCTGACTGCCATTGGATCTAAGGGTGAAACTGCCACCTATATTATGCCCTGCAATGCAAAGAAGTCTCAAGGTGGTTGTCTGACATTTACAAACCCTAAACTGGGCTAGTTCTCCCACTGATGTGTATTGTCACAACTATCCTTGGAGATATAGAATCATGGAATGGTTTGAGTTGGAAATTACCTTAAAGCCCATGTAATTCTAACACCCCTTCCACAGGCAGGAACACCTCCCACCAGACCAGGTTGCCCAAAAACTGGCCTTGAACACTTCCAGAGATGGGTCAACCATAGCTTCTCTGGGCAGCCTGTTCCAGAGCCTCATCACCTTCATAGTAAAGAATTTCTTCCTACTATCTAACCTAAATCTACTCCTTATTAGTTTAAAGCCATTACTCCTTGTTCTATCACTGCATTCCCTGACAAAGAGTTCCTTCCTCGCTTTCCTGTAGCCCCCTTCAGGTACTGGAACTACAATCCTGCTGTATTAGCAGTTACGAGTGTTTAAAAAAAATCACAGGTCAGGCTACAGAAAACATAACTCTGGCTTGTAAACCTCAGGAGGTTAAGAAAAAGTTCTTTTCTTATGCAATCTGATGTTTGTAATGGTAGGTTTCATTCCAGTTTTGTTCCTCTCTGCATCATCAAAGTTAATTATTTTTTCCTCTTAAAGGGAGGAAAAGATTAAGCTTTATGCTTAAATGAATCTCTTGTGGATGATATTTAAAATACCATCAAGCCCCGCTGTCACATGTTTCAGTATTTTAATCCCAGTGGGGTGAGGACTTTGTCCCAAACACTTTAAGGCTTGGTAAAAATCATGAGAGCTGGCAATATCAGTCTGCTTTATATCTTAGGAGGATTTTGCCTCTTACATTTAAGACCAGTGAAGAGCCCCCTCCATTCTTCTTGATAGCTCTCTCACATGACTGCAAAGTAATTGAGAGGGCTTCATGTCAGTTACAGCAGTATGAGGCTCTGTCTGTACTAATCTACAGCTTTTAGTTCAGGTTTTTTTCCTCAGGTGCTTTGATTTTAACTACTTCCAAATATACCTGATAGATTAGCAATAAACTTACTTGAATTGAAAATTCATAGAGCTCATGACAGTTTGGACTTGATCTTCCAACCAGGTGAAACAGGTGCCTGTTGCCTCTTGTCCTGACACTGGGCACCACAAAGAACCTTGTTCCACCTTCCTTGCAGCATCCCCTCAGGTATTTATAAACAGTAATAAAATACCCCCCCAGAGCCTTCTCTTCTCCACGTTGAAGAGGCCCAGCTCTCTCAGCCACTCTTCATAATAGAGATGCTCCAGACACCTTCATAGCCCTTCATTGGACTCCTTCACTCTCCAGTATGTCCATAATTTTCTTTTACTGGGAAGGGAAGCCCAGAACTGGACACAGTTAGCATGGTAGCATACAAGCTGCACCTCCCATTTTTGTGTCATCTGCAGCCTTGCTGAAGGTATACTCTGCCCCATCATCCAGCTCATTATTCAAGATATTAAACAGGACCAAGAACTGACCCCCAGGATACACCATTAGTTACTGGCCTCCAACTAGACTTTGCAACCCTGTTCACCACTCTCTGGGCTGTGCTGTTCGGAATGTTTTCAATCTACCTCCCCGTCCACCCATCCAGTCGATACATCAACAGCTTATGGGAGACAATGTCCAAAGCCTTACTGAAGTCAAGGCAGGCAATATTCGCTGCTATCCTCTCATCTACCACACCAGTCATTTCACTACAAAACCTTATCAAGTTGGTCGAGTGTGACTTCCCCTTGGTGAATCCATGCTGACTATTGACGATTTTCTTGTCCTTCATGTGCCTGGAAAAGGTTTCCAAAGTCAGCTGCTCCATCACCTTCCCAAGGATCACAGTGAGGTTGACCATCCTGTAGTTCCTTGGGTCATCCTTCTTGAAGACAGAAATGACATTTGCTTTCCTCCAGTCTTTGGGCACTTCTCCAAGCCACCATGATTGTTCAAAGATTATTTAGATTAGCCTCACAATGACATCTGCCAGCTCCCTCAGCAGTCATGGATGCATCCCAGTAGGGTCCATAGACTTACAAATGTCCAGTTTGCTTAAGTCTTACCTGACCTAATCCTCCTCTACCAAGGATATGTTTTCTTTGCTCCAGTTTTCCCCCACTTTCTGGGACCTGGGATTCCTAATGACCAGTCTTGCTGGTAAACACCAAGGCAAAGAAGACTTTCAGTACCTCAGTCTTTTCCCTATCCTGTGTAACCAGATCACCCATCTAGTTCAGCAGTGGGCCCATGTTTTACCCAGTCTTCCTTTTGTCATGGAAGTACGTGTAGAAACCCTTCCTGTTTTCTTTGACACCCTTAGCCAAATTCAATTCTATCTGAAGTTTAGCTTTCCTAGTTGATTCCTGGATGCTCAGACAATGTCTCTGTATTCCTTTCACATTATATGTACCTGCTTCCACCCTCTGCATGCTTCCTTTTTGAGTTTGAGTTTTGCCAAGAGCTCCTTGTTTATCCATACAGATCTTTTGACATTTTTTCCTGATTTTCTTTTCACTGAGACGGACTGCTCTTGAGTGTCAAGAAGGTCATCTTTGAATATCAGCCACTTTTACTGATCTCCTCTTCCCTCCAGGGCTTTATTTCATAGGGTTCTTCCAAGCAGAATCTAGGAAAGGCCAAAGTCTACTCTGATGAAGTCCAGGTGAACTGGACTCATTTTTTACCCTCCTCCCTCCCTTCAGGTCCCTGAGTTCCACCAGAGTCACTGCAGCCAAGGCTGCCTTCCCAAGAAATCCCTTGTTGGTATGAGGTCCTGCAGAGTACCTCTCCTCATTGACTTTTCTGTCTCTTGGAGAAAAATTTATCATCAATGTATTCAAGGAACCTCCAGGATTGCTTATGTCCTTCTGTGTTTTCTGTCCAGCAGAATTTGGGGGCTGAGTGTGGTGGTTGAAGTCCCCCATGAGGACCAGGGCCTGCCAATACACGAGTCTGCTCCTGTCTGTCTGTAGAGAAACTCCTTCACTTGTTCTTCCTGGTCAGGTGGCCTTTAGCAGACCTCATACACTGACATACTCATATACCTTTATGTACTCATGAAGAGAACACATGCTTAAATGACATTCCTGGACTCTGCACCTGATTGCACTGCAAAACTCAACACAAAATCGTTTATGTATTGGTCAATGCAATCACATAATAACATACTCAGAAGTATTTTGAAGGTAATATTTTTCATATACAAATGGTAACATCTCCAGCTAATGCCACACTGGGAAATACTACTAAATGATAGAAATGAAAATATAGAGTTTAAAGAAATTAGCTTGGAGTATCCCAAAATGGAAGAAGACTGCTTCACTGTGATACCAAATAAAGTTGTTTTCTTTTAAAAGATTTTCTTTCATTGTTTATTTAGCAAGGAACACACAGAAGGATTCTAGGTTCTTTCATAGGTCCATGGTTCTTCTGAAAACAAAACAACACAACACAAAACAAAACAAAAAATATTTCTTTTGGGCTGAGCACACACTGGGCCTATAAATAATGAAAAAAAAAAGAAATTTGTAACTGTTCAAGAGTAGTAGGATATATATGAATATATATATAATATATATCCAGAAAATATGGATTTCTAGAAGTTTCATTTGCCTTGTAGTATGAAAACAGGACAAACAAGCAACTTTTTTTTTTTTTTTTTTTTTTTTCAGAATGCCAAATTTAGTCCTTTGTGTCTTACTGTGGTGAAGACATTGCCTTCAAGATGAAAGTTTTCATTTAACTGTTTTTTAATTGCAATCTGAAGTTTATAGTCCAACTATATATAACCCTGTATATCACCATTAAAATGCCTCTACTCATGCAACAATGACACGAACAATAATCAATGTGTATATATCAAAAGTGAGAGATTTACACTTCACCGAGACAATAGCACAACAAAGCAAATGTTTGCAGTCTTCGAGAATATCAATGTCATTTATAAAGTATGAGTAATAAAATTAATACTGTTGATATTAATCAATATCTGGGTGGACCTTGCACTTGGACTTAAGACAGGTTTTCAGATAAGATAGTTAGCTATTCATATCCCTTTTTAGTAAATAATAATATATTTCCTTGAAGATACGACTTTTCAGCTGTAATAATATGCTGGTATGCTGATGATTTATAAACATAAAATACAGCAATACAACAGCTGTGGTAATACAGTAATCAGCCTTCCACCTCTCTGTTACATTAGGTTGAACCTTTTATTTGCCTGTAATGACAATAAAGAATAAATAAATACCCCAGTACCTGATGAGGGGGGGTGAGGCTGACTATTCCCAAGTATGTGCTTTGCATTGCAATCAATGATGTGGAGGGAGGGAGCCAAACGACACATTTAACAACTCACTATTTATAGAAGACGTAGAGGATGTCTATTCCAGAGACTCTTACCTAAGCTGAACTAGAAAGGCACTTATAAAATTGAATCTGTTACCCAGAGCATGGACTCTGCTGTAAATTACAAACTATAGCTCTGCCTGACTGCTGAGCCATGATGAGTTCACCAAGCTGCTTGAATCCTCACTGAGGCTGTGATTTCAGTTTGCATTTTATGCAACTATCCCTCTCTGCCAGATGCACACATACATGTAAGAAATAATATTCAGGAGGCAGAGGACTACGTCACCAGAAAAAAATAAAAAAAAATAAAAAGTATTTTGCAAGAACAGCTTCTAAAAGGACATGTTACTTTGCCTTTACAACAGAGTCCTGTCTCAGCAGTCCTGCTGCAATCTTATAGTAATGCTGGTGGAATTAATCCAAACTGGTACCAGTGTTATGAAGAAAAGTGAGGAACTGTTCCTTTGCAGATCACAATCTTCCTCTCTGTTTTCCCTCTCATTTGTGCCTCTTTTATGGGGCTCTGTCACACTGTGGCATTTGCAGGTCACAGTAGCATTCACTGGGTGTAACACCTATTTAAGCTTATCTGCAGAAAAGAACCTGGCAATGATCTACCTGGAGCTCTTTTACTGCTGGAGAAGATCCAGGTTTTCCTTTCCTTCCTTACCCCCTCCCTTCTCATCGCACGAAGCAAATACTAACCCTGCCTTGCTGAGCCTGTATTTTACAGGAAGGGGATTGAAGGTCCAAGGTCAACAGAACATAACTTCCTTCGAGACAATGGAAATATTTGGGATTTTACTTTGAATTACAGAGAGCAAGTTTCAGTCCCTTTGCTAGCACTGGAAATAAATCAGACTCATTCAGGTGTACAGCGAGAGACATAACAAAACAGGTAATTCAGCTGATTAGCAAGCTGCCGCGAATCACACAATGTGCGCCCCAAATCAAATTTGCATTTTTTACTATTAAAATCTGTCAGAGAATGGTTTATTCAATTAAATTTGAAGTCTCATAGTGGTACTTGCATGCTTCCTACTTTCTGATTAAAGTAACTAAGAATTACCCACATTGTGTGGAGACTAGCTAAGCAAAACCAAAACATTAAAAACTGTTTTGTCTGCCAAGCACAAATAAGTGTTAAGTTGGCAGAGCTTGGTGCCTGCCAGAACCTCATGATTTCAGTGCTTCTGTTTGTCCAATAAAAAGGATTCTGAACATTTTAGGACTCAACACAGCAACACACAGCATAAAAATAGAATGTTTTGGGATATCAATTTTGCAGGCAGATATGCACTTTCACAGAAACCAGCTAGATCCAGCAGAGCTGGGACTGCTTGTGCAAAAAGTTCATGCTCATCTGAGTCCAGCAATCCAGAACACATGCTTTGAAAGCAATAATCTCAGTAGCAAGCTTTTTGTCTTATCTCACCCCACTGAAATGGAAAATACTGAAAATAAAGAAAATTGCTGATTGAAAGTGTAAGTAGGCTGATTTAGGAAGAAGTGACACAGGTCAGACTTTTTTATTGATGTACACTTAGAAAAACGTGATATGGGGTATGTGTATCACATATGTACACACGCATGCGTAATGCTTCTTATAACCTTAAAGGTACATTACTGATCATATGTCCAAAGTCTTTTCGATACAGAACTGTCTTACAGCTAGCTAGATTTATTATTGTCGTTGTTGTTATTCCTATGAAGACAAGTACATGCTTATCTTGTACTTCATTTTCCCTTATCCAGGAGAGATGATAAAAAATAGCGCTTAAGATCAAAAGGACAAGAAGTTATAAGCCAGGTGGAAAATTAGGTATGACAAATCCAGCACTATGTCCATGAGCTGGCAGGAAAGAGACCTCTGAGGATTTTCCACCACAATTACCTTCTCTTGAATAATTCTGCAGCATGAACTCCATTATCTCAGTGAGACGAACGGGTTTCTTCCTAGCTCCCCCTAGTGAACCCAGTGACTGGCTCCTGTTTCATCCCACAGAGACACCCTCAGTGTAGGCCATGATTTACCACAATTTGTTATTTTCCTTAAGTGTAGGCACTTCTTGCATGTGGACATGGATTATTTCTTTTTTACCTGACTCACTGAGGGAAGAAATTAAGGCTTTGGAAATTGAGGGTGGAATTGACTTATCTCTAACTATAGCTCATGAGAAGTCAGACATTTACTCTAAACCAGTTATCTGGGCTCCACCTATAGTCAGTGCAGAGAGACAAACACCTCCAGAAGGCTATTCATTGCACTTTATCTCTTTTCCCTGACAATAGCAGGATCCTAGACAACACATTTAGATTAGATTGCTAAGTGTCAAGTGGATAAATTTAGGTGAGATGAATCCCTTGTAATCTGACTTCTTAGCCTTGACAGTATCTTCAAGACCTATAAGTTTGGAAAATGTATATATTTGACTTGACATGTTGAAGACTGGCCTTCTGTTACTCTTCTTGTTAAAACATATTCTTCTGAACAAAGCTTATTCCTAGTGTCAGTCCAGAATCATGAACAATTTGATTGAACACAGCAGAAAGAGGGAAGCCCTCTCTGATGAGACCAGCACCATCACAAAGCAAGTGATAGGGTACCTGCATCTCTCTCTCTCACAGAATATAATTACTGGGTGAAAATACAGAATGGTTGAGTCCAGTGCACGTTCAGACAGACTCTGAACCATTGACGCAGAAGCGTGAATTGCCAAGAACTAAGCAAGCAGTTGCTGGGATGAGCTCATCCTTTCTTCTTCTGTGAAGTAGCCATACAGAAACATTTTCTTGAATATCTTCTTGCTTTCAAAGATTGGGTTTCTACATGTACCTAATAGACTATTCATAAAAAAATTTCACTCCGAGAATTGAAACAAACCAACAAATTATTAAAGGCTGCAATGCAGCAGCACCCAAAGGCACTGACCGAAACCAAGGTACCACTGAGTGAGGAGGTGTGTAAGCACCTTGGGGCCAGACTCACGTACTTTTGCTCCCATTGGATAGTCTGACAGAAGCCAATGGGATTGCTCAAGGAGTATGTTACTCAATGGGAATAGATGTACCAAGATTTGGTTTACCCTCAGGATCCTGCAAGACTAAAGAATACGGATGAAATATTTGGTCCCATTAAAAAGAATGGCAAAGAAAACAAAACAAAACAATTAATTTCAAAGAGAAACATTTCACCCAAAGAATAAGCAGAAAGAGGACACATCATCTGCACGATGCAGTCAGAGTGGTAACAAGCATAGTTTAACTACCTGGTTTCCATTCCCAAGGATATAAATACAGAAACATACAAAAAACGTGTGGAGAAACAAGCAACCAAAATAGCTAATAATAATAATAATATTAATATACCATACATATGCACATTCATAACTCACATTATATACTTGTTTTGCTTGTTTTCTAATTTGAGAATATGGATTACGTTGGTTAATCAGATTGCATGGCATGACCTTATCCCTTTTTCCCAACTGCATAAACCTACTTGTAGTCAGAGGTGGTTTTGATCAAAATATTTTTCCACTGGAAATTGCCAGATAGTTTAAACCAGTACTTTTGAGGGAAACAAACAAACAAACAAACAAACAACATAAAAAAAAAAGCTTCATTTGGTGAAAATTCAAGTCTAGAGCAGAAGTTCTAGTCAAAATAAAATGTTTATGTGCATGAGAAAGAAAGAGGAATAATCTTAACAGACTAATGGCTAGGACATAATGATTATTTAAAGGATTATTTATTTAAAAAAAAAAAAAAAAGAAAGTGGGATATTGTTACTATGGTGTTGAATTACTTATACAAATGATCAAGTTCTCACAAGAAAGACTGAGAAAATTTACTTCCAAAGCAGCTAAAGGATTAGGACATACACTGGAAACATGAGAAAGCCATGTCTCTGCTCTCCAAAATGGAAAGCAAGGCTGTCCTGCAGTCTTCTATATCCTTGGTGCAAATGGAAACTACTATTGAGTGTGATTTTCTGTCTGTTTTTCATAAAAAATCTAGTGGCTCTTGCTTTCAACCTGGTGCAAAAGGAACTTTTGCCATGTTTTATGGTGGAAAAAATTCAGGTTGTGTTCTGCCACTGAGGACTCACATCACTGAGGTAATTGGGCTGACATCTGCTTGGGGAGCCAGCAGAAAAGCAAAGTGACTGAATCTGGGGAAGAAATTGTACCACTCTTAGTATCATCCCTTTTAGAAAAAAAACAACCCTAAACTCAACCACATAATGGCTATTTCCTCATTTAAACTTTCATCGGGGCAGGTAGGAGCAGGGCCCGGGAGTGAGCAATACACACTCTGGGTCATGGGGTGGGGAAAGGACAGAAGTGCACTATTCCAGGAAATACCTGGAAATTATGGGGCTCCTTTGAATATGAGCACTGTCTGATTGCACCATTTCATCTGCCAAAAACCACCCTGGCTCTCAAACAGAGTGATGCAATTTTCAGTGTGAGTGCTACAAAGGTACCCTCAAATCCTTGCCTGGGTTAAGCACCTTCACATCAGGACTCTTAAAAGAATATCATCACCCTAACAGATTTCTGCCACATATAACATATTCCACTTACAGTGGAAGTTAGCATGGGTGGGAAGGACATAACTTTCTTCAACAATGCCTATATGAAATCCCGGTCCCTGAAAATCAACCAAATATTTGCAACTGAACATAAAAGGGACACACAGAATACTGTACATAGCTGTTCTTACGCTTTGAATCTTGGTGTGTTGTTTTGTTTTGTGTTTTTTTTTTTTTTTTTTTCAGCATTCACCCAAAGTCCCGCAGTTCATTAAGATGAAGGTGCTTGATCTCAATTTACCAAGCAGCTGGGAACACGTGAATGAAATTGTCAGTTTCAACTCTGTGTGTGTCATGCAGCAAAATCTTCTGAACTTTTCAATATCTAGTTTTATTACAGAGAAATATTTTCTGTTAATGGTAGCATTAAAAATATATATCAGATTGCAGATTTTGATTCATAAACTGCAAAGTTAATGGAAACTTTAATCAGAAGCACAGTAAGGGAACACCTAGAAAGCTATTGTTTAATTAAAGATAGTTGACGTAACTACAGAGAAGTCACGTGTAAGCAAATCAGGAATCTTGACTTTAGGATATATCACTGTGCAAAAGCACAACCTATCAAGTATTGGTTGGAGGGCATGCCACAATAAAGAATTTGCCTGTAGATGTAGGATGCAATGCAGTCCATATAAGTCAGGTCAGGATAGGAGGGCAAAATTCAAACAGCTTAGCATGCAGATGAGAGTTGTTCATATAGGTATGTCAGTGATCTTAAAGAATCAGTGAATCAGATAGTTAAATTATCCAGACCACGGCTGCTTTGGAAGATATTCATTAGAGAGTGCTCCAGACCTGGGTTTCACTTTTTGAATTAATAACATGAGATTAATAAAACCAAATGTTATAAAATATTTATATGCTATGTAATAGAAACTAATACTAAGGACAAGAAAGAAGTATTAAATAGAAGTTACTAAGTTTTGAAAAATATTCCTGTTGGTCTAAGTCTTCCTTTTCAGCCCAGGGTGAATTTTACCACTACCTTCAGTGGCAGCAGCCATCAGTGCAATGCCACATTAGACAAAGCAGGACCAGACTTCTGTTGGTGGCTCCAGACTGAAGTTTAAAGACTTGAGTTCTGCAGGAAATTGGACAAATGAAAAATAAGAAATAAAATCCACATAGCTCCAAGCCCTGAAGTCAAAGGATATAGGATTCAAGAAGAACAAAATGATCTACAGTAGAGGCCACAGAGATATATACAAGCTACAAAACCTTGCCAGCCTGGGACACAGTCACAGCAGTGACCACTAAAGGGGACAGTAAAGTCCCAAAGCAAGGGGAATATCACCTCTACCATTGCACAGATCACTTCTGCACTTGAGTTGTGTTGACAGCCTTTTCCTGTTTTATATATTTAAATAACTAGGTAGAGAGTTGTTTGTCATTTCACATTTAAACATAGGCTATAATTTCATTGATGGTTTGTGGTTGTCAGTGTAATAATAGTAATAATAATATTCATTTAGTTTTAAAATAATGGGATAGAAGCAATCAAGGGCACTCATCAATAAGTTCATCTACATCACACACTCAGAAGACAGAAAAAAATGAGAAGAAATGCTGGAGACACCCTCACCTAGACTTCTTTTTACAGAGCAGTTGTAAACAGGAGCTATAACTCAGAAAGGATGGATCCAGATGGGTCCTTTGGCTTCCTTCCATACTAAAATCTTTAATTTTCCTAAAGAAAATAGTTACTTCATGAAGCTTCTGCTTACTTCAGAGCAAAACTTGGTTTACAAACTCAAGTAGTTTAAGGATTAAAAAGTTTAGTCTATTTCTGCAAATGAACTTTATCAAAGTGCAGGCAAAAATCGAGCCTTCAGGTAAACAGGAGCATTTGCCAAGTGGAAATCCCAGCTCTTTGTATATTTAGTAATGAGTGAAGATAAGATTTCTTTTTTTGACAGCATGATGGATACAATCATAAAAGGAATCATGCTGCTGTAACAGAGTATACTTGAAGAGTGAATTTGATGGCTACGGCTTTATTCCCAAACATGTCTTACCTTTCTTTTATTTAAAGTACATGAAAGCCAGTTTCTCTGGCATGTGAAAATGTTAAGGTTTTGGTGTGTTTTTTTTTTTTTTTTTTTTTTTTTTTTTCCACCCTCTTTACATTCCCATCTCCGTCCCCCAACATAGATGCATTACTTGTAGTTGTCAAACTCAAATCTGCTTCCCAGTTCAATATTCGCTGGCTCATTTAAGCATTTATATTTATATATTAATAAGTAAGCAAAGTAACACAAACTCTTGTGAGGACACTGGCCAAAATCATTGTGTGTGCTTCTGCTGCAGTGGGTTAAAGGTGGGAGACAGCACTAATGTGAAGCCAGCCAGTTTGAACCCTGGTCTTTCAGTATAAATGCCAAGTTCAGATGTGCCATACATTAAAAATGAAATGAGTTTACTGGTCTCAGCCTGCTACTTTTGTGATGCCTAACCACATTAAAAAAAAAAAGTCTCAAATCTGATGACACCATTCTAGTGGAAAGCTCATGCAAAGATCAATTCCAATGTACCTCATTCTAGAAGTATATCATCAAGATCTTAAACTATCTTTAATTAATTTTAGCATTCACCCAAAACTTGAAGGTGCTTGAAGCACTCAGACAGAGGAAGTAGCAAAGCATAGGTTCCAAAAGCACAGTGAGCATTTGTCGTAAAGTATGCTTACTGATTTGTGTGAGACTCTCCTTCCCCTCAAACACATGCTGAAAGTCCAGGGCACATCACTTTGTAACACGAAGCTCACAAATTGCCCAGGTAACAGGTGTACCTTCCAGCCTCCTCCATGCAGCCTCAGCACACTGTGAGGCTTCTACAGAAGATAAAGCATGAGAACAGCTTACCCCCAATACAATCTCAGTAATAGTCTCTTGTTCCAAGGTTGGCCTCAAACTGAGGTAGTGAAGATGAAGCTAAAACTCTAGCTGATGCCAACAGGCTGAGAGCTCAACTTACCTACAAGCCTAATTTTAACAAAATCCTACAAGCCAGCACTTACTAGACACTGCAAGGATTAGCATCTGACCTTGTGTTCACCACATAACTTGGTTATGAGACAGACCACCACAAAAGTTTACACTTAGCAGTTTGATTATTTTTACTTAATTATTTGAGTAAGCTAGGAAAAGATCCCACAGGACACTGCCACCTGTGTCTTGTTCTCTGCTCACAGAGGGAAGGGAGCCTCTTCCAAGCCAAGCCATCTTTGTGTGGCACAAATTATGCCAAAGGCATGTTAAAGGTTGAACAGCTCTGTGTTTAACCTCTGACTAAAAGTAGTTCAGGGTCCCAATCCAAAAATTAAGCCTATGCCATAGTACCAAACTCAGTCCCAGCTGAGGTCCATCACAGCCTGGCAAACGATGGTTTTCAAATGAGAGAAGGATTCTCATATAGCAGACAAAAATGACCCTTTCATTCTTCAGCAGAGAGGTAATAAGTAAAATTTTCTGTCGTGAAATGAAATACTGTGTGTGTCATATTTTACTATATATTTTTTTAAATATCTTGAGGTTCACATTCTGTGCATTTCTCAGTGAGAAAGACTGTAATAGAGTTCTCAGACAAATGATCCACAGAGGAACCTGACACAAAGGCTGGTATCTACAAGCCCCTGTTGCTCCAGAAGCAATGGTGGAGGGCAGACTGGCATCAAAAGGAGCACTAGTAGCAACACCTCAAGTACCTGGGAGAAGTTGGACTCTCCTCTCCTAGTAGGAACAACTCAGGAGATCCAGGGGAGAGAGAGAAAAAGATGAGTGCCCCAAAAGCCAGTTTAGAAGACATCCCTAATATTTTCTAGCCAAAAAATAATAATAATTAATTAAGTTTCTCAGCTTCTCTGCTGTCAACATATTGCTAAGTTGCCTCAATTGAGGATAGCAGCAACCTCCTCGTAAGAAAAAGTCCATGATGAGAGACCAAGCAGACACCTCCTGGTAGACACAGCTGATAGAAGGAAGCCAGAAGAGCTAGCAATTACCTAGTAACTAATTACAGCTACCATGAAGTCCTGATTGCCTATTTAAGCCAAGGGTGAGGTAACAACACCAGATGATTTTTGATGACTTCCTAGGGAGGTAGATTTGGTTAAACTGATCCATGTTGTGTTTTATTTGAGAGGTTTTTGTATTTTGGGGAGGGAATGAAGTAGAGAAGATCTCAGATATTGCCTCTAGGAAGCAATAACACTGAGAGGATGGATTTGTCCTCATATATTAAACATTAATAAATGTTTATTCCACTGACCACCTTATAATGCTGGCCTGAGCATGTGCACAAGACCTCAGAAGTGTAGCTTCTGCAAAATGCAGACCCCTCTGGCAATATAGGTGGAGCCAATCAATTAGCCTAAAATCCAGTGGCTCAGGAGATAAAAAATCATGAGGGGAAGGGTTGGAGATGAAGTTGTTAATTTATATATATATATATTTTCTTCAGATCCTTATGTCCTACTTTAAATGTTTATTTTAAACTGAGCAGTTAGAAATTCTGGATTTTTATATCATGAAGAAAAAATGTAGATTTTGATTAAAAAAAAAAAAAGGTTATGCTTTTACTGTTTAGAAATAAGACTTTTGAGTTGATGATCTTTTGTAAACAATGTTAGTCTCCAGTAACATTCATGGGGGTATTCTGTGGGCTGTTCACATACAGAAAATTTGGTCTAACAGAGTCCTAATCAAACAGGTACTTGTATAGAGAAGTTTCCATAAGTTTCAGTAGCCATCTGTCCTACAGAGCACTTCCCTCACAGAGCATGAAGAAAACACTACGTTTTCTCTCCAGTCTGTAGAGAAACAGGTTCCCTGACAGTTTTTCATTCATCTCCCTTGATCTCAATCCCTAACACTTTTGTACATATTTTATAGAAAATCAAGAGTAAACATAACATGACACATCTAATATACCTTAACACAGCTCTTTCACATTACACGTTTTTTAAGAGAACCTCTCCAAAGCCATTGTGATATATTACAGAAATACACAGCATAGATAATTTGTCAAGAAGAACTCTGTCTTCCTAGAGCCTGTCAATGAATTACACTAACGTAATCAGAGGCAAACCTTTGAAATTATGTATTATGTGAATATGCCAGGTTAGGATATTACTCTTCGAATTATTGACAGCGTATGAACTGAACATGAGTTCTAAAGAGTCATTCCCATGAACTCTGCCAAAGCAGATCAGGAATAGTGTTTGCAATGCATTCTTATGAAAAATATATGAATGTATAATCCTCAACTGGAAGTTGCATGGAAAAAAAAACTCCTTAAATTCAAGGTGTGAAAACCGGTTCATTTATTCAAAGAGCTATAGTTAGAAGTAGCAACAGAGGGCATTCCAGTATCCTAGCCAGCTGAACCTTGCTTTGCAGGTCTCAGACTGCACGAATCCCAGCAGAAGTACATAGGTATAAACAAAGACAGAATTTAATTACAAGTGCATACTGTATTGCACAATACTCTCTCAAAAATACCTGCATGGTGTAGAAACTTGATGCTTAGTTTGATCATTTGTTCAAGGCTCTTTGTTGAACAGAACGAGTGCAGTGTAATACTCTGACATTTTATGGGTCTGACATTTACTAAGGTAATAAATTAGAGTAATTATGTTAATGCATAATAAATGCATTCAACAGGAAATAAAAAGTGTGCAGTGCAAGAACAAAAAAATCTTGTTTTCTAAATGACTGTCATATAGAAGGCCAAGGTCTTAGTAAAGGGCTTTTGGAGGCTGATAATGTCTTATAAGCATAACTTGAAATAATCCTTAATTCTAGTAAAAATATAATTTCACATATTGAACTTCATGATATCAGATTTGAAAATGCCATTATAATTTAAAGGTATCCATTCTCTGGTGTTTGGAAACAGAAGAAAGAAAGCTGCGGGTTCTTTTTTTTCTTTCCTCTGTAGACTTGTCATCCACGGTCTGATTCCTGGTTTAATAAACAACTTGAACAACACTTTCATACGTAAGTGACATTTTCAAAACTGTTAAGACACCTGTGGATCTACAGGATTTGAAGAAGTACTCAGGTGATGAGGCTAAATTAGTAACCATGCTGAAGCTTACCTCACATAAATAACCACACATGCTCTCCCAACTACACCTACCAAGCACCATGAGCTTGCTTAGGCTGTCCCACAAACTCATTGAAGGCAAGCACCACAACCAAGAGTGCACCCTTGGATACTCACCATGACTTGTGAAACTGCTGTAATTGGACCTTGTTTGTGAGCCCACAGATGCACAATTCACTTCTTAAAAACAGCATCTGTGCTACTAAATCACCACGTGTCTTTAAAAACTTTTCCCCCTTGGCTCCAGCTAGGACTAGTGACTACTCTTGGCTGACCATTGGAATGGGTATTTACACAACAAGGTGTTTAAAGAGAGAGTTTCCTCTTGGCACCAGATAATTAATAGAACTTTCTGTCCAAACTTACTAAAGCTCCCACATCATTTAAAACTGTCTACTCAGCTTAGCTACTCTAATTATATAAGCATACAGTCCTTTCTGAAACACTCTGCAGAGATTTGTCTCAGCAATTTCTAGAGATGTGGTTGGCCAGAGAGCTTGGAAATGTATATATTAGACCCTCAGCCAAAGCAAACGAAGTATTTTTCACTCTGCATCCTATTAACAGCAGATAAGGACTTTTATGAAGTTTCATTTTGCTGCATCACTTTGCAAAAATTAATATGCCTCATTCTGTAAATTGCTCTATTACTTCAATGGGTCTTCACACGAATAAGGTGAAGTATACATATTACAAATAAAAAGGTAGGTTCTTTGAAGAAGAGACCTTCTTGGATTTGTTTGGATAGAGCCAGGCAAAATGGTACTTGTTCTCTTCTGGCTTCTAAGCTCTGCCACAATAGACAGAAATGAATAAAAATAGAAATACCAAGCTGCACCGGTGTCTACAGCCTATTTGACTTGCCCCTGGATTTAACTGGATAATAATAGCTAAAAAATACTGATTAAGGCTGACTAATTTTGCCCCAAATTGAATTCATTTTAACAGTATAAAGGAAAGAGAAATATTATCCTGCTCTTTGCTCAGCAGATTTAGATATAATGACATAATATGAACGCATTCCAAAAATTGCCTGTCTTCAGGTAGTGCATTTTGGAGTGATTTCAAAATTCCCTTAGGTTATATCAGTGAAATGTTTTACCCTGTCTCAAAAATCACTACGCTCTCAGTGCCCAATTGCCTGTGTCACTTACGTTGTTTACGTGCTGGGTTATTTTCTAGCCTACAGTCTGTGCCTTATTTTGTCAGGCTGCCCTTACACTACTTTGTAACTATTTTGATTTTCAAGCTGCCATGCATAAATTATGATTTATTTTGCTTTCTGAACATAAGGCTGAGTGAAGTAATAGAGTGAAGTGGGTCTTTTTGTTTATTTATTTTATTTTTATTATGAATATTGTAAGAGTGTGGGTCTTTTTTCTTACGAAGAAAACTCCACGCTTAATTTTTCCTCCTAGAAAAACATACAGAGAAGAGTTGAAATAAACAGAAAAAATGTTATCTTTTCTTCAAACTATAAGAAATTCTACATTCTAATAGCTTCAGCATTGGAGAGAGATCATACTCCTCTAAGGCTGATGTTCTTGGTCACTAATGTTATTTTGCCTATAGGTGAGGGTACCTTGCCCTCATCAGTGTGCTGTCACTCCATGCTCGGAGAGAAGCCATGTGTAAGACACCACAGTTATATGGATAAAATATGCATCTGCATCACCACCGCCTGATTTTGAACA
The DNA here is from genome assembly GCF_964035555.1 of Netta rufina. Taxonomy (NCBI): domain Eukaryota; kingdom Metazoa; phylum Chordata; class Aves; order Anseriformes; family Anatidae; genus Netta; species Netta rufina. The sequence goes on along the minus strand of NC_140124.1, from coordinate 8,894,972 downwards.
TGAAGGTAGCGAGCCTTATTACTCTTCAAAACTTATTCAGATGTCTTTTTGATAGCGAGAGCCAAAAGATGAGGGCATAATTGAACTATTGCCCAAAGGCAATTACTGATTAAAATTGATTAATTCTACAAATAAATTTGACCAATAGATTAGTTGTCACGTTACAGAAGATTTGGGCAGTACTGCCACAATTGCTAAGGAGACATAACTGTCTAGCATGAATAGTTAATAGTTTGTTACACTGTAGAGTTTCTTGTGGAGTTACCCAAAGAAATCTCACCAGGGAGCTGAGCAGGGCATGCTACTTTGATGCTGTAAAACCATTGTGTTACCTCTCTGCTTTTATGTATGAATCTGAGGAATTGTTAACAGCACCAAGAGCAGTTTGCTCTGAGCAACACAAATGTAACGGACTTAACATCAAAGCAATTCAAAATCCACTGAAAACAACAGAAAGACTCCAGCTGAATCCAGAGGACTTTGAATCAAGGCCTACCAGGGTCAAGTCAGCTGTCCTAATGGGTTTTCTAAGGGGATCCTATGGGAAATTGGAAAAAGGATTCCAGTTTCTTGAACCCCGGGATTACTGAGGTTTGAAGCTACTGCTTTTTCAAATTCATTGGTTCAGCTTCAGCTTTTTTGCTGTCCCAGCCCAGGCCACACTGGCACAGGAGCAAAGGACCTCGTGCGCCCATGTATCCTCCCTCCCTCTGTTCCCCCAGGAAAGATGCTTCAGAAAGCAGTTTGAGGTAAAAATGATCAATGCTGTTACTGCGTGCCCAGAAAGAAGCAGCACTAAAGCAGCGCTCCATCATCAGCCAACAGAGGACTGTAATATTTAGATATGAATCTTTCTACAATAATCCAGACCTTCCATGCATGGAGATTAATATGCTGAAATGGTCATTTTGTTAATCTTAAAGCAATATAAAGGATGAAGATGGTCCAGAGTGTGGCAGCCTGCTTCTCGTCCTGGTTTCACACTTACTTCACAACTGCCATTGGTGACTCGCTCTGGTTTGCCTGGGTTTCTGCATAAATTCAGGCTTTGGTTTCTGCTTAGAAAGTCTCGTGAGGGTTGAGACCAGTGTCCAGAAGACTTGCTGTGCTGTCATACAATTTGTCTCCAGATGAGATTCATGAAAGATGCACTTCTGAGAACTTCTGGTATTGACACAAGTAACTTCAGTGGTTGACTCTGCAGGGATTGGGCCCTTCTCAGTTGGTGAGGATGTATTAGCCGATGGAGCATCCCCACACAATTTACTGAGCTCTCACATCTGCTTCTTCTCTTGGAAAGGATGGTGTTTTGTTAAGCTTTCAGGAACATTTCAGAGCCCTTTTTTCCGCTATCAAGGTGTTTTAGAGGGAAAGGATATAAATGAGCAATATGATAGATATAGGGAGCTCTTATTTTGGTTGGGCAACTGACGAGGCATATGGGAAATTTATTGCACTATAATTGTGTTATGTGATATCGATGCTGCAGTATTAATGACTGCAAAGTGCCCAGATTGATTCAGATGGCCATTTACTGTCATTATTACAAATCTAAATAAATAAATAAGAGCAATTGAATTGATGTATCTAAGGAGTGTTTCAAAGTCACCCGGTGACATATATGTAGGCGCTTGTGAACAGAGAGCGACTCAAACAGTATCGGGGACATTTTTTATTGGGGTCAGAAAGAAATAGAACAATTAAGTCATTTTCAGTCATATACAATATATTAGGAACTGTTTTAACAAGCACATTGCTAAACTGACTGGCATGAACAAAGCGTTTTAAAAAGCTGGGGTGTAAATATGCCAGGAAAAAAGAAAGAAAACATGTAAACTATGCTCAAAAATAGTCTGCAAATGTAAGGAAACAAGAAAAACTAAGACAATCATGCACATACCTCTCCTGCTGCCATGGCCCAGTGAATACAGTGGTTACCATGGCTGGATCTGGCTATGAGGTGGACTTTAGAGGGCAAGCTTTGTTTCTGATCTCTGCCCAAACAGAAAGCCTTGATCCAGTCTGTTGGTTTGTGTACTTTGGGCAAGCCAACCTCACACTGCAAGAGCCAGCAAGTTAAGTTTGAATTTATCTCATGCCTTCAGGTTTCTCTTAGCATCCCCTGTCTGGCTGTCATATCACACGAACTGGGAGATGTATTAACATTTGATATTCCGAAATATGACTCGGCACTTTTTCCTAAACTGCAGTAGCAGTACAAGGCAGACAGCTAGCATTACTTGCATTTTGCAATGCTATTCATGTATCAGCCTTTTTTTTCCCCTAAACAGAAATCAATATCTTAAGATGTAGGTCTTACTAAAAAAAGTATTTCTTCCATTAGACTTTGTGGACAATAATTATATATATCAAGCATACACTCCCTTTTTATGTTAAACTTACACAATTTATTAGCAGATAGTATCCTCAGAAGAGAAAGCCATGAGAGCAAACCTGCTATATATAAAATAAATAGCTTCTTCAAACTCAGAGATACATTAGAGAATAGGTGGGACCCCAAGACAGCCAAGTAAGAACCTGCTAGTATTGATCTGCATGGAAAAAATCTATTTTGGCTCTTCATACACCCACATCCTCTAATGATCATTGACTCAGTTGCCCAGATAAATTCCACAGATAAACAGCCAACACCCAAATTAACATACTAACCATTAATACTCCAGTTAACAATTTTTATAACAACAAATATATAGAGATAGATAATTTCCTTTGAAGGTTTATTCCTAGCAATGTTTATATGATGCAAATATTGGATCTAAGTAACTTGCCAATGACCAAGAAATGCAAGTCAACATAACAAGTGGGACTAAAAATTAAACATTCTTGTACTCATGGGTGGTGTTTAAGAAGCTATATTTCAATATCTCTTATTTATATGGGTCACCAGGAACTTAAGAAGTACGTGCCATGACAACTTCTCACCCCTGTGCACTTGATTATGTTCACACCCACACATATATACACACACACCAATTCAAGGTATACAGAGGGACAAAAAGAAAAAAGGCTTTCAAATACTTGGTTATAAAATTATGTGCTATTAAAAAAAAAAAAAAAAAAAAAAAAAAGAGGCAACAAACTAAACGAACAAGTTTTGGAGCTTATTACTTGTTTTTTTTTTTTTTTTTTTTTTTTTTTTTTTTTTTTTGTTTTGTTTTTTTTTTTTTAACTTAACACCTGCTTTCCAGCTGCCTCTGCTGGGGACTGCAAAAAGCTGTGCAAGCCGTGAGGAAGATGCTCGGAGGTTGCTCCCAACGTCGAGCTCCCCTAGCGGCTGCTTCCCTCCCACCGGTACTGCATAGATTAAAATGCCCTGTTTGGGGCTTTCCCCCACTCATGACCAGAAGGAAGTGGCTGAAAAGTGATGTGGATAACAAACCAGGAAGGGAAAAAGAAACGATAATAATTCCTAACTGGGGCTTTCGTATGGAAAAAAAGGCTGAGTTACTTAAAGAGAAAAGACCCGGAAGAGAAATCTAAGGATTTCACTGTATATGTATAATTAGACAGCACGTATTGCCCTGACAAGTGCGTAAGAAATTCTGTGGGAAACTCTGCTTCAAGAACTGGGTTAACAGAAAATATACACACACACACACACACAAAAAAAAAAAACAAAAAACAAAAAAAAAAAAAACCATATAGAATAATCCTTATGAATAATGCTGCCTATATTCTTTTTAGAAGGCTTTATTGACCAAATTCGAGCCAATGCATTAATATACAACCAGATATATATAAAAACTGCAAAGTCAATGTCTGTAGATACAATTATTCTGAAAAACTGGGTTTTGTCTGTCTGTATACTCATAATGTTTTCTCCTGTGGCAGAAATGCCTATAGACTATTGCCAGACTAGGGGTGTATTGGAGCAGATACTAGGCTTCGGCTGTGTGACTCCCTGACTTTTGCTGACAAACTGAAATGGGTGGTAAAATATGAGCTTAATTTGTCTCTTTGGTGCCAGGGTTTTGGCTTTGCTGGGGTTTTGTGTTGTTCTTGTTGGGTTCAAGTTTTGTAGGATTTTTTTTTGGAGGGAAATTCCTAAGAATAAGACCTGCTCTGCTTTTCACTATAAAGGAATAGTTGCCAGCTAGCCTGTAACTCTAAGGTGAAATTTTTAAGTTGATTTTAAAGAGAGATATTGCAATACCACCAGGATAGGCAAACAGGGATGAACAACTCCTTTAAATAAACTAGTTTAGCATCTTTATGAAGGAGGGTGGGGTATATAAAAGAAACAAACAAAGTTTAAGATGAAAAGCCTGCCTGATTCTCCTGCCACTTACACCAGTTTTACTCTATCGTAACCTCTGTTTTCACTGAAGTTATTCAGATTTTCTTCTCTGTAGATGGGCATTCAGGTGCCATATTTCTTGGGAAACATCACAGGTGCAAAAAAAGGCTATGAGAATGAAGCTTTAACACTCTAATAAGTGGTAGTTGATTTCATAAGTCATATATTAAAGGTGAGCTCTAAAGCTGGCTGTTAAGGGTGATAAGTAATTGAGACCCATTTAAAATCTGCAAAGATCTGCCTCTCCAGTTTTCTGAAGGGAACTTCCTGTACTTTGGAATTAATCAAGAAAAAAAAAAAATACATCAGTGCAAGAAAACTCAGAGAGTTTGGCCAATGAGCAATATCACTTGTGAGGTCTGAGCCCTTCCCTGGTTTAATGCAAAGTGAACAGCAGACAAGTCCAGATTTCAAAATAAATAAGTAAATAAATAAATAATAACTGAGATTCTCAAATGGAGATATTGCTGGATGGCAGCAAGGGCTAATGACGTGAAGTGTACATGGGGCACTTGAGTAGACATATCCCCAGGCCAGCACAATCCCATGGCCCCGTGTATGGCCCCATGGGCAGGGGGGAAGCGTCAGAGATGTGATGGGTTGGGCAGAGCCACTGGAAGAGTCCAGAAGGAAGTGAGGAAAGCTAGGCCATGTGGTTGTGGCACACAAGAGCAAGAAAAAGAGGACTCTATGGGATTAAGGTTGGATGTGCCCATGGTTCCAGTGCCTGCTGCACCCAGGAGGATCAGGGTTCAAGACGACCCAAGGGGCTCCCCACCACCCAACAGGGTTTTGGAGGCCCAACGGGGCAGCCCAGTGGCACCTCCAAGAGGGACCCAGCCAGGAACATCTTCAACCTGGGCAGCCACAGGGAGGCTCTGGGGGCCTCTTTGTGAGGACTTTGGTGTGGGAGGGCATGGGAAAGGGGTGCAGAGCATCTCACTGCCCCCCTAAGGGCCTGGACAGGCCCTGACCTCCCTCCTCAGAGAGCAAAAAAAGCAGCCTGCAGGTTTTGGGGACAACAGGACAAAGCATTGATTTTTATAATCCAAACCGAGGCATTAATTCCTCTAAAGAAGGCATCAGTGCCCGACCTGGTGGCTGGTTTTGTTGCCCGGTTTGGCGTTGCTTGCCAAAAGGTGCAGGCAGGGATGTGTGCGGCGATGCTCCCTGCAGCATCTCCCTGCAGCAGGGGCAGGAGGCAGGTCGGAGAGCTGTGTGCACGATGCTGGGAGTCTCTTGGCGATTGGGAAGCCCCCCACAACCTCCTCCAGAAGCGGGGGAGCTCGTCAAAGCCGGGAGAAGGCGCGGAGGAGAAGCGGGGCGCATCCCGGGGCCCCGGCCCCGCTCCTGCTCCCGGCCCCGGCAGCCGCAGCCTGCGCTGAAACTGAGCAGAGCCACCCCCAGCTCTGCTTTCTTTCACATCTAATTTGATAGGAGGGTGATTTCGAGCTTCCCCCAGTTCCAACTTTTCCCGATTTCTCCCTTTCCCCCCCTCCCCGTGCATTTATTGCTCGCATTTAATTAATTCCTTCTTTGCGTTTCCTTCCCTGTTAATCTTTGGGTGACTGCTTTGTACATATGGCAATCTGATAATGAGGGAGTTTATCCTTATTCTCAATACTTCTTCGCTGCAAAGCCTCCCTTTCCAGCGGCCGGCATATCGATCATCTTTCCTTGGGGAGGGGGACAAGGTAAGAGGGGTGATAAAAGATTTGCAGGATCCCACACCATTAGGAGTAGCTTTTATTCCTTGGCACTGTTTAATCAACTGTTATATCAAGTCATGCTGTTTAAGCAACCACATCAAAAGAACATACCCTCTTTTGTATAAATTATATATTCCTTGTATCTGTCTTCTCACATGCACGCAGACGGGGAGATAAAACTTCAGTTTGTTTTTTAATAGCATGAAGCAGGTATTTAGCTGTTATACAACTTGTTTCTGCAGCTCAGCTGGTTGATAAAAACCTAGAAGACAAGCTACTGGCTTTCTAACTTTTACCCATTCCCAAGTTAAAACGACCAAGTTTAAAGTTGGGAATGATAAATCAATGATTCACTCAAGCTCTACAAAGAAGCATAAATAACAGAAGAAAAGAATACGCTGCACAAGGGGGAAGAGCACCAGTCAGAGTCGCTTTGAGAGTTTCAGACCACTTCTTTCGGCTTTTTCCTGAAGTTTACGTAAAAAGATCACTTTGTCCCTTGAAAGTCCGTGTTGTCCTGCTCGTTGCAGTTTGCGGATATACAACTTTTTTGTACTTCTTAAAAACTAATTTTAAAGTCCATTTGCACGTGGTTTAAGTTGATTACGACTCAGCTCTATATCACAGACCGGAAAACTCCCATATAATTGCTTGCCCCAAAGAGCTGCATTTTTTTTTCCTTAAATAAAGTAGATTTTTTATTTTTTTTTTTCTGAAAGAGTGGACTTTGAATTACTTCAGCATGTCATCTTGGTAATTTTAAGAACTCTTTAAAAACTTGGAGTTTCTATAAATTGTATGTCCTTTGGAGCAAAGGCAAATGAGCCCTTTACAGGAACAGAAGTGTTTGTTCATAAGGGACTCTGCTTTTCTGTCTAACCTGCTCTATCAGCCCCATCTCTGCAATTTTGTTCGTCTTTCAACACCTTTGTCTGATTAGTAGCTTTTGGAGATCGGGATAAAGACATCACTTGCCACGCTGCATGAGATAACAATTAATTTAACATTAAACTTATCCCCTTTCCATTCACTTTGCTTGGATCGATCTCTGTTAATTGTGTTTGCGGATGCTTTCAACACTACGCTTTTCTTAAAAACTTAATGACACCCCGCGAGGAGGTGTAGGAGTCTAAAACGCTCCTCTTCGACTTCGAGCAAAGAAACAAAGAATACAGCCCCAGCGTGCTCAGGAGACCATCTATTTTTAATCAGCTGACTTTTCCTGCACTTCCCAAGGTACTACCTTATTTTAAACCGGGTGGTAGCTCTGGTCTTTGAAGAAAATGCTTCTTGGGTCCCTCCACTTTGCAGTTGTGGAATACAAAGTCAGACACGCCAACTTCACAAAGCTGCCGTCTCCTATCAGACTGGCTTGTTTCTCCCCCCAAAGTAGCCATTTATCAGCTAAAAGGGGAGTGTGTTTTAAAAATGCGTGGCTTTATGAGGGAGAGCAACGTCTCTTTGCAGGGGGCAGAAACCTGTTACAAAGCCACTTAGGTGGGATCACCCCTAAATGGCATTATGCCTCCCCTGGGCTTTATTAGTTCCCCAGTACGTTTCTATTTGCACTGTTCCCCGATAATTCGGCATTTTATTTCCCTGCAACTGCCCTTAGAAACTTGCCTTGCACCGAGGCAGCTCGCTAATCTTATTTATTTCTTTATTATTTTTTTATTTCACAGAGGCATCTGTTCCTCTTGCTGACAAATGTACCATTCTGCCAAGAAAGTTTTTTTTTTTTTTAAGAAAAAAAAAAAAAAAAAAAAAAAACAGCGTGTAATTGATGTTATCCCAAGAAAGCGCAATCTCCACCCCTTTCAGCTCCAAGCCCTTCAGGTAAAAGGAAAAAAAAAAAAATCTTTCAAGAATTTGTTGCCTTTTTGAGGGTTAAAACATCAGAAGACAAGCTTGTCTCGCCTTGGCCAATCAGCTCTCGGCCCTGGCAGCTATAATATAGAACTAAAGGCAGACTCCTCTCACAAGCGTCTTGCTTTGCTACCATTAAAATCAGACCCTTTTTGTCTCTCGCTTGCTGTCTCCCGACCAAACTCCGATGTGTTCCGTTATCAGCGACCTAAAGCCTGCCATTCCAGCACCTGTCTTGCTAGGGATCGGTGGATAGTATACGATTCAGAAAGCAGACAAGGACATAGGAGGAGAGAGAGCTCTAGAGAGACAGCCAGGGATAGGCACAGAGAGCTTTGAAGTAATTGGATTCAATGGACGAAATGCTGCTGTTGACAAGAATTCTCTTGGTGGGCTTCATCTGCGCTCTTTTAGTCTCCTCTGGGCTGACTTGTGGACCAGGCAGGGGCATTGGAAAAAGGAGACACCCCAAAAAGCTGACCCCTTTAGCCTATAAGCAGTTTATTCCCAATGTGGCAGAGAAGACCCTAGGGGCCAGTGGAAGATATGAAGGGAAGATCACAAGAAACTCCGAGAGATTTAAAGAACTAACCCCAAATTACAACCCTGACATTATTTTTAAGGATGAAGAGAACACGGGAGCTGACAGACTGATGACTCAGGTAGAGCCACAGAGATACCTGTATTTGTGTTTGTTAACCTCTCTGAGCAATCCTAAAGGACGCATCTGTCTTAGTATTTTTGAAAGCCCCCCCTTTCCCTCTCCCCCTCCTCCCCCCGCCCCTCCAAACTCGGCTAGTTTCCCCCATTGAATGTAAACCCCATCTATCCAGGACAAGTTAGCAGGGGCTGGAGCTGGAGCTGGCTAGATATATTTGGTGGGGGATCTGTGTGATACTTACAGTCATTACCGTGCCATGGCGTTCCCTGTAACTTGGTTTAGCGATTGCTGTTTGCATTTGTCCCCAAGGATGCACTTTGATCAAACGAATTGCATACAGCTCAGAGGACCCCAAGTGTATAGTGACCGCCAGGCCACTCACTCATTATTACAAGCGTAGTCCTCGGTTGGTGCGCCTGCTGACTTGATCTTTTTATTTGATTTATTTCTTTTTTTTTTTTTTCTTTCATTTCATTTTATCTTTCTTCTTCTTCTTTCTTTTTTTTTTCTTCCTCGCGAGCGTATTCTAAATTTAGTAGGCATGCAGTCGTGCACTCACAAAAGGCAGCTGAAGCCGGATCGACCATTCCTCTCCTGATTCCGTATTATATAGCTCGTATTGCAATACCATCATTTGCAATTGTGCCCATCAGAGCGTAAATATATTGATATTTCTTTAAGGATGCTCGCCGCCAATGCTCTGGTACTTCCATAGGGGAGGGACTTGCAACTTATCAGCATTGCATCACCTTCTGTTTTAAAAAATCTGATGGCACAAGGTTTACAACTGGGTAAATATTGGATCTCGGGTGGAATCAGATTGCGGAACCATTTTATGCAAAAAGAGAGAGAGAAAGAGAGAGAGAAAACCTCTCAAAGAGTCACCTCATAATTATTATTCATGCTCACCAGAGAGCTCGGTGAAGTCAATTGCTCTGCCAATCCCGGAGTTTCTGAAACTACATGCAATCTAGGCACTGGAAATGGGTTTCCTCCAAATATAGGTCAACAGCGCTTTTTTAATATTAATACATTTAAGCCCCACCTTCAGCGCTGGAACAGGACTCGCCTGGAAGGACTAGGCGGGGAGTGGACGGCGAGGGGGTGTGCGTGTGTGTGTGTGTGCCGGGGCGGGGGGGTCTGGGGGGGGGGGGAATTTCCCAAACTCTCCCCGCTCCTCGGGCCTGATTTTCCGCACGTTTGCCGGCTCTCCGGGGGGCGAGGGACCGGCGGCGCTGGGCACCATCTCGTGCCGACCACCTTAAATCGGCCGGTCCCCGGGAGCGCGGCGGCGCGCCTCGGCCACGGCGCCACCGCCCGCCCCGCTGCGCTGCGCTGCGCGGCTGCGGAGGAGCGCGGAGCCGGGTGCGCGGTGCTGGGGGCTCGGGGTGCGCGGTGCTGAGGGCTCGGGGTGCTCTGCTGGAAGCTGGGAGCACGACTCTCGGTGCTCGCTGCTCGGCTCTCGGTGCTCTCCGCGCGGATCCCGGTGCTCGCTGCGCGCATGGCGCTGCGCGGAGCATCCCCTCCCCGGCGCTGCGCGCCCCGCTGCGCGCTCCTCCGCCCCCCTGTGCGAGCCGTGCGGGCGCATCTCCCGCATTTTCAGCTCCACTGAACTCCTCTCGCCCATCGATCGCGCCGCCTCGGCTTTTCCCCCTTCCCTCCGCAGGGAGGCTCCGCGGGAGTCAGGCGCCCGCCGGGGCACGGTGCATCCCTGCGCGGCCGCGCCGGTTCGTGTGTGCGGGTGGCGGAGCCGGGTAGGGGCTGTAGGGCCGGGAAAGTGGGCTATAGGGCCGCGAAGGTGAGCTATAGGGCCGGGAAGGTGGGTTATAGGGCCGGGGGGGGGTGGTGGGCAGCAGGGCTGACCCCGGCCCCGCGGCTCTCCCCGGCTCCGCGGCTGGCCGCTCTCGGCTGCATTAGCTGGCAGCGGCTGAACTCCTGACCTTCTGTCAACTTCCCTCAGACGAACGAAACGAAAACAAATACTTTTTTTTTTTTTTTTTTTTCCTTCAGTGCCCGTGCCTTAGACACAAAGGGGGAGGCGGGCTGGGGAGGTGAGGCTGGAGGGGGGAGAAGGGATAGGGGTACCCCGGAAGGGTCGGAGGCGCAGCCGGGCCCCGGGTCCCCAAGACGGTGCTGGCAGGGACGGGGGAGGGGTCTGGGGACAGCCCCCGAGGTGCCGTGTCCCCTTTCCCTCTCGTTAAACCCCAGCCCTGCACCGCCCGCTTGGCCAGCCCTTCAAGCATGGAGAGATCTTCCCCGAATAGAATCGTTAAACTTGGAGAATAGCTGCCGAATGCATTAGCCGCTGGTTAATATTAACTCCGGAGGAGGGGGGGTGGTGGGGAGGGAAGGAAAAAAAAAAACGCAAACAGAGCTTGGGAAGTCAGGTTCTCAACTTTGCAGGTGACAACAGCAGTTTGCTGAAGGCTCCCCCTTCCTCCCCCCCACCCCAGCCATTGGCTGGATCCGGCCAAGAGATAAGGAGGCCGGGGCAGTATGATAAAGCTGGAATTTGTATGAAATAAACTCGCAATCTCGCGTAATGCAGGCACACAACCGGTGCGTGATGTGAGGAATTTAGAGATCAACTTGGCATTTAGGAAGCCCACCAGGTTGTTTACACTGACAGGTACCTGTTAAGTGTTTCCTTCAAGCAATTCATTTGTGAAGAGATTAGGAGCTGGCAGGAGAGGGCTTGTTGAACAACTTTGCCTCCACACAAAGCGTTAGTGGAGGCAGCCCTGCTGAGCTTCACGGTGGCTGAACAGAATTGGGCTTGATTTGTGGCACACGACCCAATGAATTAATAAATAGTCTGGGCTTCACGGCTTTTGACTCCGACAATCCAGCTCAGGCGGTATGAAAGGGAGGAAAAGTCCTTTAGGAGCTCCTTTCTGCCTCTTTATCCCTCCCGACTCCGGGTCCTTCGCCCCTAAATAAACCAGCGGAGGAGCCCAGCCATCCTCCAGGTGTGCGAGGGTGGGGGGTAAAAAAAAAAAAATAAGGGGGGTAAAAAAAGAAAGTCCAACTCAACTTCCTCGTCCTGTTGGGCTTTGCTGCCGGGAATTGGGTTGAAAATCCCCAAACGCCCGGCTCTTTGCGTCAAGAGCCAGGCCGGAGAGTCCAAAGTGAAGCAGCAATTGCGCTCGGTATCTCGGCGGGAGACGCGTATTGCTGGCATGGCTTTTTTTTTTTTCTTTTTTTTTATGGCCGTGATATATACACACGGCAACTTTCTTGTTGAGCAACCTTGTCACGTCCCTAAAAGCAGTGTCGCCGGAATAATGGCCGGGCCCGGCCTCCTTTGTGGTGCTCGGCGGGCCGGGGGGGCTGCGGGAGCCCGGGGGGAGCTGCTGGGGCCAGGCCGGGGACATCCGTGGGTTGTTTTCCTCTCAAATAAAAAGGAGAAGGAGTTGGGGGGAGTTGGCCACGCGTGATATATTTTTTTTTCTGATGTTGTACCTGTAGCCGAGCGCTTTTCAGAGCTTTGGGTGCTGATTTCCCGTGTCTTGGGGCTGCCAGCCCCTTCCCCTGCAGAGAGCTGCCCTGTCCCCCCTCTTGGCCAAGACACGAATCCCCCTAACTTTTAGGGTCCCATTTAGAGCTCACCCCCTCCACCTCTGCATCACCTCCCTCCCTTCCCCCTCCCCATCTTCCCCCACCCTTTTCCACCCCCAAACCTCCCGGCCCCCCAGGGTCCCCCACGCACGGTGCAGCCCCGGAAAGGCTCCGGCTCAGGAGGGGCGAAGGAAAAACCCTGCGGTGCTTCCCCACGGGGCCCGAAACCTTTCCCTTCCACACAAAGGCTCTCGCAGCCCTCGTAGCATCCCTGCCTCGCCTAACTTCGCTGCTTGGCCCTCCCTTGCTTTCCATCTTCCCTCTGTGAGCTGGTTTCTTTCTGCCGTGGGTTTGCTCGTATTTCGAGGTGAGCTCGGATGTGTGTTAAAGTGGGGTGAAGGCTCCCAGCCCATGCTGCTTTGGGGGCTCTAACAAGTGATGGCAGAAGGGAGAGAAAGAAAAAAATAAAAATAATATATATATATAAATAAAAGCACGTCTCCCTTCAACGCATAATGACTGTTAACGTGTACTGAGACCCCTTTCCACACAGAATTAAGCTGAAAAGACCCGGGGAGACGTTCTGGGGGGACTTCGAGATGGCGAGTGTTTGCTCTCGGCAGAAACTTTGCACTCGGGAAGGGGACAGGGCACTAGGCGGCAGGAATCTGCTCCCTGCGGGTGGCTCTGAATACACGCACCCACGGCCCGGAGCCAGCCGTGGGGCGGGGGGAGCCCCCGGCAGGTGCCGGGGAGGGGTCGGCTCCATCCCGGCCCCCGCTCCTGGCTTTTCACCCCCTCTTCTTCCCGTGCCCCCAAGTCTCACCCTCCTCTTCCTCACCTGTCTCCCTGGTAGCGGGGGAGGAGATGCTCAGCCCGCCCTGCGGTGTTTTTCTTTTTTGGGGGGGGGCTGCAGCCGATTTTGGCTAGGGAGGGAGGGCAGGATGTGGCCTTGGGATGCAAAGAGGGTTTTTTTTTTGAGGTGGGGTGGGGGGGGGTTCGGGCTTGGCTGCAACAGTGCCCCCTCAACCTTTCCCTGTGTGCCCGTGTCCCCGCAGCGCTGCAAGGACAAGCTGAACGCCCTGGCGATCTCGGTGATGAACCAGTGGCCCGGGGTGAAGCTGCGGGTGACCGAGGGCTGGGACGAGGACGGCCACCACTCCGAGGAGTCGCTGCACTACGAGGGGCGCGCCGTGGACATCACCACGTCGGATCGGGACCGCAGCAAGTACGGCATGCTGGCCCGCCTCGCCGTCGAGGCCGGCTTCGACTGGGTGTACTACGAGTCCAAGGCGCACATCCACTGCTCCGTCAAAGCAGGTAAGAGGTGGGGGGGACACCCCCGGACCTTTCTCTGTGCCTCCAGGCCCCCCATTTCCCCGTCCCCATCAGTGCTGCCCTCCCCGTCGAGGTCCTCCGGGGGTGCGGAGCGGAGGCTGAGCGCCGGCACCTGCCTGCTCCCGCCTCCGAGCCCCCCTGGTATAATAGAAAGGGGAAAAAAAAAAAAAAAAAAAAAAAAGCCCAGCCAGCTGCAGCACTTTTTGACAGCGTTTTCTTTCGCTTGTTTGTTTGGCCAGCCTTCCCACGAGCAGCCACACACCCTTCTCCTCCCACCGTGGGATTTTGTGCTTTCCCCATCCAAAGAGCGCGTTCGGCGCAAACACCCGGTGGCCGTCTCCAGCTGCCCCGCTGGCTGCACGCCTTCCTCGCGATCGCTAATCTCGGAGCGAGAGCCGGCCAGGAAAATAAATACATAACGTGGTCCCCTGCCTTCGCCGGTAGCCGCTAGGAAATTCCCAGATGCAGATACAAACACATCTTTTTTTTTTTTTTTCCCTCCCCTGTGCTTACAACGCCACACGCTGTCTCAACCCGGGAACAGCTCGCAAGAAATCCCCAGCTCGCCGAGTTGCATTTTCTCTGCGCAGTTTGGCACCTTTTTATTTATCTATTTATTTACTTTTATTTATTTGGGCGAACCGGTTGGTGAGTGCCAGCCACTGTTGCCACCTCCTGCAGCTGGAGCGCGTTGTGACAGCATCCTCTGGCCCAACAGAGTGCTGCGAGTGCCAAGAAACACTTGGGCGCAAATGAATATAATGGGCTTTCTCTAAATATATCCATTTACCTTAAAACCTGCAGCCCCCATGTCAGGGAAACCTGGCTGGCCTCACCATACCTGTCTGTAAGTGGGGCTCATCCTCTCGGTGCAGCCTGAAGCTGCCCAAACCAAAGCGGGACCTCTCCAGGCCCATAAGGGCTTTGTCCCCAGAGCCTGACACTGCTTTTGTTCATCTCCCCACTCCTTTCTAGCCCAAAGGGGTCCCCTCAAAGCCGTCAGGGTTGTGGTGGTATGAAACATCCCTTTCAATAGCGAGGATGGGCTTTATAGCTCAAGGTGTCTGATTGTGGCGCACAAAATCCTTCTTGCAGGCGGCCACCCTAATCCACCTCCATGTATATTTCATAGGAGAGGAGCAACCCCGAGCTGCTCATTGAGATTCCGCACACGCGGACTTTGGGGTAACATTTAGTGCGTGTCAGGCAGGGTCGTGTGACTGTACCACGCGGGTTGCGAGGGAGCAGGCTTGAATTCCACCCGCTTGGTCTGGTTTCACACTGTGGAAACCTCGTTTCATGACAGAGCATCTTATGAGAAGATTAAACCCCCATAATGGCAGGCAGGAAGATTCTTTATCTAGATCTCTGTTTGCAAAAAGTATGATCCCGGAGACTGGAATGCAAAGAAGAGTTCCCCCAAGGCCTGAATTATTGTCACCAGGACAGAGGAGGGAGAGGCAGGGGTGGTAAAAAGGACATTGATAATGCGCTACAGCAAGTATTTAGAGCAAGCTTCTACATTTAAAATTCAAATACACATCTTGAGTGCCTTGGAAAAGTGGCTCTGCTGTGCAAATAGTGCTTGGAAGGTCCTGGGTTTTTTGGAGAGTATGTGTGTGAATTGGCACATAGGGTTTCTGCACCTGAACAAATAGGGAGGGGGAGAAAAGGGGGGGAAGAAGCTGGGAAAAAAATGGAAGTGTCCTCTCTTCCAAGAGTGTCTGCATTTATTACATGAATCAGAATGACAATGCTGATCCTTTATTGGATTTTAATTAGAGAACCCAAACAAGCGCTGCTCAAAGAAGCAGATTTTCACACCTCTGCCAATTCACTGGCATGTTTGTAGAGCTGCTACACTACTAGATCTATTCATCAAGTCCCTGAATATGCAAACAAAGCTCAAGCCAGACCTTTGCTGCGGGCTTGTACGAAGGTGTAGTTTGCTAGTGGAGGACTCAGCATAAAGCACATAGCTTGTTTGTTGCCATGTCCTCCCTGAAGAGGCCTTGGAGATCTCGCTGCTTCATTTCTGAAGGAGAAGTGATAAAGTCGTTAGCAAATCAATAACATTCTAATTTTCGCCCTTCCTGTCCTTCCTGAGAAAGTCATTAGGAGACACTCCAAGTGTTTATTTAAATCATAATAGCTTCAGCACCAGCCACAGAGGCAAAATATAAAATCTGACTGCCTTTAGGAGATAAATTACCAGGACTCTGAACTGGCGTAGTGAGTAACTGGGAGAAACCAAGGGAAGGCAAGGGAAGGATCAGGAATGTTGATGACTGTAGCAAAGGCACTTGCTGCAGTGACATACCATGGACTACAGCCCAATGTAGAGAAAATGAGACCCCTCAGTCCCTAGGCTAAGTCTGGAAAATGGGAATGGTCCTTTCCAACCATACCACACAAAGCTAAACTTTCATAAGGGAATTTGCGGGAGACACTTTAAACCCTTGTCGCTATTTCTGATTTGTTTAAACCTACAGTTATATCTCCTGCTAACACTCAAAATCAGCAGTGGTGGCTATGACATTTAGTGTCAAAACTAAAACTAGTAGTGTCAAAATTCTACCTCTGAGCAGTTCCAGCAACAACTGAGCACGTGAAGGAGGTGCTTGTGTTGGGCGTAGGCATGGGGATGCCCTGGAACCACTGCTCCAGGACAGGACCTTGCTTTTGGTGGGGTGGGAAGGTGAGGGAGAGGCTTCTGTTTGGGGAGAGGAGTGAACAGAAGTCTTGGGGACTGCAGGGCAGGGGTGTTACCAGGGATGGAGTGTGGACCCCAAAAACTGCTGTGCTGAGGGGGAAGGCAGAGAGAGCTGGGGCAGCGTGGTCTAGTGGCAGAACGATGAGGTGTGCCGGCCATAGGAGGAGGGTTCAGCAAATCTGGGGGGTCTCTCCCTGCTGCTTTCCATGGGAATAAAGCACAAACCAGTCCAAGCCACCTTCCTGCCCCGTGGTGTTCTCTGCCTAGGAGATGGGCTGTTTAGTATGAGCTCCCCGAGGGCACTGAGCATGGGGAACAGCCCCCTTGGAGGAGGAGCGACCTCCTTCCAGCAGAGCCGCTCTGCTTTGCAGGCCCATGTGTTACCTGGCAGCAGCTGTCAGGTGCAGGGCAAACAGCACCCACGTGAAAAGCTCCTCCTGGAACAATATTTATTCCGGAACAGCTTTTTCAGCCAAGGTGTTTGGGCCAGTTTGCCCAAGGAGGCGAACGCGACTGACGGGCTCCAAAGGGAGGCCCACCCGGACGGCCGTAGCATTGTGCTGGTGGAAGGGGACTTCTGGGGCTGGCTGAGGTTCTGGAGATGTTTGGGGTGGGTGGAACCCATGGGTGGGACCCACGGGTGGGACCCGTGCCCACTCTAACCCCGCTGTGCCTCTCTCCTTGTGCAGAAAACTCGGTGGCGGCCAAATCCGGGGGCTGCTTCCCTGGCTCGGCCACGGTGCACCTGGAGCACGGCGGCACCAAGCTGGTGAAGGACCTGAGCCCCGGGGACCGTGTGCTGGCGGCCGACGCTGATGGCCGGCTGCTCTACAGCGACTTCCTCGCCTTCCTCGACCGCGAGGACGGCTCCCGCAAGCTCTTCTATGTCATCGAGACGCGGCAGCCACGGGCCCGGCTGCTGCTGACGGCAGCCCACCTGCTCTTCGTGGCCCCCCAGCACAACCAGTCACAGGTTTTGGGGCCTGCCAGAGGCCATGCCCTCTATGCCAGCCGCGTGAGGCCGGGCCAGCGCGTCTACGTGCTGGGCGAGGGCGGGCGGCAGCTGCTGCCGGCGGCTGTGCACCGCGTCACGCTGAAGGAGGAGGCGTCGGGGGCTTACGCCCCGCTCACCGCCCAGGGCACCATCCTCATCAACCGGGTGCTGGCCTCCTGCTACGCCGTCATCGAGGAGCACGGCTGGGCCCACTGGGCCTTCGCGCCTTTCCGCTTGCTCCAGGGGCTGCTGGCTGCCATCTGCCCCGGCGGCGATGCCCCCGTCACCGCCACTGCCACCACCGGCGTGCACTGGTACTCGCGGCTCCTCTACCGCATCGGCAGCTGGGTGCTGGATGGCGACGCACTGCACCCGCTGGGCATGGTGGCGCCGGCCAGCTGAGAGTGGCCGGAGAGGGACAGAGACGGAGCGGGAGGAAGAAAGAGAGAGAAAATGGGGCTGGGGTGTTTTGGTTGGGGGAGGGCGGGAGGGGAAGGAGGAAAAAAAAAAAAAAAAAAAGAAGAAAAAAAAAGGAAGAAGAAGAAAAAAAAAAAGGAAATAACCCAAATGAAATGGAAAAAAAAAAAAAAAAAAGGAAAAAAATGCATATTTTTAAAAAAGAGCACGGATTAAGACTTAAAAATAATAATAATAAAATAATAATAATAAAGTAGGACAGTCCAAAGTAGACTTTAAGGGAAACAAAGACCCCGGGAAGTTCTGTTCCGTTTAGTTTATAAATATATATATATTTTTATTTGTGTTTTTTGTTGTTGTTTTTGTTTTGTTCATTGTTTTGTTGTTGTTGTTGTTGTTTTTTTCTTCCTCTCCTGGATATTTATTTCTTTGGTATGTTGAATAGATGTTTTAAATGATATGAACCGGACCTTCAAGAGCCTTAAATAGTTTCTTTGATAATTTATTATCATGTGAACTGTACTCACAGGGGAAAAAAATTATTTTGTGAGGCCGAGCAAAACTGCGCAGAGTCTATTTTTCTACATGTCATGTGTGTCCTGACTTTCAGAAAGCAAAATTCTGTACTTTCCCATCTCTCCATTACATTGCTCCTTCATTTCAGTGAGTCTAGAGTAACAAGCAAGCAAAAACAAAAAGAAAAAAAAAAAAAGAAAAAAAAAAAAGAGAAAAACTTCATGGGGGTCCGTAAATTATATTTTTATACACAGAATTGTAAATTAGATTTTTTTGAGAGATCAATACTTAACTGAATCACATTTCATTTTTTTGAAATAGTGTAAAATATGAGAATATATTATTTTAATTTAAATAGTTTCAAATGTAACGTCATTTCCTGTATTGTTTTCCATGTCTCTTAAATATTTTGCTTTGTAAAAAAAACACCATTTGGCCACGTTCATGGAAGTCAAGACTGTTACACAAACTTTTTATTTGCAAAAACCGTAAGAAACTTTGTTATTTTTAACTTCAAGAAAAGTTTATTAGAAAATAATATTTTTTAAAAGCGCACATGGCGGCAATTCTGTGACGATGGAGACGGTAGTTTGTACAGAGGGGAGAAAAGGATGTTTTGCATTAATAAATTGAGAAATAACTGCTGTAAATTTACTAAAATGTATTTTTGAATATTTTGTAATAGTTTTAATAGTTTTATAGAAATAAAATGTGCCATGCACAGTCTGGTTAGTATATAATAACTAAGAGTTCCTGGTGCATCCCATTTTTTTATTTTTTTTTAATTTTTTCTTTCTTTTTTTTTTTCTTTTCTTTCCTTTTTTTTTTTTTTGGCTTATTGGTTTTGGAAACATAATGCCTACAGGAGTGCCCATTATTTTGTTTAGATATATTGCTTATAACTTTTAATTTTGGTACATTGAATAAGGAAAGAGATCCATCACATCGGCTCGTAACCTGGAACCTGTTGTACTAACAGTAGAACCTCACTCATTCGCACTAACAACTGGGCAGATTTTTCCCTTTTCCCTCACCAGCACCCAGTCTCCCCGTCCTTGCTCAGGCAATGCTTCCCCTCTTCCAGTTTCAGTGCTGGGTCCTCATCCTCCTCCCGGTCTGATCTGGATGCTGTAGGCATCTCTTGATGGATTTCCAAGGGCGCTAAACCCTTTGAAGCAAACTAACCTGAAGGCAGGCAGCTGCATTCACATTGCAGCACCTCTGTGGGTTTGATTAGCTTTAATTTGCATCCCCTGAAGATGCCTACCTGGGGAGCTGGCACTGGTTTTGGTGAATTAACTGGAATTCGTGTTGCTGAAGCTGAAAGAAGGATCTGGCCACCGGATTTCAGTGGCCACCTTGCCTGAGTAAAGATGCAGGGCTTGGGGCCACCAGTAGAAGATCAAAATATCCTTGGTCAAATAAAATTAAAAAAAAAAAAAAAGGAATAAAAATTGCTCTTTTATACTGAGAGCCATGCCTTAGCCGTAATGCACCCCTGTCGACCCTCAGCCATGGATTAGCGAATGCATTGGAGACATATTTTAGAAGGAGGGCGAGGAGGCCACCCCTGTGCCCTCCCACTGGAGCACAGCTCCAAGCCCCCCAGGAGCTCAGTTTGGGGGTGCTGATCAGTGAGGTTCTGCTGCGCTGTGTGTGACCCTCTCTCCTCCATGGAGGCTTTTCAGGATCCCTTGAAAAATTTTGCAAAACATTTTGTGTGTGCATCTGAGACAAGACCATGCTGGAAGGGAGCTTTCCTTGAATGTCTTCTCACCATTTCTTCAGTTTCCATTACTCGACCGGTTTAGGATGTTCACCCTTCAGGCAGCACTGTGCTCCAGAGACGTGGCCGTGTCCTCCACCAGGATGGAAGGCAGCTCCGTGGTGTCCAGATGTCCTCCTGGGATGATGCGTGGAGGAGCAGTGTGCTCTTCTGTGCTCACAGCCTGGGAATTTCTGGAGCAGTGAAGGGAGGTGGTAGCCAAGCCTGGACGCGCATGCAGCCTCCAACAGATGGATGAAAAGAGGTGGTCTCTCTTGTTGCTGGCAGCCTCTAGCTGAGGGCCACATCCTCCCTTGGAGCATCTGGGATGGTTCTTGGTGGTGGCCAGACGTCGGTGTGCATGCTGGTGATGCTCACAGCACAGCAGTGCTGTGCCAGGATGTGGACTGCTGGGATGAGAGCAGAGCTGTGGCCTCAGGCAGGGTACAGAAGCTCTGCACTGGGACGCAGCTCCTGCTGAAGGTCAGAGGAACCTCTTCAACTTTAGAGGGAGCTGGATTTGTCCCTTGGGCAGGAGTGCTTGCAAGTGAGAAGTGATTTGGGAGCCTGAAGACTCTCTGACTGCAGACTGCAGCTGCAATCAGCTACTCCGTCTCAGTAAATGCCATCCTCTGCAGTGCTCCAGCCGTCCCTGGGTCACCACCACAGTGGTGGCAGTGGTGTCACCTCTCACTGGCATGGGGACTGTGCACTGCAGGTACCAGGGCTGGGACTCTGCCACTTCTGGGTCTTCAGGGGCTGCTGGTGTGTTGGGGGCTGCAAGCACAGATGTAAAAATACGGACATGGAACAAATAAGTCTCTGCTTTTTTAAGAGTTTGTCCTTCCTATGGCAGTGTCAGGGCTTCTCAGCTCTCTGACCCCTATCTCTGAACAGCGGCCATCATTTTGTAAGGCCTTTGCTCTCAGAAAATGGCAATGTGGAAGTGGCAACTTCCTCCAGGGGTTGTGCAGTGGAAGCATTCAGGGATTGAATGTCAGTGGCAGAACGCAGTCCAACCGAGGTGAAAAAGACCTGCCAGAGCAGAGCCCATGTCAGGATAGGGTACATGCCCCAGTAGAGAAGATATCAGATCCCACCACATTTAATCTCCACCGAAAGGCAGAGCTTTGCAGTGTGAGAGCAGCTTGGATGCCGCCATATGCCAGGATCAACCCGTTGCAACAAGTAATGAAACGCAGCGCTGTGCTCCATCGCACGCATTTCTGGTGACTGTACGCCTCCCTCTCATCGTATATTTATTACATCTCTCCCCAAAACCTTCGGCGCGTCACGTCTGGATCACATCTCCGTGGCACGCGTTAGAAGTGCTTTGTTAGATGGACCAATGCAACCTCTAGCTACAGCTCTCGTATGAAGGATGTACTGTCGTAACCTTGTGCAAAACGTCTAGGAGATGTCACCGTCCATTTTCAGGGTCTGAGTATGGCAATAGTTTGTATAAAATGTACACATAGTGGTGGCTACAGAATAGTTTATGACTAAATACATATCTATTACTGTTAAAAATAATGTATCAGAATGTACTTGAAGCTATTATCCTTGTGCTCTGTTGTCTGAATAATTAAAGAAATTACAGAGACTTCCTGAAACGTCTGTTATGTGACATTCAGCTCTCCAGCTCTTCCCCTGGTGACACTGAGATGGGAGCTGGGGCACAGGGTGCCAGTCCCATGGGGCTGCAGGGCTTGGCATGGGAGGAGCTTCCACGGCAGGAATTCTGCTTGGGCCGGTCTGTGTGATGGTCTGGTTGGTATTCACCTGCCAAATACCGTGTGGGTGTGCAAAGACAGCTCATTTGGCAGGGAGTTTTGGGGACAAAGGGAATCTCTGAGTGCTAGCCCCAGGAGGATGTGTGAGATTCCCAGCCTCCCCTGTGAAACCAGCATGAGAAGTGACCCTTAAGAGACTGGGGCTATTTTATATTATTTTAATGTGGTCGGTCTTTCACATAGTGCCACACGCTCATATGCCAGGCAAACCAACTGAGGGGAAGCAGGGATGTGGCAGTAAAGGAGGATCATGGCAACTCTGCAATTAAAATCCAAGCTGTGCACAAAAATAAGCCAGCTCCTGCACATCCAGGTAGCCCTCTGTGTTGTCACACACAAGAGTTTGCTTAGCTGTATCTTTATATATACATATATGCACACACACGCACATATATATAACATTATTACCCACATATTAAGAGCTCAGCATATCCTACTGGGCTATAAATATGTTTACAGTGGCCCTCCTGAGCATTTTGCATCAAGCTGAAGTTGGACGGAAGATTTAAATCGGCTGAGTTTGGTGATAATTGGGCAGCAGCTTTGCAGCTCCAGTATCACATATATTTCAATTACAGGGGGAAGGAAATCAGAATTAGCATTCGGTTTTACTCATTACTGCAAGCCATCAGGGACTACTAGATTTCCTAAGCTTTTGAAATTCTCTCTTCAGCAGTTTCTGCTTTAAAACTAGTGCAAACTTCACCTAAAAAAAAAAAAAAAAAAAAAAAAAAAGGTCTATTTTCCATATACAGAACACTTCATAGCTTTCAATAGAGCTGTGTTAATGTGATCCTTGGCCCATGCAGGTTGAAATGGAAAAAAATATATAAAAAAATAAATCGTTTTTAAAAAGTGAACCTTTATAGAAGACGGGATTTTCTCATATTTTGGTGGGAGCAGGCACTGTTTGAGCCAAGAACATTTAATGTCATTTTTAATGCTTTGCCTTTGAGGTGTTTAGTCTTTGCATTTAAATAATTTTGGTTTTCAGGACTGATTGATGAAAAAAGTGAGCAAACGTAGGAAATATGGGTTTAATAATCCTGTCCTGGTTGCAGAAGAATCAAGCGTGGCATTCAGAGCAGGTCTGGGAGCACAGGGAGCTGTGCTGTCACCCTAAAGCCCAGTGCAGGGCCCTGTGTAACTTTTTTGTTCCCATTTTTTGCAAGCCAACTCTCTGGCCAAATATTGTTGCAAATCAGGAGTGAAACCACAAGGTCAAGAAATCTGTTTGGGGGAAAAAAAAGAAAAAAAAAAAAAACATTTGTTTTGATGGACCGTGACCTAAATGTGAAATAAATATTAGATTTGCTCAGTTTGGTGTAAAGAAATGTCTGTTCCTATTACCGAGGAGAAGAGGTGACAAGGGATGCTCCGTGTGGCGTGATCGCAGAGGGTTCCCCGGCCGCCAAACTCATGCCTGGCTTTCAGGGAAGATATCACTGTGCTGTTCCAAGTCTGGAGTCTTTTGATGACATTCGCTGCAAGGGAGCGGATGATAAATCTGTATGCAATTACAGCAACATCCTTTTGGTATCATCCACACAGAGTCACTATGTCACAGACCTGTCACAGGGTTTCGCTGCGTGCAGGAAGCTCATTTTACAAGCAAGGTACAGCTCAAGCTTTGGCCAGTTCAGAACATTAAAACATTTCATGAGTTTTTTTGGAACCGTTTAGGCTGGAAGGGGCCTGTGGTGGTCCCATGTCCAACCCCATCCTGTATGGAGCCAGCTTAGGACAGGCTGCTGGGGGCCATCTCCTGGTGGATCTCCAAGGATGGAGAGCCACCACCCCTCTGGGTAGCAGATATTGTTCTTTATGATAACATTTTGCCTGAATACTCTGTGCCATGTTCTATCTACCAAGAATCTCCCTTTATATTCTCTTCTGGGGGTAAGAAACCCAAGATTTAAAATGATATCATGTTTAAGAAATGCCAGGTTTAAAATCTGGGACATTCAGAGGTCTGCTGGACTGTACTGTTCCCACAGCCCGCACCTAGCAAAGAGAGCAGAAGCATTTGCTGGGGAGAGCACAGCATGCCCAGCCAGCCTCCTCTCTGTAAGCCAGTCCTGCTTTCTACAGCAGTAAGCACTGCTTTTAATTATTAGGTTGTGATGAATGCAAATAAATATTAGTCTCAGGATTGCTAATGAACAGTTCTCTTGGAATAGTCACCGGTTTGGTGCAAGCTTTGGTAGCTCTGCCAAATGATGCCCTTTCTACCCTGTAAAGCTTCAAGAAACACGAGTGTAATAAATGTGCAGTATCAAACAAGTCTGTTCTGGCATAGTATTTGTATGAATAACTATTTTGTGCGAACACCAGTGGAAGCTACGGGGTTCACAGGCATCAGAAAGTCCAACTGACATTCAAATATTTGCAAATAATGAATCATGTGATCCCACAAATAACAACAAACCAGCCTGCTTGCTTTCATTGAGGAAAATGATTATGAATCACTGTGTACCGTGGGAACAATCCAACAACCACCAGCGTCAAAGGGAGTCTTTCCATAACTTCAAACAGGCAGGGAGCTGAGCTGTGTTTGCTCAGCTTTGCTCAGTGTATCCCTCGCTTTCATATCACACAATTAAATAATAGAATTTATCAGGCAAGTCGGAATTTCCTAGAGCAGCCAAGAGTGGGCAAATGTCATCTCCTGACTGCATATGTGCAGCTCCCACTGATGTCAGTAGGGTTATGTATGGGCAAAATGAGGTCAGGCTGTGTTGTCCTACTTTACGTGCCCTGTGGTATTACACTCAATTAAGTTTGTCTCCCAGGACGCAGCCTCACTCCCACTTAAGTCACCAGAAACTTTGTCACTACATAGCAGCTCAGGAGAAGGCATGAAATACTGGTCTTTCATCCCGAGTGCAATGAGGTTTAACTCGTGGAGCTGCTCTTTGAAAAAGGGGGGTTACATTCTGTAGAAAAAAAGTAGAAAGATCCATGAAATCACAGTGTGGGTCATCTTCTAGAGAACGTAGCAGCATTTAAGGTCTCCCACAGCCTTGCAGAGCATGGTGGCCTCAACAAGACCTTCTTCCCAAGGCATCTTTCCTGCCCAACAGCTGCTCACAGTCCCTCGCAGAAAGAGTCTGAATATCATGGCCAACACCTCTTAGGCAGCGCTGGAGAGTCAGCCACATCTTCTGTGTGGGTGACCACATGCTAGGCTACTTTGGGAATATTAACCACTGGTTATGAAGTGAAACTATAAATAGCCATAGGAATGCCAGCTGAAGGAGAAAGCAGGAAAAATCCCCTGGTGCAGACAAACATGTTGCCAAAATGCTGCTGTGCTTTGAGTGAGCTGGGCTTAGTCCTTGACTCCTTGATGGGGTTCCTCCTGATGTTGAGCAAGTGGCTTTTTCTCTCTCTGCCTTCAGCAGAGATGTGCAGAAAAAACACCACTGAGGATAATTTTCTATGGTCTGTATGATGAGAAACACGGTCATTCAGATATCATCTGCTGACTTTGTGTCACTATGAGGGAAGTTCATAGGTACCACGAAACCCAAGGAGATTCAGGTCTGTCCTACACAGACACATACCTTTGTGTAACAGCCTAGTTGAAAGACCACCCATCTATATACTGGTTAGAAAATAGTGTTTGATTTTTAAATCTCTCACAACTGCTGTCTTTAAGTCCCTTCTAAATACTTTTGGAAAAAAGGATAGCTGACTTTTTTAAAGATGCTTAACTTTGCACAGTATACTTAATCATGAGGGGGCCACAGAAGGCAGCAGTCAGCTCGAGGCTAAGACAAAATTTTGGCTTCTGGTTGTGTCATTGGGGTACAGAGAGAGCAATTCAGCTCCTCCTGAAGCAGATACCCTCTGGCTGACAGGAGGGTTTTAGGTTATGTCTAAACCCAGTTGTCCTAACTCAGAGCTGGACCCTGCTCTCCCTTTTCCACAAAGGCTCTCCTGTGGGGTGCTGGATTGCATTTAGGGCCTCCTTGCCTCCAGTAGTCCTGGCTGGGCGTTGACAAAGCCATCCCTCCAGCTGCACCCACAGCTGGTGTAGGCCCAAAACCGAGCTTTCTCAGGGGCTGGCCCTGCACTGCGGGACGGGATCAGGACTTCAGAGCGGCCACAAACCTCAGCACCTCTCTTTCCAAGAGCGCGGCACGCTTGTTCAGCCTTGCCTGCGTTGGTATAAACACCGCGCACGTACTGTGTAGTTAATTAAAACTATTCCCACTCAGTTTTCCCCGGGGGGGAAGGAAGGGAGAGGAGATGGAACCACTTGGGAGAGGTGCTCGTCGCACTGCTTAATGCGATCTTCTGGGGGAGGCAGGCAGTGCCGCAGAGAAATAAAGCCGCTGAGGCCTGAGAGAGCACCGTGGAGAGCAAGGAGGGCTGTCTGCTGGGAGAGATGTCCCTCAGGCCCTGTGCTGCCCAAGGGAAGAGGTGGTGTGAGCCTGGCAGAGAAAACAGAGACCATCCTCTCTGCAAGGCTGGGTAGCACGCATGGAGGCCTACCCTGACACCACCTAACTTCATGCTCAGGACCTTCTGGGATCTTGGGAGGCTCCCATCCTCCAGAAGCCCAGCTTTTGGGCAACTCATGGAAATGGCAGAAGTCACAAGGGGCTGGGCATGTCCATGACATAACCGGCGCTCGGCCTGGGTGACTCAGACCCATACCTGGAGCTTTCCCAGGCTTCAGACGGAGAACAAAAGCAGCCTGCAGCTCCCCACAGAGCCAGGTTACTCACCCAGACACCAGGAAGTCATTCAGGCTTTTGTTCTGTGGTGTGTGGATGTGCAAGGGCTCATTCGGGGAAAGTGGCTGCCCTGATCAGTGTTCCCAGAGCTGTGATTTTTTTCCAATGCTGGGCATCCTGGCACTGAGGCAGTGGTGCTGCCATGGGACAGATACAGCTGGTGCCACCCCACTGCTCCACCAGGTCCCCCGCTGCCCTCCAGCAGATGCTGAACAAGATCAGGTGCAGGATAAAAGGTGAAGCCTCACGGGCAAAGCAGAACACGCATAAACCAACTGCACCTAGCAGTGGGCAGGGTGCTGCTGCAGGTGATGATGTCTTGGTCCCTGCTGGTGACTGAGCAACCCATGGTGTGGGTTGCTCACATGGGATTCAGGTGTTTCCACTGTGCACACCAACAAGAGAGCTTGTACGATAGGGCCCAAGGCAGCCCAGATGTCCAACATGAAATAAACGTCACTTTTCATGCTATAAGTTCATCCATTTCCAACAAGGCAAGCTGTTGCTTCACAAAATTAAAAGAAGCCAAGCCTGGGCTCCCATTGGACTTGTTCACAGAAATGTGTCACAGGGAAATGTTCTGCATGATCAGAAATTTGGTTTTAGCATTTTTTTCTTTCACAAAGGAAATGACTTTACTTCAGTTATCAATTGTGTCTAGGAAAGAAACACAGAAATGCTATCACACCTTTGAGTGCAACAGAATAGGCAGCAAAATTAGAATATTTTCTTGCAGATTTATACATCAGAGCTATTCTTTTCCTATTTATAGGGATCCTGACAGGACAGAACTATTTACTGAGAGTTAAATAATGACATCTGTTGTGATGAATATCAAATCCAGTGGAAGCTGTTTCATATTAAAAAAGAAACTCGGGGCCAATTTTCCTCTTGATGAATATAGGCACAGCTTTATAAACTTCTTTAAAGTTTCACCCTTTACACCAGAATAAAACCCAGCCCAAGTAGCTTATATAAACAAGCACCGTACACATGTGCAAAGAGAGTTCCCTTTTAAGCAATGTCTCACTGAAAAACAGAAGAAAGCAGAAACCAAGCCCCAAACCTTTTAGGATTCCCTCGTTTAGATGGAATCAAAGTGACCTCTAGTGATTCGCTGCTAACCGTGCAGCCGTGAAGCACCGAGCAGGAGCAGTGTGATGCTGCGGTGACACTCCTCTGGTATAAACACCATCAAGACCTGATTAAAGATAAATTATAGCAGTTAGTGGCTGTTACAATGACCATCACGAGTATTCAAGTATAAAGTATTTTCCAAAGCCCTACTGGTTCTTTCCATGCAAGTCTCACACTGTTAAAAGAAGAGGATTGTTTTTATTAGGCCATTAAAAATAAGCAACACAATGAATTTATTAGTAACTTATCATCCATGTGTCTTCTGGCACTGCTGACGTGCTGTTCTTTGGGAATAGGCAGGATAGGAAGTGCGCTAGATTTGTGATTTAACTCGTTTGTTCCTACTTTTTGGAACAGTCACAGGCTGATGGCAAAATTATAACCAGTTGTTGTGCAGCGAGTGTGGGGTGCAAGGTTGGGCAACAGAAGGCAGATTTGTACCTTGGCAAGGTCATCCTTCTTCTCCCAAACAATGTTTTTATTTTTATTAATATTTTTAATTAAATAAAAATCATAGAGAAAGAATGTTTCTGTTAATCAGCTGTGCGAGAAACTATATGAGCCACATTGTGTTGGTTTACCATGAAAATCAATAGAAAAGGGGGTAGAAATGGGATATCGCTGGGGTCACTCCCTGGCAGGAAATCTTCCAGGGACAATTGCAGGGAACTCAGCCAGCAGCGAGATGATGGAGTGCTCTAATATCCCCCAGGGGTGTGTCAGGGCTGGAGTGGGCAGCAGATACAATCGATTCCTTTGGCATGGGAGGCAGGGATGGGCACGAAGGAGATGCTATTACTCAGAATGCAGATTTTTGATAAAATATATCCTCCGCAGGCTAGATGCATCAATCTCAGCACCAGAAACGGGCAAAAACCAGGACACTATTTTTGCTAGGAAATGTTGCCTGACTGCTTTAGTTTCATTTGTGTTTGGAAGTTCATCTCCAGCCTCCTCTTCGATTCCTTCTCTCCCCATCCCCATGTTACATTACCATTAAAGACTACATCACTGTACATCTGCAGGAAGATGCACAAGAACAATTCTTCCCCTGTTGGCAGCTCTCCGTGACGGTCATGCATGGAGCAAATTGCATTTTGACTCCTTTCCAGGGCTGCTCTAGCACTCCCTGTAATTTTTGTGGAGGATCCGCCGCAGCCATCATAATGAAACTTGCTCCCTTGTTGTGGTCAGCACTGCTTTCATCACACATTTGCAATGAAGCGCCTTCTTCTTCTTCCCTTTTTTTTTTTTTTTTTTTTGTTTTGTTTTGTTTTTTTTGTTTTTTTTTTTTTTTTGGCCTGGATTTGTCAGTGCCTTTCTCTCCTACCAGAAAGCATTAGTTAAGACATTCCTAGGATAGGATGCAGAAGGACTTCTCATGGGAATGAGGCATTTCACAAGGGGTGCTGCTGGACCTGCCAACACCACGAGGGATGCTGGGGACCCTCCTGCCATTCTGGGGTGCCCACGGTGTAAAACTTTCCATGTTTTGGATAACTGCAGCCTGGATAAATGGCCAGACCTAGACGTTAGGCTGCTATTAATGGTCAACCTACAGCTTCATTTGCTCAGGAACATCTGAGCAAAGCCTCCTCCATCTGGGGACAAGAAGCAACTTGAATGAGTAAAATTACATGTGTGTTTGTCCAGGCCTTGGAAACTAGCCAGAGAGCAAGGATTTGTCATCAAATAATGAATCCAGCTACCGGAGAGACCTAGCCCAGGCTCTGCTCTGCCCCAGAAACCTCTCCTCAGAGCCATGGTTTAGGTGGCAAGTGCCAGGTCTACTCACAGGTCTGTGTTAAATAAAATGTGGCTTGACATGTGTTTGTTTTTAGGGCTTACAGATGGAAATATTATTATTGCTATTATCATTATTTCTATTATTATTATTGTCAGGAGGAGCAAATCCAATAAAAACAGATAGGTAAAAAGAAGCAAGGTGCTCATTGCAGGATGATCTGGCACTAACTCTGGATTGTCTAGATTTCTTTATTGGTGTTATAATCAAAAATTCATGTTTCTGTATTTTGTTTCACTTCTTTCACAAAGAAAGACACTTGCACACTTCATTAAGCTCCTTCTACATTTTATATTCATTGTGTATAAAATGATATCATTTTAACGAAAGGCAACAGCTAGAAAACCACATTTTGTCTCGAAACAGCCCCTTTCTGGTAAAGAAACTTTTCCTTATTTTTAGAGCCAGAACTGTGCTAATCTGAAGTACTTGCACAGCCTTTGAGTCCCAAACCTGAAAGCTGTAAAAATATAATTTATTTTATACATGCATGCTGCGGGTTTATTTTTCCAGCTAAGGAATGAGAATACAGAAGCTGGTTTCACTTTTGTGGTCTAATAGGTCAGTGCAGATTTACCATTTTAAACATGTGCAGCCATAAATACACAACAAAACAAATTGCTGCTGTTGCTGTGATCCAAACCCCAAATTAAAAACAAATACAAATTAGAAATCCCCTTTAGAAATCTCATCTGTCTCAAGCTGCTAGAATATCATCTTGATGACAGAACTTCTCAGATAACAATGGCATAATATTTGGACTTTTCAGAGTATTTTAACTAAATCTCTTTGTTGTTTGTTTTGAGTATCCAAATACTTAAAGGCATTTGTACATTTCTGACTCTGTGAACCATGTGATTGCATGAGAATTTCAGATTAAACTGTTGTGTTTTTTTTTCAAGTTAGCTTCCAGCTTTCAGCATTTGCAGAAATAATATTAAGAAGAACCTGAAATCTAGAAGACCAGGAGGCAAAAATAAAAAAATCCTTGAGCTTGGTCCTGTATTTATTTCCTGGTAAAGTTTGCACAGTTGAAGTTGGCATCGGGAGACAAATGAGAAGTAGCACAGTGGAACATTTACATTCTGCAATGCTGGGAGCTATGGAGAAGTATGAAGCAGTCACCTGGAAACCAGCCAGCCCAGTTTAGTCTATCTACAGGATGGTAGGTCACTCTGGTCCTCTTTTGAAGGAAGTGCAATCCGATGATGTTTCATATTTAAAAAAAAAATATTCACAGTTGACTGAAAGAAAGTTTTCCTAAGGAAAGTAGGCTTGGTGACCTGTTCCTTAAAAAAAGTCCCACTAGATTTATTGGGAATGAAGGCAACCATGGAATACAGGAAAAGAAACGACTCAAACAGCCTGGAGAAATGAGCAGAGAGCAATATGCTCCTGCAAGCCTGCTGCAATGCTCTGCAGGGCTTCATTTTCCCTGCTCTGAGAGGAGAGTCATAATCCAGTACCAGTACATGGCCCCCTAGCTCCAGTGGGCCCATGCAAGCTCAAAACAGATCTGGGGGGACAAAACCAAAAAAAGAGTCTGCAAACATCCCCTTCTACTCTTTGGGATGATGATATCCTCATGTGTTGCCTGAACACATCCTGAAGCCTTGTCAAGGTGTTGAAACTATGGGTTATACCTTTCTGGGATGTGTCTGCATTTTAGCTAATTTTGTGATATTAATCGAAAGTTGAAAATATGTTTTTCACCCTTTTCAGGCACACTTGCAAAATTAAAACCAGACACTAAGGTAAGCTGCAGATTGCACTCCCAGAAATAAAATGGCAAGAACTGAGCAGCAAAGAACCCAGTCTTTATGGAGTTTGTGAAAATCTAAAGGACAGTTGCCACAAATCAGGTTTTGTGGCTTTGTTTTGTGTAGGAAAAAAGCTAAAGATTCTCGAAACTTCCTGATAAAGGTGAAGCTGTGCAAGAATAATTTCACTTGTTCTGCAGAGAGGAGGCATATGGCTTCAAAGTAACTAGGGCATAGCTTAAAAAGTGCCTTGCTATGGTTTTCAGTAGGATGCTGATGCTGAATGAACAAGAAAAATGGTTAATGATAATAGGGGTATGGGCTGGAAATGACTGCATCCACCATGGAAATGAAGTCTGTTCTTTAAGGCAGTGAAAACATGAAGCATTTCTGTTCTCTATGCAAGAGCAGGAGGGAAACAGCAAGTGAGATGGCACGTCCAGGAAGGAGGAATTTAAACACATCCATCAAATTGGCTGCATTAGCATCTGACTGACCAACTGCAAAGGCAGAAGCTCAAGTTTTCAATGTGGAGAAAGGGGCCTGAGCTATCACAGAGGTCTCGATCCCAATATTGCACAAGAAAATAAAACAAGTTTTAGATAAAAGAATGATCAAAGATTAAGAGCCAAAGAGAAAATGAGATATATAGTACCCGATTGATTGGGTCAGGTTAATGCAGAATAGTTCTTTGATACTGTAAGCAATTTTATTTTATTTTTAGACAGAACAATTGATCTAAGAAGTATTTCCAATGATGTCTCATTAGTGTATGCTACCTAAGCCAGAGACGATGGAAACAAGTGCGAGAGCTGCAGGCTGGTTGATGGGGGCTCACGGTGACAATGGGAGGAGGAGGCAAATGGTTTTCGTCAAGCATTGATCCTTTCATGGGTCTATTTTAATACCCCTGAAAGAAATTGAGGTGTGCCCTGTGCTGGGTGACAAGATGAGAGTTGCCATCAGCAATAAAGATGACCAAAATATTGATCAGGAGCAAAGAGGTGACCTTGACTGAAAGAATAGAATTGGTATCAAAATGAATAGCAAGAAGTGTTCTTTGTGCACTTAATGAGTAAAAACAGTTACTCATATTAATTACTGGAGGCAAAAGAGGAGAAAGGAGTCCTTTCTGCCTTAGCCACCCCCGTGTAACAGTCAGGAATGTGACACGACCGTGCAAAAAGCTAACACCATGCTGGTTGTAACAGGGGAGGTATTTCCAACAGGGTTTGAGGGAACGCTTTGGGCAGCAGGACTTACACATAGGAAGGGAGAGGTTATAAGTTTCTTGGTGCTCTCGCTCAGGATTAGGATGATGTGATGATGACAGGAGGTCGGAAGGGATGCTGCGTGTTGTTAGCTCTGGAAGATGAAGGTTTTCATACACTTTAGCAGGAGTCAGCCACACCAGTAGTGCAAAAATAAGCACTCGGCAATAAATAATATCCCCACAGGAAATCCACCAGGTGTACAGCTATCTCTATAGCTAATTACTTGTTTATTTAAAGCAGAGTTAACTTACACTAATGTGACTGGACAGATTGTCTGACAAGCCCACCCTATGGGTGTAGAAGCAGAGGCATGAGATGGACAGACACCCAGCCCCTGGTGTGGCAGTACCCAGGCAGGGTCCAGCACTGCCAAACTGGGAACCTCAAAACTATTAAAATGCCGTGGGGAGGGCTGGGGGGGCTCAGCTCCATCTGCTGGGCCTTGCTATCACCCTCTCTGGTGCAAAACCTGGGACTGGAGCCCCAAAACTCAGCCCCAACCCATGCTCCGCTTATCTGGATGGGCTTCTTTCATGTTAGGAATCTGCTTTTCTTTAATATGCATACAATTATTGAATCAAAAACTTCCCCTTTCAGCTTCACTCCGGGTAAAGAAAATGACAATTAACCTGATTCAGCTGTGAGTTAATTCATTTAATCTCCAGGTGCCCTTAGCCTTGAAATTAATACCCCCTAAAACACTGCTAAATAGCGCTCGAATCTCTTCCTTTAATTAAGTGCGTAATGAAGCTAATTTAAACAGCAGCCAGCCTACTGGAGCCCACGCTGCGGGCTCCGTGCCCCTTTCCACTGACACCAGAGAACTTTTTCCAGGTTAGGCCGGCACCGCATGGGCTGTGGGGCCGCTTGCCCGGCCCCTGAGCACCACCTGCCGACATATCGCCTGCAGACAGCACAGAGGCAGGGCCCTGGAGTCTTCAGTTCTGACAAACAGGAGGAAAAAGTGGTCTCAGTGGGCTTGTTGGGGTCTGGGGTTTATTATCTGGGGTTTGTTGTCTGTGTCTGCTGCTTTGCTTCCCACCTGGAGGAGGGCTGGGAGGCGGGTGATGGGTTTTCTCCCACCTCTGCACCTCCAGCAGGCTGAGCTAAGGGGAGATGTTTCTCCTCCCCTCAACTGGTGCCTCTCAGGGCTCATCCAGCCCGGCTCCACCTGTGCCACCACTGAAAACAGTTGGAGTCCTTCCTTTCCCTCTGCTGAAATGTCAGGGCTGACGCTTGACACTGATAAAAACTTGAGATAATGTAAAAACAGGAGGGGAGGAGGGCTTTGTTTATAACAGGACTGGGTTCACACTCCCTCCGTCTTCAGAAAACAAGGATGGGGACAGAGAGGGTGACCTGGTGGCCATGCAGCAGGATGGGGAGAGCTGAAGCACCCTGTGAAGGGCCCGAGCTGCCCTGGTCCCCACAGGGAGCTTCATTTGGCCCTGCGGGGCCACCCCACTGCAGAGACCTGGCTGCACGAAGGTCTTGTCTCAGCTCTGTTTGCTTCCTTGCATGTTCCTTACGCTTCTATCTGAAGGCTTTTTGCTGGGTTGCCTATGCCAGGCTGAAAAATATATATATATATATTTATATATGTATATACATCTATATACACACACGCAACGCCCTTGCAATTGGTTCCTGTAATGGATTTCAAGCCCAGCTACACCTCTGGCTCAGGCAGCCCGACCTAAGGATTTTATTGTGCCCTTTCCAAAGCTGCATGTTAAAACCAGTTCCCAGAGAATATTCTGGGCTGCTTGGTATAAACAGCAGCAGCCTAAAGCCTCTGGCAGGGCCGTGCCTGGCTGGCAGCCTCTCCATCCCCTGTCCTCGCCCTGCTCCTGGTGTCTTTTGGTCTGGTGCACAAAGGGGGCAGAAGGCTCAGCAAGGGTGGGTCGGGGCTGTCCCCGGGGCAGAATTTCTCCCCATGGCGGTGGGAATTGCATCATTAGTGGCTGGCCTGGGGATGGGCAAAGGTGTGGCTGAAGGACGTACACTAGACTTAATTATTTAACTTTATGAGGTTCAGGAAGGAGAAAAGCCCTTGTACCATCATGCCCGGCATGAGTCCTTGCAGCCAGGGCCAAAAAATCACCTTTCTGAGTAGCTTTCAGAGAGCTGGCAGCATTTATGAGCTCTGCCTCTCACGCAAGCATGTCATCCTTTAAGATACGCTCACCAACATAATGTAGTCTACAAAAAAATGAAGACTTCTGTGAAGTTTGGCTTTTTTTTTTTTTTTTTTTTTTTTTTTTTTTTTTTTTTTTTTATGTCATGGGTAACTTCACGTCTTTGCTCAGAAAGCCAAACCTAAATCTCCTAACGAAACACCACCTTCACAGGGAGCCCACTGGGTCAGGCTGCTGTGCCTCTTGTTGGCAGCTTCATGCTTTGGAAAACCCGTGAGATCTGAATATTGGTGTGTTGGGAAGTTATTATTTTTTTTTTCATTTGCTTTCAGATTGTTGACATTTCAAAATCCTCGCTTCCAAGGCTTTGGCCCCATGGGCAGGAGCCTGTGGAAGGCTGGGGTCCATGTTGGCTCCTCGAGGGGGGGTTTAGGGATGCTCTGGAGCACAGCAACAACTGGAGCCTGTGGTTCCCCCCAGCTCTGTCTTTTGGGCGCATCATGGTCCAAACCCTGACCATGTGCTCACATGGCACTGGGGATGGATAGAAGGACAGAAGTCCTTCTTTTGTGTGTGTGTGGTTTTTTTTTGTTGTTTTGTTTTGTTTTGTTTTGTTTTTTGCTTGCTTTTGTGAGGTTGGGTGTTTTTTTTTGATTGGGGGGAAGGTTGGTGGTTTTTTGTGTGTGTGGTTTTTGGGGGGGAGGGGAGTTTTTTGTTTGTTTGTTTTTGTTCTTTTGGGGGTATTTTGGGGGTGTGCTCTTTGGATAAAACAAGTATTTCTCTGCCCAAATTACCCCACTTTGCTGAGGCGGAGGACAGGTAAAAGTGAGTGTGTGACAGCTCCCAGCTCTTCCTTAACTCTTCCTTTTCCCAGCAAATAAAAACGAGCAGATCCTTTCTAGTGAAGCCCAGAGATTTGTGGCTGCTTTGAGGATGTGACCAGGCTCTGTGTGGATGTGCCCTGTGCTGAAGCCCTGGAACCTGCCAGTTGCTGGCTGTTGGGTTGCACTTTGGAACAAGTAACGTGCTGTTAGTGTCATCCTATTTTGCTTTTCTGCTCTATTTTCTACTTCAGTTTCACTTCACTTCAGTATAGAGATGGGCTTAGAGAGCCTGGAGGCAGGAGCAGGAGGTCTCAGCTGCTCTTCTCCATGGGTAACGGAGGACAGGAGTGTTTGCAGCAGTTCCCTGCTAGAGGTGTAACAGCATTCAAGCCCCCATCCTGCTTATTTTTGTGTCACATTTCAGGTTTATTGTATGCTCAGAACATGTAGGGTTAGATTTTTTTTTAATCTTTATTTTTATTTTTTTATATATATATATTTTTAAAGGTATCTGGTTTCTGAGTTGTCTGCAAGGATGGAGGTTTTGCATAGGAACACTGCAAGTCCTTTCCCTCCATATCCAAGGCATGTTATTCACCATCTCCAGCCCACAAACACACAAAACTGGTATTTGTTCCTCACAACTGATCAGAAAAGAAGATCTCAGATCCTAAAGCACCTCTTAGCAGCAAGAAAGATGAGGGTTCATGCTTTGAAATAAAAGGGGCTGAGAGACACTCACCAGTTTTAATCAATAAAGCCAGAAATACGCTGGCTCTGAGCTCACCCCTACAAGACCAGGGTTTGAACTCCCCGGGACCAGGCTGAAGATGTGCTGAGTCACCGAAGGACATCACCACGAACAAGAAAAGCCTCAGCACAAGATGCTTGTTAGGCCTTTAAGCATTAAAAAAAAAAAAAAAAAAAAAAAAAAAAAACTGCTGGAAATGATCCTGCCTTCCCCCCGGACAGCCCCCTCATCAGCAGCATTCACAGTGTGAGAACCCATTTCACCTCTCAGAGAGGAGGTAATTATTTCTTGTCAGTTAGGCTCAATCACTGAACTCTAAACAGCTGGTGGTATATCACCATTTAGCCTCATTTACCACCATGATAGCCTTTTAGCTGTTCTACATTTCACGCGTTCTCTGCCATTTTGCCCATAAATTCTCCTCAAAAAAAAATCATAAAAATTTATGAGGGGGGGAAAAAAAAAAAAAGCATAAAATGGAGGTGGCTAAGAGAAAAGGTACTAAAATTTTCAAATGAAGATGAGGTTGCATACCCCCAGCTGTGTGAAGTGCAGTGATTGAGGGTCTGGCTGATGAGGGTTGATTGCCTTCCTCCTGCTCCTTGCCCCCATTAAAGGAGAAGTGCATCCTCCCTCTGGGTGCGGCTGATTAACGGCAGCGCAGGGAAGACCTGGGAACAACTGTGTCTTCCACGTTTCGATGTGATCCATGGATTTTCCTGACCCCCTTCCAATAAACTAGCACCCTTAAACAGCCTGAAGGGTTTATAGGAACAGAAACTGGGAGGCATCACTTTGCAGAGGGACCAGCTTGTGGCAGCGCTTAAGATGGAGAATGTACCAATACATTATCACTTTATTCAGTTAAATGGGATTTGGCTTCCAGGATGGCTTTTGTGACACAAAAGTCCAGGCTGAAGTTGCATTTGGTAGTCACTGTGAAATAGCAAAATCCTGTTTTTATGGTCCAGGAGTTCCTGGGCTCCCCTGACCAAGTCCCAGTTACTTCCCTGGGGCTAAGGTTTTGAATCTAGCCACTGTTTGCAGAAGCCCCAGTTCCAATGTTAATAGTAATAATAAAGGCAAGCAAATGATAGGAAGTGACAAAGAATAGGCTGACTTAAGAGCCACTGAATACCTGTGAGGGAACATTAAAACTATCCTAGAGCAAATCCAAAGCAGACCTTCTGTTTTATTGAAGATCTACCCAAGCACAAAGTGGTAAGGATCCAGATGATGCAGGAGTGTTATTTCTGGTCTCATTTTCTATCAACTTTTCTTAAGAAATGAGATTTCAGAAAGATGTAAAAACAAACAAAACAAAACAACAACAAAAAATTAGATCATGCAATAAGTAAACTTAATTTTGCCTGTGTGGAGAATACTTGATGCCAGCCACCACTAATATATGTATTACCCAAAGAGCACCATCATATGCTCATAAGTACCTGAGCTGGGACCACTTTTCTCTGTGCAGTGCTAAACAGACACCGCATATTTGAGAGAGTGCCCACACTCCCTGTAACCTATCTTCCATTAGAAAAATAAACAACAAAAAGCCCCCAGCCTCCTCTGGGATGAGGGCTGTAAGGGCAGACAGGAATCCCAACCCCCTGAATACCTTTTGGCCACTATTAAAATACATGGAAGAGCTTTTTTTACATCTTGCTTTTAACCTCTTGGCCATTTCCACAAACCCTCAATCCCTGCAGTATGGGATCCAGGTTAAGGAGAGATGTGCGAGGCACTGAGCGTGGTGTTGTGCACCTGATTCACCATATAGGTGCATGTAGGAGGGAAAAAAAAATGCAAAAACGCTATCCCTCCTTTCTCGTTAACTTTCCTCCAAGTAAAGATTGTGCGATGCTGTAAGGGAATACCAAAGTTTCCCTTTTTGGAAGACAGATGAATTTGTTTGCAACCCAAGGAAACAGGATTGGAAAGGGCTGATGGGCAGCTCTTGCTCTGTTGTCATAAAATCCTTCTCATGGGAGTACACTCTTTTTATCAGCAATTTCATGAAAACTGGTTGTTAATTAGCAACTAACGATTACTGGAATAGAGCACTAGAATAAGAAGAATTGGAAATGTTCACTTCGTGTGTCCTCTCCACAGCCTCCACAATGCAGAGCACATCTCCAGAGAATGACTTTCCCAGGTCAGCACCTCTATTTTTTTTTTCTCTTTTTTTTTTTTTGTCAGCTGAAGGCATACCTTTCCTCAGTGATCGTTGCAAAACAGTGAACATGGGTGGATGAAAATACGTAATATACATCCCGCAGTTACCAGAACTGGCATTTGAAACCAAGGAGCAGTGGTGCTGTGTGACCAGTCAATTCTCATTGAAGCAATGTGCGGATGTTTTCTGTAGTTTAAGCCCTGGTATTTGAAAGGCAGAACATGCAGAGCAAAAGCAGAGAAAATCTTTGACAGCTGAACCATTCAAAATAAATAAATAAATAACCAAACAAATAAACACCCCCTGAAATCAATATTCAAAATAAACATCCTCTAAAATCATTATTCACAGGGGGATTCCACTTAGGGAGTTGCTTTGTATTTTGAAGTCCAGCACTAATTCCTCGTCCTATACATACACATACTAATACTTCAGTTCTGGAAGTGCCTGACACATTGATCCTGAAAAGGCTTTTTTTTTTTTTTCCCCCCTCTATGGCTCACCACATCTGTAGATCAGCTATCTGCAATTAATTCACTGCTCTTTCTCTTCCTTTTTCTTGGCAACACTCAGCTTACAGCAAAAATCCTTACTTATTAATACCAGAGTGCATGCTCTTGCACTTTGCAAGATTTAATTTAATCTCATCTTTATTATTCTAATTCTCTAGCTCATCCAATTCCTGTAAGATGCTCCAGTTCTCCTCCTCCTCCTCACTCAAGCCCTCCCTCACGCGTCTCCCAGCACGCTTGGTGAGCGCACTCCCAACTCTTCATGCCCAAATCGTTACAAATTAATTAAGGTCAATCAAGACCAATTTTTGAAGCACTCCACTCAGCATCTCAAAATTTAATTTTAAAGGCTTACTTATTCCTCCCTTGGTCACTCCCTTTCTATCCCTTCAATAGCTAGTTTTTAGTCCCATTGATTTCCTCTTCAGCTTTGCATTTGCCAGCCTCCAGCTGAAGGTTTAGTTTTCCAGTCTTCAAAACACACTACTGCATGAATACTGCATTCAGGTTCCTAAAAAATAACACGTTCGATGGTGGGAGATTTTAAATTTGTACTGGGTTTACATGGCAAGGTTTTGGTAGCAGGGAGCTGCAGGGGCAGCCTCTGTGAGCAGAGCCCACTCCAGCTGGCTCCAAAGGGACCCGCTGCTGGCCAGAGCTGAGTCATGAGCAATGCTGGGTGGATCTCTGAGGGAGATTTAAAGGATAAAAAGGCTGTGCTATAGCAGCTGGGGGAGAGGAGTGAGAAGTGTGAGAGAGCCAGCCCTACAGCCCCTAAGGTGAGTGCAGCAGGAGGGCAGGAGGTGCTCCAGGCATGCAGCACAAGTTCTCCTGTGGAGAGGCCCCTGGTGGAACAGGCTGTCTCCCTGCACCCATGGGTCCCACTTGGAGCAGATCTCCATGCTGCAGCCCCCCCATGGGTGGAGGAGCCCCCAGTGGAGCAGGTGGATGTGGCCTGGAGGAGGCTGCGGCCCATGGAGAGCCCCCACAGGAGCAGGCCCCAGGCCGGAGCTGCAGCCCATGGAGAGGAGCCCACACAGGAGCAGGGGTCTCGGGGGAGCTGCTGCCTGTGGGGGACCCGTGCTGGAGCAGTTTGCTCCTGGGGGATGGACCCCGTGGGATGGAGCCGTGTGGGAGCAGTACTTGAAGAGCTGCTGCCCATGGAGAGGAGCCCCCATGGGCTCAGTTGGGGCAGGACGGCATCCATGGGAGGGACCCCGCGTGGAGCAGGGGCAGAGGGGGGCCGTGAGGGAATGGCGGGGACAAAGCCTCAGGGGCTCACCGCAGCCCCCAGTCCCCAAATCACCTGTGCTGCTTGGGGGGAGGATGTAGAAAAGGGTAGATAGGGGAAGGTGTTTTTTGTTTTTAGTTTCTCACAGCTCTATCTTGTTGATAATAGTCAATAAATTATATTAAAGTCCCTACATTGGCTGCTTTGCCCATGACAGTAATTGTTGAGGGATCTCCCTCTCCTTATCTCAACCCTTGAGCCCTTTCTATCATATTTTCTCCCCCTCCTCCTTTGAGGAGGGGAGTGAGAGAATGGCTGTGGTGGAGTTCAGCTGCCCAGCTGGGTGAAACCACCACAAACTTTCAGAAATCACACGGACTGCTATGCCTGATCCTAAGTGTGATCTTAGAAAGGAAGATTGTTTTTCAGGTCATGATGCTGTCTTGAGATCTACCCCCAGTAACGATGTGACATGCTAGTAATGCTCCAGTGAAAACGTAGATATTGGATCACCGGTAGCCACTTCAAGTGATAGCAGGGTGATAGTGTGATTTATTACATTTTCCTCTGTGAATAATATTAACAGATTGTAAAGCTTCTCCTAAGTGCAAAAAGGCAGATTTTCTGACCTCTTATCTGAATATATACTACTCCAGTGAAATTAACCTTTACTGATGGTGATAGAATTGTGTTCAGAATATAACTGATGGTGAACAGATTGAGTTTGTTCAGAGCTCCTTTATGTCATAACTATAAGCAGTATTTGAATGCAGAGATCTTTTATTGGACATGTCAGTACAGCTGAAAAAAAACAGAAAAGCTTTAAACCCACATGTGTTTCTCCTATACTCATGTTACGAGCTACTTGTTAGCCTCAAGATCTTTTCAGCTGTTCACGCAAGCACAAGCCTCATGTACCATCACCTGTCCTCAGTCATTTGTTTTTCTGTTCAGGATGCCTTTGTACAGCTCTGCAAGAACCCTACACTACAGCACTGATGTAAAAGCAGGGGCCCAGGGATGCTACCACAGTAAAACAATATGGTATGTATGGCTCTTTTCCTGGCAAGTTTGAAGTTCAAGTTGTACAT
Organism: Netta rufina; assembly: GCF_964035555.1. Taxonomy (NCBI): domain Eukaryota; kingdom Metazoa; phylum Chordata; class Aves; order Anseriformes; family Anatidae; genus Netta; species Netta rufina. The sequence goes on along the minus strand of NC_140124.1, from coordinate 8,853,878 downwards.
CAAAAGACAACAAAGCAATCATGAGGAAAATAAAGTTTTATTCACATATTTTAGGTACAATAAATATATTTGCATGTTGACATTGTAAACATGGAATTACATGTAAAAAAACTTGCATGAGATTATTTTTGTGTTGCCATTTTTACATTCACTTAAAGAGGTATGACAAAGATCTCTTGTGCAAGTGGAGGATTTGGAATAGTTCAGTGTTACATTCACGAAATGAAGTAAACAGCTTGTGCAGATGATGCTGTAGAAAACATGAGGCAGATGAACCCCCAGTGGAGTCAGAATGATACAGTCGGCTGTTGAATTTATATTCTGAACTGCTAATAAACAAACTCTGTCATCCAGATTAGAGCAATACATTTTAAGTGATTCTCAAAACACCTAAATATATATACAGCATTTAAGACTTTATAGGTTAGGAAGGATCACATTCAGTAATAGTAATAGGAGGTAGAATTGTGTCGACAGTGCTTGTATTTCTAAGTGACAATAAAAAAGCGCTATTACTATCACTGAATTCAAGAACAGAACTCCTGAAAAAGTAAAAAGGATAAAAGAGGTGTTAATCCTGTTCCTCCTGGCTTGCCACAAATGCTAAAGCATCTATAAAAATGCTGTAATTCTCCAACACAGGTAAAACTGCAAAGCAAAACTGTTAAGTGGTATTTCTCCAGTGCTCTGGTATGGGCAGCATCTCCTAAGGTGTGACACCTGTAAACGCAACTTCAAATTCAGGTACTATGAAGTCTGCAAAGAAAAATACAGTATGCTAATGCTTCCAGCATGGAAGATTTAGTCTTCAGGTATCAAAAGGGCTGTAAGTGAGAACAGAACAGAAAATACAGCAAAAGATTGCATGCTATGCACTAAGATAGGATGAAGTCTGGAGGGATGAACGTAGAGTCAAAAGATCAAGAACATAACAAGGATACAAATATCCTTGTGGGAATGGAAAAATAGGGGCAAATGAGATGGAAATGAGGTAATGCACAGGGTAGAGGAAAAGGGCACCACAAGAGAAAAGAAAGTTGACTCATTCTAAGGGCAATTTGTGTCAATAAAAACTATACACAGTGGCATAGAAGATCAGCTGCGAATAAATTAGAGTTAGCATCTCATCTTTGGTGTGTCTGTAAGTGAAAATGTGTATAAATTAGAAATTAAACAGTTGAAGAATTTCGCTGCCTGCAAAAGAAATCCTGCAAAAGAAAATATTATTTAAATGGAAATAAAACTATTCAGAAGTCGGCCTGAGGAACACTAGGAAAAAACACAGCGGATATTAAAAACCATTAGATGTACATAGAGATAATTTTGAACCAGTGAACGAATGCAACATTAACACAGCAGTGCTCTGTTTAAACTGTGATCTTCCAAGTAACTACACACAACATCGCAATACAGCTCCATTTAACCATACGCCTTTACAAAAACATTCTTAATGATTAAAATTATTCAGATGGTAAAAAACGGCTTAACCTGAGCGCTGTTACATGAAACAAGGAGTGCAACGCGTTGAAAAGCTGTATGTATACAAGGCCCATTTCCTGTTAGTTAGAAAAACGTGTATCCAACCAAGAAGTGAGAAAGCAACACAGGCACCTAAAAGACCCAGTGAGATTAACTTTCCCCTTGAGGTTTTGTCTAGTGCAATAGGGACCACACTTTCCACCAAAATAAGCATAGAAATAGAAAAAGAAAAATAAAAAAATATATAAAATATAAATTAAAAAAAGAAAAAGCAAAAAAACAACCCTGCAAAAAGTAGTGTTATAAAGAACAAAATGATCCTTCCCAACCATATTATACCAGAAGATGGTATACGTAAGGATCCAATATGAATCAGGTTTTGTACACAAGGCCCTGTGCTCATGTAGACAATAAGTCATCTTCGTGATTAAAAATTAGGTTACAAAAAAACCTTACATAAAATCCTTAGGATTTAACACTAATTGAAGATAAAATACTTCCACAATTATGTTTATGAATTAATGGTTAAGGCATGATTTAAGGTAACATTGAAACAAAAGCCCTATGTTACCCTAAATGACCCATACATACCCTTTATAACATAGCTAACTTTATGCAACCTGTTCATTTTCCTTCAAATTTATTTCTCATCCAACATGCTGCTAAAAATTAAAAAGCACAAAAAATAATTTAAAAAAGGTTCATGTCTCAACAAACAAAAATGCCTTTTTAACAGGGAGCACGTGAAAGCCAGATTTCTACCTTCGAGCATCACAACCCACGTAACAAACATGGTACCAGGCGAAGGACAGAACAACACAATGCTATGCCAGAGAACAAATCCAGGAAATCTCCCCAGTACGACAAACAGGCAAAAAAAAAGCCAGCAAATGAAAACCCACACCCGCCCTCCCGTCCTCTCACCCGTAGTATAAGGGCAGCACACCCACACACACATACATACACACAGTTACTTTCTGTAACCATAGAAAGTGCATACAACAATTTCTCAGGTAACTGCACAATATAAAGCTAAACAGAAGATACTATATATAAATATTAAAAATACTATTTAAAAAATATTAAAAAATAAATAAAAAAATGTTTCTGATTCCAAGTAGCTAGATTATGTCGAGAAAAAAAACTATGAAGACCCTCAAGGCACACGTTCTCAAATAACCTACAGTTTTATAAAAAAAAAAAAAAATAAAATCTCATCTAAACGCTTGCAGTGGAAACCTAACATCAAACGAAAATGCTCAGTCTACTTGGCATTTTAGTGGCTGGAAGGCCGTATTTTTTTAAAACAGAAATTTGGAAATCTCAAGTTATTTTTCAGAATTAAACTGGGGAATAAGCTACGTATCTTGAAGATACTTTACAGATGGGATGCCAATATTCTTCTTGAAGTCATACTGGTGATATATAGGTGGACCAAGAACAATTACCCTGTCTAAATTTACTCTTACCACTACTTAGAGGGAAAACATTTGCATGGCAGCTCCTTCAGCTGTGAAAATGCTACGGACCCATCCTCCTCCTACCTAGCAACAATTGTACTGAGCTTTTCAAACACTCCAAATTGTTTCATCGTACATTATGTGCCACATCAATTGCTAACATTGTGATGAGAGCAAGTTTTACAAGACCAACTTGAATTATGTGTAAAACGAAAATAGCCCAAACTTTTGAGAACAGTATTACAAAGCAGACCTATCTGTGCTTGTACAGCAGAACCAAACAGACCTAGAAACCCATGCCTTAGTCTGACAGTGTACTCTGTTTTCCCTTTAACGTTGAGCTTTTTAAAAACCTTTCCTCTTTTTTTTAATGTAGAACATTTTGCTAAAATACCACAGATCATATGGCCAATCCAATCTTTCAGTCAAAGCAAAATATGATTAGTTATGAAGTGAATTCTCCAGAGCTACAGATGAAAACAAAATAATTCCAAAAAAAAAAGATGGCTCAATATAATCACCTACTATTGCCTATTAAAATCATTATAAAATTATGCTAATAAAAATTGTGAACAAATAATACACAGATCAGGATGTATGTATTGACTTACTAGCATCTTTATAAAAATTTGAAGATATACACAAAAACACATCAACATTTATGGAACTGTATCCATTAAACTTAGATAAGACAACACAAAAAACTAACAGGTAGCTAAGATGTGTTTGACTGTAAGCACTTTGAGTAACATTTTAATTTTAAAAGTTCAATATTTACATACTACATTAAATGTTCCTTTTTTTTTTTTTTGCATTGTATTTTGAATGCATGATCAAGAAAGAACAAGATAATGGTTGCAACAGATCTTCCAAGAAAGTTAACTTAAGATGTTCAGATTTAACTACGTGCTGAAAGAGAACATGGATGTAACACGTTCATCTAGCTTTACCTCTACTTCCTTTGTGTTTTTTTGTTGTTTTTTTTGGGGGGGAGGGAGGGAGGAGACAACAAATAGAACTAGAAGAGATGTACCACTCAAACTGATCATTGCCAACAGATCCAGTTTTAAGTTAGAATTTGAGAACTAACAAAACACAAACATTTTCACAAGTGACTCACCTAATTGCTACTTTTGCTACTGAGTTTAAGGTATTAGTAAGATATGGCGACAATACAGGGTGTGCGTATGTATGTATGTGTATACTAAAAGGCATATAGACATACATACATATAGTGAGTACGTTTACACGTGGTTCTGATACCCAGCTACTGCAATAAGCAGCTAAAATAACCAGCAATGCGCTGTACATTGTCTATGCACAAGCAACAATCTACTGCAACCACCTTTAAAGAGGATCCATCTAGTCATTAAACAGGCATTGTTTACATTGCCTCCTACATTTAAATAGATCTGAGGCAATTTCACGTCTTTGTTCCAAAGCCACCCATTTTTGTCTTTTTTTTTTTTTTTTTAAACCCCAACTGAATAAAAATTCTTAAAACTTGTTTAAGTTGGCTGAACCTCAGCCTCTTTGGGATAGATTCAAAACCCAAAGCAGGAGCGTTTCTACAAACTTCTTTGACTTTTGAATCAAACCCATATTCTCAGGCTCCAAGAAACCCTCTAACCCCAATAACACATGCTTACGACAGGACAGCTGATCAACTGCAGATGTTCCTACTGCTGAACTCAGCTGCTGGCCTGTCTGGCATTCGCATCTAGCCCAGATTTCCAGACACACACTATTAGTGCTCCATTCCTAGATGTCTTCCCATCCTTCTCGGCACAGAGAAGCTGCTTCCTAACAGTGGGGTGAATAACTGTTTAATGACTCATTTTAAAGGTAAGAATTTATTTTTAAAAATAAAAATGACATAACCTGAGGAGGTAGCACAGCAGTCCTAGCACTCATGGAAGTGAGGAACTACACCGCCCTTGGCAGAGCCAGTCACCGCCATCACCTGGCATTGGTCTTCAGAGTCAGCTTCCACCGGGCACTTCCTACCTGAGACTTGTTCTTTGTCCTGGGCTTAGGCCTATCTGAAGCACTAACAGCACTGTATGTGCTGAATGTAATTAAGAAATATGCTTAAATGGGGAACTGTACAGACAGATATAAAACTCACTTCCACATTAATATTCTCTTGATGTTATAGCATCTTGTCACTATGTTGGAAATGGGCTTAGAGCACTCTTTATAATTTTTACCAGTGCAGTTATTTCCAAAGTACCACGTTACTCTGTATCATTTCAGTGAATAAAAGCAGTTTTACCTAGAAGACTCAACAGTATTTATTAATCGTTATAATTTTTTAAGCAACTTTTACTTAATTGAAAGCCTGGACCAGTCTTTCCGTAAAAAAGCCAAATGGGTCTCTGTTACTTAGTTACCATTAAACCTTTAAAAAAAAATCTATGCTACTATAAACTTGCTTAGTTCATCCTTCTGTTTTGGCCCCCATTCACAGCTGTTCCATTGGTGTTCTTCTGTGATTGCTCAGGTAACAAACCTACAAAGCTTCTTTAAGTCCCCCCATTCAATAGTAGGTGGAAGGCTTAATAGTATTCCTAAAATAAAGGATGAAGCAAAAGCTCACAGTCTAAAAACTAAGGAAATGTTCATAAAAACTTCAATCCAATATAAAGATGACATTTTAATAAGTTTATTCAGAAGTAACTGAAAAAAGTTGTTCCTTTGGCAATACCATCTAAATGGTTCTAACCAAAAGGAAATATTATGAATTTTACTTTGAATAAAATATAAGCTCCTTTATGTTTGCACATAATTTTTGCGAACTGCCACGTTCACCAGCAGATTCACAACGTCCTTATAGTCTTGTTGTATGTATTGGGAACAACACATCAAACTAAATCCTTTCAGTTATGGGTTTCTTATGGTTCAGTCAAAGTAAATCTCAAAGGAAGAAAAAAAATAATCAAAATAAAGCATAAGGCGATTATGAAACACTAGCCCAAAAGAACTATTAGGAATGCACCGCTCTTCCTGTGTAACTTTTTTTAAAGTGAGCCACTAAATATTTCTTTTTCCTTGTATCTGGCAACATCATTTAAAACAACTTAGTTACAACTTGGAGTTAACTACCCCAGGATGCTACTGAAGGGCAAAGATCCTTGTTTTTAAAAACCAAGGGAAAATACAGCAATGTTATTCCTACACAGTGTTTTATGGAACAAGTGGAGTTGGAAGGAGAAGGTGGAAGTCTGTGTTGGAATAGAAAATGCAAAGACAGACTTAACATATTTACAAAGATAGAAACTACAGTTTTCCAGTGTCACCTCCAAAGCTTCTCAGCTTACTGCTATTCAGTGAAGTAGACCACGTTTAAATCTATGCAAGAATACTTTCTATGCTCTCAGATATACAACGTAACTAACGTGTTTTGTTTAGAAAAGTGAGTTCTCATTCAAATACCTCGCACTGAAGATAAGAGCAACCATTATCAAATATTCTTTGCTATGAAGAAAGTTTTTAGATCTTTCGGTGTAAACGCTCTCTCTCAAGTCACTGTGGTCACACAGTAGTATCTTGAAGAACAGTGTCCGCATGCACTGTAAGCATTTTGAAAAAAATCTGTAGTTCCATGTGGTTACAACAGAACGTGAACAAACTGAACAGAAATTCCACCTTTGCAGATCCCTCTCAAGTTCTGCTCTTCTTGAGGACATCTCGCTGCTTTCTGTAGTTCAACATGGCAATTAAAGACTGTAAGCTGAAAGGTTTCAGAACCTGATGGTTGTGCCACCGTGTCTCGTGTCGCTCCACAATAGGCTTCTGTTAGTGTATGTATTTCTCAGCAGACATCACTCAACTATCAGTGCCACATTTATGTGGGACAGATCTATCATGTGCCTGTTAAAAGAAACGTAAAACTCGTACTCAAGCTTATTCTAGGGATAGAGATCAGACAAGAAGGTTCTATGAAGGTCACCAATAAATAGATGCTTGAATAGATTAAGAGAAACATTGATCAGAGGAGACTAATTTCATCTTTTGAAGGGAGGGAGTGAACCAAAGGTTGCAGCAGTGCTTACTTACCTGTGGAATTTCTGTTGAAATGCTAAAGCATGTGCTGGCTCCTTAAATTTTGCTATGGCTTTCCGTTGTTGAGGAAGCATCTGTAAACTCTGTAGAGACAAAAAAGTCAAAATATATTTTTATTATTCAACTAAAATTACACTTAAAGAAAACTCATTTTGCATCAAACCTATCAAACTTTTGTTTTATTTCTTTTCTCAGAAACACGTACTGGTGTTTATGGAATGGAAAGAGACTTCTGATTGCAGTCAGGGGCCTAGCTGAAAGCTGGTATGTTAAGCAACTGTGCCAAAGGGAAAACCTAGACTATCGCTGGTTAAGCAAAGACCACAATTCTTCAATCTGATCCATACAGATGAAACAAACCCTGCAGCCCGACTTCCACCAACTGACTGCGAAGCATTCAGATGGGCACAGTCTCACTTCACACACAAGCACCTGGATTCGCTCACCTGACCTACATTAATGGATCACAGCATTTCACAGGTCAAACCAGAGCAGAAACGGGGAAAAAGTGGCAAACGGGCAAAAAGTTATAAGTTTTGATCTCTGGACTGTGTATCCTCGTGCTATTTCAATACAAATGGTTAGCTTTTGACAGACACTAATGATCCTGTGACCTTGATGAGATGATTTAGAACACAAATTTAAATATCCAAGTCCCAGTAATGGGAAACGATGCAACACATTTGCCTGCAGAAGTCCATGAGATATATGTTTCTCTTACTAAGAAAGCAGTATTTCACAATGCTGTAAGACTCAACAAAAGATATGTAGTATTGAGGCCTCTAGAACTAGAAAACGCCTCAGCTACGGAGCTGGAGCAGTCATGTCCCTGTTCCCCGTTGACCGGTGGCCCTGTGGTTTTTGTAGTCATAGAATCAAAGAATATCCTGAGTTGGAAGGAGCCACCAGGGTCATAGAGACCAACTCTTGCCTCCACAAAGAACCACCAAAAATCAGCCCCTGTGTCTGAGAGTGGTGTCCAGATCCTCCCTGAACTCCTGCAGCTCGGTGCCATGCCCACTGCCCTGGGCAGCCTGTCCCAGTGCCCAACCACCTCTGGGTGCAGACCCTTTCCCTAACCCCCAGCCTGACCCTCCCCTGTCCCAGCTCCATGCTGTCCCCTCGGGTCCTGTCACTGTCCCCAGAGAGCAGAGCTCAGCGCCTGCCCCTCCGCTCCCCTTGTGAGGGAGCTGCAGGCCGCCATGAGGCCTCCCGTCAGTCTCACAAACCAAGTGATGAGAAGTTAACAGCCTTACTAAGGTTGAAATTGATACTTCGGGTTAGAACAGTCTAACCACCCCCCCTAAAAAAAAGACACTTCAGAAATACGAGAAAATTAAGTTTTACAAATTAAATATGTGCACTCCCAACAATCCCTGAGAACATGCGAGAGGTATTCATCATGACAGAACATCCAGGATGGAAATATCCTGCTACGCCGATGTCTGAACACAGGCCACAGGGATTTTACAGTAACTAGGTTAAAACATCTTCTGAAAGTTTCAATCACAATTTTGAAGCTCAATGTCACAGCGATTCCAGTATCTCACGATAAGTTTCTGAAGTTTAATTGCCTAGGCTGCAGAACACTGAAGACAATTGTTGTCATTCAGCTTCCAGCTCCCCACCATTCTCACGGCTTTGCATACAAAATTATATACCTACCATTCCTGCTTTCCATGCCTAAGTTTCCACATAAAGTCAGTCCAATTTTGCACTGAGCCTAATATGTATTAAGTCACCTCAAAACTTTTCTAGGTTTCCTTGTAATTTCCTGGTTGTCACATATAAATTTAATTCTCTGTTCCTGTGTATCGCCTGCACTTAGCAGCATCCCCACACTTGTCAGTGACTCTAGCCTTCTCTAGGTCAGTCTCCAAAATTTTAAATTCCATCTGCAAAAACTTCATATCATCTATTGAAGAAATACCAAATATCTTCAGACAAGCAACTGTTCCTTGGGAAACCACAAACAACCACACTCGATACATTTTTCAAGGGTAACATGCTTTGAGACGTCTCAGTGAAAGGATTTTTATCCAACTACTGTGTGCAGTGCTTGCTCAATCTCATGCAGCATTTTAAGCAAGATGTCAAACGTCAGGATGAAATTTGCTATTAAAATTGCCTACTTATATCTTTTTTGGAGCAGGCTGAGAACACATTTATTTAACAAGAGCTGTGGTACCTGATAGTCGCATTTCTTTATTTTTAAGCCTGACAATTCAGCTGTAGGCTCTTTCTGTAGTTTATCCATCTGTGGATTTTGAAGTCATTAATTTTAGCACTGGCTACCTTGCACTACCTTGTAATTGACAGGAAACTTCCCTTTCACTACGAAAATCACAGAAGTTTAATAATTCCATTACTCTGACAATTTTAAAGTGAAAGCAGAGGAAACGATGAGGAAATTATCAGCTTCAAATTTGAAATAACTGAGAAAAAAGTGAGCAAAGTAACCAGCAGAAAAGTTCCAGTTGGTTAATTTGCACTGTACAGTTTTCGGAAGTCTTGCAATAAGGGAAAGATTTAGCTAAGTAACTAGAATTTGTTCTTTTCTGAGCTAGTAGCAATAGGACTTATCTAAAAAAAAAAAAAAAAAAAAACCAACAAGCAAATAGGAATATGTCTGTTTTTTAATCAGAAAGATCTTTACAAGGTTAAGCACATTTTACCAACATGAATACTATCTAATTGCACAAAGCACCAAAGAATGAACTTGGAAAAAAGCTCAGTTCTCCTGTATGTATAGAAATCTGCCGGACTGGATGAGGGAGGTACTGAAGTTTGTGTTCTCCTTTACAGATGTCCCTTTATTATAACTTACAGAACTGTATTCTCTTGCCACCACCTTTTCAGTCTAGACTAAAGAATAAGTTTTAAAGACTAAAAACTAATTACAGCCATTAAGTAAAACATTTTTTAAAGAAGACACTTTTAAGAGTTAAAAGGAAGAAATGTAATTTAAAAAACAAACAAACAAACAAACAAGAGAAGTAAATCTGTTTCCTTGATTACGACCCAAAGAACCTGAAACGATTAATATAAGAAAAACCTGTCTGAATCACTGAAAGGACAAATAGTTCAGAGAGCAGTTGGACAACAGCGAGTACCCTGCAAGTCCTACTGTCACCTCGTTCTCTCCCCTTTCCTGAGCTGCCTTTAGTTCTGCTAACAACCGATACTCACAGGATGTGATCAGTTTCAGAAGAGATAAAATGTGCTCTTTTTCCAATAGTTGATCAATTATGACTTTAGTATGCTTGAAACGCAGAAAAGCAAAATTTGATTTTGCAGCTCATACACCCGTAATGATAAATTATTAAGAAGCTGCTCAGTAATTAGCATACAAGATTGACTAAAGAAAGACATTCCGGCGTAGTAGAGGCTTATTAGTGAAATTAGAAAGGCAAAGTATCTAAATCTTACTGTAGACAACATATTTGTGCTTTCACATGAATTAATAAAGCTTACTGGCTGACTAGTTTGGATATGTCACTGCCTGCTCATCTTTGTGTTGTATTATTGTCATATTTTCCAAAGCAAAAAAAATGTAACCAAAACAATTCTGATTTAAGTTTTAATTTTAATGCTCAGTTGTTTTGGCAACAAAGCATCTGTTCTTGGATAAGTCTATTGAAAAGCATCTTAATAACATTCAGTTTCACTTGTCAATATGGTGAAACAAAGTAAAAGGTTTTCAGCTGATTTTCAGTGGAAGCAGCAACCATTTAAACTCAGCCTGAACTTACTTGAAAGTTCTCAGTTTATTCAATTCCCCCAACAGTATTTTATATTTCAAAGCCTCAACATCAATTCTAACAATCAAAATTTTCCCACAGTCATCTGGCTAATGAATCCAGATGGGAGCCACCGTAGCAGCATGGATCGGTGTGCCACGCTGGATCTCCACTGGCTGCAGTAAGCCAATCCATCTGATCCTTTGCTGAACAGGCTCCATGTAATGCACTCACAGAGCCCAGCAGTAGGACAATCACTTCCAGCATCAATCTTCTCAACTACTGCAGTTACATGCTCTTGTGCTTTTCAGCAAGAGAGAATTTAGGACTGCACAACAAAAGGATAAACGAACGCTACACAAATGATACTCCTCTAATTGAAAACTGTTCAAAAGCTCCAATTAAACAGCTTTAATACAATTTCTCAACCTTCACTACACTCAAACCATGGTTGTGAAAACGGTGCAGATTTGTGTTTGCCTCATTTAGATACAAAAAAAATGTTTTTGGTCTTGTTTTAACACGAATTTACTAATTTACTTTCACTATATGAATACCATAGCCTGAAATGCCATCACAAATACCTTTGCTGACAAAGACTTATAATATCACAACATGAGACATGATCTACATTGTGTTTTCAAACAAATCATTATTGATAACGTGCAAATATGAGCATTTAGCTTGCTATCAGAAGTCTCTTGAAAATGTCTACTGTTATTTTGAGACAACATACATTTACTTGTACTACTATATAAACTCCGAACTTCATGCTTACACTGTTAAGAGAACAACGAGGCTGACTGTCAGGCACCGAACAAGTCAGTACAATTTTGCTGGAGTGTGTAGGTCCTGACCTGCTGCTATCCTGAGCCTGAACAGATGGGCTATCGGCTGGGAATACAAACAAGTGTTCCACTTCAGTGGAAACCTGAAATAAAATAACTGCATATTCATCTTACTGGATTATTTCTGTCTCCTTGAATTCTGGGTGAGATGTAGTTTAGAGTTGATCCTGCACTTAGGTGATGTTAACAGCTTCAGTTAACAGGTGATGTTGTCTGAAGAAACAGATTGGGCATGCAACCTGTGGAATTTTATCACCTCAACATTTTTTTTCAAGGCATTATCTTATGGACTTTACCAGCTTTTCCTACGTGCTAGGAAATTACACACAAAATTAATTCTGCATAACTTAATCACACTACCTCGTTATTTTAAGACCCCTATTTTTGTCACCTTTTAGAATAACTGGGCAGTCATTATTTTCAGTGATAAAATTCAGTATTTTTAGCACCCATAACATTCTTAGGACAGGCCAAGTGCTTGCACATTCACAGGGTCATTTCAAAATAACCTCCTAGAAAGCTGTTACATTTAATCAGCTGGACCAACTGCAAGTCTCTGCAAAAATACCAGTCCTTTGTAAGAAGTGCTAGCTGTCCAGGAACACCACATTTCCAAAAACATCACAGTGATCATGACCATGCCAGTGACTTGCTCCAGGTTCAAGTCTGTAACAGCTATGGCTGAAACCAGACCGCCATAAGATAAATGTGTTGCATGCTATTAGAGATAAGACTTTTTCTTCTTACAAACTCTACATGAGTTTTGGTTTGTTTATACTCTAAATTGTGAGTAACATGATAATAAATGCATAACTGTATGTTGCTTAGACACATTCAAATCTATATTAAATGCTTCCTTCAATAATGTTCAGATACCACACAAGTACCACAGATGAATGACATTTATGGAAGAAAAATGGTTTTAGAGCTGAGGTAGTATCAAAAAGAAGCTAAAACCATCAGACAGGCAGGTCTTCATATACTACTAATGATCTGTTCTCTCATTTTCAAAGAATACATAGCACAAAACAATCCTTAGCTTTATGATCTCCATTACAACAATAAAAATGAGTTTATCTTTGACAAAATATCATGCTGCCCTATGAATTTGATCTGAATTTAGCATTATTCCAGTAGCTACTGATTTTGCAGGATGCCAAAGGAGAGTCAGGAGAGGCTGGGTAAGGACCAGCTACACAGCCTTGCTTTTGGACATGCACTGGTTCTACCAAGAGTTACTTGACTTCTCATATAATGCAGGGACACTGAAGTTTCCTCAACAGGAGATTTCTGCCACACTGCACTTCACAAGAATCTCCTTCTATCAGCAATTCCTAAACTGAAATATCACAATCCTTCCAACCGTCACAGCTCTGAAAAAACAACTTCATTCACATTTCCTCTTTAAGTTGACCTAGTCAGACGTTCACCAGAGGATGAAAACCCCTTCCCGGATCCGCTCAGGTGTAAAGGATTGACAATGCAATAACTTCCAGGGGATTTCATTGACTTGTTACTTTACAGATTAGGGCGTACAGATCTACCATACAGTTCTTCCTGGAGATCAGCCTGAGATCAGAGGTATTCTATGCATTTCCCCAATCGACTCCGGAGTAACAGAAGAGATTAGATCCTGACACAGTTTTAGCATTAAAAAAAAAAAAGAAAAAAAGAAAAAAAGAAAAAAAGAACTGTTTTATGCTGGGGAGGAGTTTTTTATTTTTTTATACAGAGGTGATTTTGGAAGCGTAGAGCTCATACTGATCTTCATTATTTCCCTTTTCTGCTTCTTTAGGTGCCACCATGGGAAGATGCGTACCTTTTGTAGAATGGAAAATGCAACAGTTTCAAACAACCAGGATTTCATGAACACTCATGCTTTTGGTTGAGAGCTAGCCTACAACTGTTTTAAATCACTACTTAATTCAACATCTTTAAAAAAAAAAACAGGTCTGACATTTTCTGCAACTGAACTATTACCAGTGACTAAAGAACGAACATCGTAAAAAGACCATTCCCTCTGCAGAGGCTGAGACCTACACTGGGCTCAAATTTATCCTTTACACATGCTTTGTCCTTACATCTACACTTTTCCAGTATCAATGAAAAATAATTTTGAAATAACCTGCATATCAGCAGCACAATGATCTCTAGTTAAGCTTCACTGAAAAACACTACCTTGACACACGCAACAGGACAACCAAGAGTAGAAAGCAAGAGATCTCTTGTAGGAACCAAGTGTCTTTGACACTAAAGCTCTCAGAAGTTACACAGAGAGAAGGAAGTTAAAAGGGAGGTAGTAAGAGTACTGAGAGATGGAAACTAAGCAGGCAGGGATTGAGACTGGAGCAAGAGCTCGTTTCAATTACAATAGACACATGGGAAATAAAAGTTTCCTCCTCTAAATAATAGACTGTACATTCAGTTCATTGCTGAATTTAGGATTAGGGGGTGACAGTCCATACACGGCTGCTAAAAAGGGTCTGTGCAATAACAAACTGTAAATTGTCATAAATAATAACATTACTAGTGTGTGATTCAATCTGTTCTCCAACAGTATGAACAGCAGCATGGCAGGTACTTTCTGAAAAGGAAAATCAGATTCTATTTGTTCTTCCATCCCTTCAATACATGGGGATACATTTTTATTGTTCTCACAGTTCCCTGACAGCTGAAGCATCTTTCTGTAGGTGACACTTCATAGCCATTGCCAACAGGCACAGAGGCTGGAACAGAATGTATTTATTTTACCCTCAGCTTTTGCATATGACTGCGCCCCTCCTGCCCTTCCTTCCGGCTTTTACACTTTAAAAGTGCTCAACTTTCAGCTTCTGTATGCAAGATGAGACAAGAAAAAAGGGATAATCACCTATGGTTGAGATGAGCTTCTCTCGCTCAGGCACTGCTCTGTAGTGCAGCTGAACAGGACAGGCTCATTGTAGAGTTGCTCTCCTCTCCCCCAGCCCAAGGACAGGGCAGGACTGACCATGCTTTCTTCCACAGTCTGTGGAGAGACTCTCAGCTGCAAGAGCTGAAAATGTTTTTACAGGCAGGAAGAACAAACAGGTCACCAAAGCGGCGCTGCGCACCCCGTGTGCCATGTCACACGGAGAAGAACCCTGCTGATCCTGGAAGAGCGCTCATGTTCTGGGCGCGCTCATCTACATGTGCTTGTCATTTCCACTGATAAGCCTTTACGCTAAAAATAAAATCATCAACTTTAGGTGTAGTGTTAGTGCAGACACTGTCTTTACCCCAAGTGGGCACTAGGTAGCACTATCACTCTAAGAAAGCAAAGAGAAGCACATCGACAAGGCAATTGTTTTCCCTTTCTGAGACTGGAAAATAAATGACTCTTATCAGAGTATAACTTATATTCATAAATGCACTCAAAATACAGTTGCAGCATTCTAATCATCTCTGATACATAACAATGCCTTGCTCCCCCCTCCTTTTTTAACATCAGAATTCATGATCTTAAATCTTTTTAAAGCAACATAGGGAATTTGCACTAACATTTTACAGTTGGAAACATCTAAATATATGGTTTAAGACAATTATGGAACAACTCCACAGGATGATCACGCAGTACTCGCATCACCTGAAGACCTAGAAAATGATTCTCTGTACCTGCCACCAACCGTAAAAAAATATATAAAGGTGGTGGTAACGGCTGAATACAAACCTCTGCAAACAGTAAAAGACAGCATGAACATTAAACCTGAATTCAATAGCATACAAAAAAGAGCTAAGTTTTTAATTACTTTTGTAACTTCTTACAAAAGACATAAAATTATTAGAGTGTCCAAAGGAGGGCTATAAAGATGGCAAAGGGTCTGGAGGGGAAGATGTGTGAGGAGCAGCTGAGGCCCCTTGGTTTGTTCAGCCCCGAGCAGAGCAGGCTGAGGGGAGGCCTCATGGCGGCCTGCAGCTCCCTCACGAGGGGAGTGGAGGGGCAGGCGCTGAGCTCTGCTCTCTGGGGACAGTGACAGGACCCGAGGGAACGGCATGGAGCTGGGACAGGGGAGGGTCAGGCTGGGGGTTAGGGAAAGGGTCTGCACCCAGAGGTGGTCGGGCACTGGGACAGGCTGCCCAGGGCAGTGGGCACGGCACCGAGCTGCAGGAGTTCAAGGAGTGTTTGGTCAGCACTCTCAGACACAGAGTCTGGTTTTGGGCTGGTTATGTGTGGAACCAGGAGTTGGATATGATGACCCCTGTGGGTCCCTCCTAGCTTGGGATACTCTATAATTATTAGTAATCTCCTTCAGGAAGTGGTTCTGGACAGATGTGTACTGAATGTCACTGCTGCACTGCAGTCCCCAGGAGGCTGTATTTCAGTGGCGTGCTCAGAAAGCTTCTATACTTTCAAATGTATTTTGGACTGCATGATTTTATTTATAGTATATAATCATTTTAGATTCATCACTGAGATTCTACTTCAGGGACATTATTTGTATCTGTATCCTCTCCAGAAGGAGGAGGACAGCAAGCCATATGCTGAAAGGAAGTGGTTTTTCTGGTAATTTAATCATGTTTGAGTTGGAAGGTGCAGCTATGACTAATGGGCTGTTCCTGAAGCCTGGAAAATTTTCTTCAGTATCTGAGAATCTTAATAGTGTTTTTTCTCCTGTTCTAGTAACAAAGCAGCTTTAATGAATCAAGGATTAGAAATAAGGAGTCTACAGTGATAGTCAACAGAGCATAATTTTCAAAGTTCATATACAGGAAAAGACAATTTTCTCCATTTTTAGGGGATGGAAAGGAAAAATTGTAAATTTCCCACCTCTGAACTGTAAAAAATCTCCATCTTTTGAGTGCCCAGCTGTTCCCACATTACAACTTACAGAACCATCATCTCAATGCAAACTGATTGCAAAGCTAGGAGCACTGAACATCATAAATTGAGGGGATTTTTGAACTTCCCTTCTTAAGACAGTTTTGTGCAAGGTAATGATACCTCAAAGATACGAGAAAAAGGCAAAAGTAAAAATCCAAACCTTCTGCATCCAGAAAAAGTGTAACCTCCTTTATGCCCAGTGCATCTTTCTGTTCTCCTACTGCTTCTGGACTTCCACCTGGCTGAGCTAAAAACCTGAGCTTTCTTGAATTCATTTCTGAAAAAGCAGCTAGAATTTCTGACTCCGCCCTTTTCTTGGAGGTAATTTTTTCTTTCTGCATTCCTCCTTTTCCAGTTCACCAAGTTTCAACACTTCGATTTCATCTTAAAAGATCAGAACTGCACTACCTAAAGGTGCTCTTCTGCTCAGGTCATTCCCATACCCGATGCATGAAATATGCCAACCCCACATGGCCAGGAGCCCTTCCATTCACTACTCAGATCTCTTCCAGTGGCTCACTTCTGTACTCCTCATTGCAAATTACATACATGAAGTGCATTTTAAAGAATGAAAACATGATGTATAAAAGACCGTTATAAGCAGACTACTCCCCTGGACATGTCACTATCCACACTTCTAAAACATCGCTTAGTCGCAAGCAAGCCAAGAAATGTCTAGCCTTCTATAAGCCTGATTTGAAATTCAAGGGTAGAATTAGCACAAAATGCCTTCTGCATCATTAGCTAAATTCAACTCTCTTTTTCAAGTACTAATTCTAGATATCTGGTGAGGTGAAAGCAGATGATTTACAACTTTCCAAGGGTACAGCTGACACTGTTGAGCTGCAAGAACACAAGGGACATGCATATATCAAATCCCACTGGAAAATTAGTCACAGGTTTCTTCCTATAAGCATACTTTCGAAACTGGTCTGTGACGCTACATTAAGATACTACCGTTTGGAGTCTGCTAAGAAACAGCAAGTACTGAATAAATTTTTTAGCACATTCTCAATATCTTCTCTCAATCATGAATATTTCCTAGCAGGATTTCTATTAATCTCCTCCTAATATTCTCATGCAAGATTTAACAAGTAAACACTGACTAAATGTGCTCTGGAACTGTATGAATAATTTCCTCGAGTACTACAGAACACGAAGGGAGAAAGTATTTTGTGAGAGTATTTTTGCCTTCACAAACAAATTAAACCTCTCTGAATTGACGACATAAATAATTCAGCGTTATTCCATTTACTAAATTGGGAAAAAGTGAGGCAGAGAGCACATCTTTAGGAAAGCACTGTGTTCTACAACAGAGATAATCCTATTCATAAACAAGTCTCCAAGCCACAAAATAGCTCCAATTAATGCATTGCATTTGTCTGAAAATGTTGATCCTGTCAAAATCAGCGCCCAAAACTGAAAAATTAAAGGAGAAAAATAATCATAATCTGCATGTTTCATTATCTGCTGACTGATATTTTCAAATATACTAAAAATTCAGACATGGGCTCCTAAGCCCTTTGGTGCTTTGAAAGCCTCCTGTTTTGCTTAAAGCCAGTTTAACTGATACACCAATTCCAGGAGGCAGTTTTAGAACAGAAGCTTTGCAGCAGATATACCAGCACATATGTCATAACCTTGCTCACAGGCCCCTCCTGAAGAGAACCTCCTAAAAAGTAAATTAAAAATCCTTCAAAGCAGAATATGTTTTCATTTGAAAAAGCAGGCAGTGCTACATGGTATAAAACCTCAAATGAATACTGTTCATTAAATAACCCAGGACTGCAATGACAGGAATCAAAAAAGAGTGTAGGTGCAAGCCAACAATAAAAACAGCAAGAAAAATGTATTTGCTTTGATATGATAATTTGGCTTTAACAAAACCTCACAGAACGGACGTGCTTGTATTCTATATGGAAATAATAGAGATTGTACAAGAACACCAAAATGAAGGAGACTCTTTTGCAGCAAGAATGTGACAGTTAGCAAAATTCTACTGCATTTCCCGTGCCGCAATGTAATCGTGCCTGTCTTTCCTATCAGGTGTGGTGCATGTGGGTGGGGGTACCTTCAAACATAAATTACCAATAAACACACATTGTATTTAGTGTCAGGGAATTAATTGAGCTTTCCGGAATGAAAGACTTTTGGCACAAAAATTATAAACCAAGGTTGACCTACCTGAATGGGTCCCACTGACATCAGCAGGTTTTTCAGTTGGACATCAGTAGTTGATGAAGAAAGCCCTTCAACTGACACAATACAGGGCTGAGGTTTGCACTCCACCACTCGCAGGTTCTGTTTATTTGGCATCAAGCGTCCTCGGCCCATCTGGCCTGCTACTCCTCTGCCTCTCCCATGCATAATGACCTGCCAACAACAAAAGTAACAGTATTTTGATTTACTTACCTAGTGTTTCTGCTAACCGCATTTGACAGATGATACAAAAGTTAGCAATTTACTTAAAGATTTGATTAAAGCACGTGTTGATTTAAAACAGCTTGTTGCTGTTAGCTTATTTGAAAGGCCACACATTAACATATCTCTCTATTGCTTATATAAACCTATTTTAAAGGGACAGCGAGTTAGAGATCATATTGAGACTAAAGCCTCAGCCTTAGCACAGATCAAGCAGTGGAAGGTCCCAGACCAAACTGTATAACCTAGTTTTCAACACTGATCACATTATCAGGCATGTATTTAGCTCCCATATTTTGAGTCTGGTCAAAAAAATCCAAAGTGATCCCTCTCATTTTTCTTAACCCACAGATATATTTAACATATGCATAAGATGGGCAAACTGCTCCAAGTGTCTCCAGTCTCTGCTGCTTGCAACCACTAGTCCATTATCTGGATGGAGTGTTTATGCATAGAGAAAAAAAATAAATTGTTTTACAGTTCCTTTCCCCCAGATCCTGTAGGATCTGGAACCACAATATTTATTCATATCCCACAATATGTATTCATTCTTGTAAATTAAAGGTCGAACAGTTGGGGAGAGAAAAATCAACAATGAAACAGTAACAAACATCAAACAATTAACACTTAACATTGAGATAACACTCAACACTTTCTCTTCTTCAGTAGGATTCCTACTTGAGAAGCCTAGGTAATGACTTTTCCTCTCCGCATCAGCAAGGAAATCTTAGCTTGCCATGAAGCTGGAAGGTTACTGCTAACAGTTCGAAACCAACCATTAACTTAAAAGCCAAAATCCCAGTTATTTTCAGGGAGCATCTCGGTTTGAGGATGAACAGAAAGCACACACCAGTGCAACCTGAACGCTCTCCCTGCCTCCTCCCAGTGAATGATCAGTGCGAAAGCCTCATCCTGAGCTCACCGACTGTTCTGAGCAACACCAGCTTTGAGAACCACCCGAGGAGCATCCTGAAACAGCTGCTGCGTGCTCCTACGTGTGCAGCCAACAGCCTGAATACAATCAGAAGCACAACTTCAGAATAACTCTTGGGTTTTAAGCCAGAAAGCACATTGGATGCCGTTCCTCTAGTATCTATCTTGAGACGCAAGCATTTCCCATGGGGAATACTGTGCTGGCCAGAAAGTCATCGGATGAAACAACTTGCAGGCATCACCACTCTGTGCTGGATACAAACAGGCCTCTATAGATTAAATGCTTTATATGCAATTATGCATCTCCTGGGTCATGCAGCCCTGTGCTAGTAATTGACAAACAGAATGCTAGTTATTAATATAGCAACACAGCTAGACAGTAAAACTTCTAGCAGCGATATGCATCTAAAAATCACCTTTTTAGGTTGATGGATTCCCTGGATGTTTTTGACTCCTTGAGGAGCTGGTGAATGGATCTGTGCCTGCTGCTGCTGTTGGTGCTGCTGCTGTTGCATTCCCTTTGTCAATGTGACCTTCCGCACTGGCTGCTGTTTCGGCTCCAGAGGTTGTTGAGGCCGCTGGGGCTGGCCCTCTGGGTGAAAAAAGCCAGCATCCTCTCCCCCCTGCTGAAATCAACAACACAACACGCGGCTCAATGTCTACGCAGTGCAAACACTCGCCCTGAGAAACCTCCTGTGACATCCAGCTCGGTTAGAGCACAGCAAACACTCATCGATTTGCCTATTAAAACAAACCAGCGCCTGTTACAGAAGTGTGTAAGGGCTCAGCCTGGAAATTACGCTTTAGTCTAAAACAAACCCACAGTAGCTAAGCACAGCTTATTTCGTTTGAACTTTATTATCGATTGCTGTGTTCAGTGACATCTTTTCAAACCCAAATCAGCGAGGTATTTTCACTTCTCTTTCCAAATTATTCTTCCTTCCAGGTTTACATATGAACTATGCTTATTGCTTTTTGGTGGTGGTGGATTTTTTTCCCCCCATAGAGACGTACACGTTACAGAGAACTGTGAAGGCTGGAAGAACCACACAAGTACTCTGCTCATCTTTCAAAGTTGAATCTCTCTTTAATTAGAAATTAGTATTAATTTTGAAGTGCATATTTACGCTGCCTGCTTCCATACCAACAACCTTTTAAGCTATCTTCATCCCCAAGCACTGTCCACGTTTGGAACAGTTAGAACAGTTCTTCCCCAAGGTTTTTCTTGTTTGGTTTGGTTTATAATGCTCTTACTGTAAATATTTATACTCACAAGCACAAATAAACAATGCCCTTTCCGATCCAATGACCCCTAACTCTTTCCACTACATCTCTCACTGAGCACACAGCACAGATGTGAGGTGAAGGCACTAGGAGATGAGTGATTCACTTCCACTGCCTCTGCCCAAGCAGTTTGGCTTTGTACAAACAGAGGGGAGATTCCTGAATTTGTGTCTAGCTTTCCAGACTAGATACCGAAAACCAGCATCTATAAAGGGCTTCAAATCCTTGCATGCTTTCTGCATGGTTTTGACAGTAAAATGTATATATTAGCTGGAATTCAACATTCTCCTATCTGCTAATATTAGTCAACATTGTTCGTATTATCTTACATGCTCAAAGAATACTGACGCTTGCTGCCTGAGCACCCAGCATTGACCTGAGCATGCAGCTGCAGGACCAGCAGGAAGCCCCCCATCACCTACTGCCACTGGGGAGCCAGGCAGGGGAAGAAGTTCATTAATCCCCAATCCGACCAGTGCAACACCTGAGAGTCAGGCTGAATAAACACAGACAGGACTGCAGGCTTTATTTAAGCCCATGACAAACCTCAGGCAACCTTGCAAAAGCCCTATAATAGAAGGTGTGTCTGAATAAAAAGTAGTAATTGTGAAAGCATCTCTATTTACGCAGTTTCTTTCTTTTTGCTTAAATATCGACGAGTCAAAAGTCCTTCTGCATCCGTACCAGAGGTCACTAACCAGAGAGGTTCACATTAACTGGCACATTTCTTGGGGACAAGCAGACAAAACAAGGCTGCAGAAGGAGCAGGTTTATGGTCCAAGAGTGAGATTACCTCGACTGAGAAAGCAAATCATTACGCCTCTACCAGGATTACACAAAAGCAAAAGAAACACCTACTGAAGACCACTTGCTACTAAACCTTTTCACTATTATTCGAAGAGAAGTAGTCCAGAACAGGCAGTATCTACGATATTCTCATATTTTCAAGACCACTAGTGCACAATTCAAATCCCTAAACCACATTCTGTTTTATCCAGTAGATGCAGGCAACAAGTTCTCAAGAACTCGACTACGTAAATCCCAGACAAGTTAAACCCCCCAAAATTGGCTTCATCACTGCCTTGCACCATCTACATTTCAAAAGCACAATCTGTCATAGGGAAAATCTTGAAGCTCTTCCTACTTAAGGGCTTTCTGCCACGCTACCCACAGTGAGAAAGCAAGAGAAAGCTGCATCTGTTTTTCCTACTTCTAAACAAATTTGTTTTTTTTTCTGTGCTAAACTGAACGGCTCCATGCTGAATGAGGCTTCACAGAAAATTTCGTACATAAACCTTTGAGATCAGTAACTAGAAAGATATTATGAAGTTTTCTCTTCAACTGCTGCTCAAAAAAAAAAAAAAAAAAAAAAAGGAAAAATAGCAGCAGCTCTCCTCTTCTGAAAAAACAAACATATGCACACAAACAAGTATCTTAGCAAGAACCCAGTATTAAATCCTCTTCATTTTAGTATTAATTCCACTATGAGCATCAGCATAAGCCTTATGCTCTGGTCAGATAATTTCCTTTATTCAACCTTCCAGCAGCTGGAAGATTATGAAACAAAAACGAATAAAAACTCCTAGGAGGAATTTAAATGGAAGAATGGGGAGTTAAAATCTAAACTATGCAACCTGCCTGCTGTGAAAAACAGCCATAAGTATTTGCAACCATTTGTTTCTAAACCAAAAATTATTCCATCCCATACAAAGAGCATGAGAGCAGGGCCCTCATGTACACAATGTGCTCATTACTGAAAGTTCAGAAGCAAACAACCATTTGCCGTAAGAGGCAGGGACAGTCAACAACCTAATATTTAACTTGCAAGCCCAATTATCACCAAATAAAACTGTAAAGATTAATGCAGGAAACAAACAATCACACAAAACTCGAACAGAGCCAAACGCAAACACACAGTATTGGTTCAAATTCATGGAAGATCTAATGGGACTTTTTCTCTGCTGGGGTCTATAGTGGGTTGAGACCCAGTCTTGGGTTGAGACTCAGTCTGTGGGTTTCAAGCACTAGCACGATGTTCCTGACAATTTCCTGGGATGCTGATCCAGTCTGAAAAGGTGGAAGCATCCCTGGACTTTTTATGAGTTAATACATTTTGGAAATACAAAAACCTGTAGATAACAACAAAGGTAGTCCACGGGGTAAGAAATGGAGGGAACAAAGCCTGCTGGCTCCTGTTAACAAGAAAGGAAAACAGGACAACCTGGATCAAAACTTTATAACACCTCTCTGAATACCTCCTGCCACTGGAGATGACTGGAGCTGGCAAGGGCAGAGGGCTCCCTGCTCACTGACCTTCAGCAGCACGTTGCAGCACTGTACAGCCAGTCCCGCCTTCCCCTTTAGACAATGTTGGTGTTTTTCTTAAGGAAATGAAAAACAAACACAGCTACTAGGTCAATATGCACTTAACAAGCAAAACAAAGTCTCAGGTAACAAATTTTAACCAGCTGAAAAAAGAATCGGTGCCAAAGTCATGTCAGTTCAAGGACCAGCACTGCTAGAGCCAAATGGAACTAAATCTGCATCATGCTATTTAGTGGCAAATTAAAACATGGCACTCACCATCATACCACCCTTTAAACTTCTTACATGCAAGGTAATTGCTGGCTTCTTCAGGAATGCAAATAAAGAACTAAGTCTCAAGCAAAAATAAAGCATGAAGAGCTTTAATGCCTGGCCTTAAAGCTACAAAACCTCACACATTGCTCACGGGCCACACATTCATATGAGAATATTAACACCTCAGAGGAAGAGATGCATGCCTGTAAATAACACTGTTGTATGTTCACTCCTGGCTTTCGCTCCAGTGGCAAACACCCGGCCAGAACCCATTAGGCTAATTAAACACATGGCAAAGCTACAGGTAAGGAGGCAGGCAGAGCACACTGGTAGTGCAGAAGCTACCAATACAACATCTAAGTGATGGAAACTGAACTGCTAGCATCTCCTCTACTTCAAACATCCCACTTCTACCTCATTTCAAATCCACTTTTTCTTAAGGACTTGATTTCTCTAATGGTAAGTTTTCATTAGTTTATATCCTCTCTTCCCCTCAGATTTAAATGTGTAGAAATAGAATGAGATATTGTAATTCTTGATAAAGCATGTTTTTCTTTTTTTTTTTTTTTTTTTTTTTTTTAGTACCCTTTTGGGATATACTGGGCAACCCTAAATCCTTCTGCAAGGAATCTATCCATCATCATGGCCTGCTTCATACAGCCTGATGCACTGGAAGTGCTGAAACAAGGTAGAACAATTCTCAGCCCACCACAGTCCTATGCTAAGACCTGAGACCGATTGTTACAATTTCTGATTTTATAACGCCAATTTCTCTAAAGTCCCCTACAGATAGGTGAATTTCATCTTGTGTCTGCAAACCAATAAAGGGAAAATGCTTTTCAGTTATTGCCTACTGCTTAATTCCTGCATTACAAACCATTTTGACCTTCAAGCAATGAATTCTCAACTTTTATACAAGGGCTACCTTCCTAAATTAACATGAAGCTAGGAAAGTGTTCTCTTGAATGAAACTTTATAGTTACTTGCCTAATTCAGGAGTAATAAAAGCACCTTTAGTAAGGGACAGGAGTTCTGTTCAGGGCAAATCTCAAAAACTGTCTTTTAAATTGAAAATACTGCAAGATTGCTAGCAGTGCCAAAACTACAAGTTAATTTCTAATACTGCATGCAATTAAACACTAGTCAAAAGATCTAGATGAAAGGATTTGATCTATACGGTGAACATTTTTCAAACATTACTATGTAAGAATCTGCAGACTAACAAAAAAGAGAAGTAATGCCATTTGAGGGCCATGAATTTCAGAATCAGTTCCCCGATAGTAATCGGGGCTGGTTTCCAATATTGACACTCGTTCTCTCACTTGTCAGTGCTGTGCATTCAGAAACACAAAGACCATCCTGCCAAATAGGAGATCACGAATCCTAACCCCAGAATTTTCTGATCCTGCCCGAATTTCGCAAGCTGAAGCTCTGCATTCCATCATAATCAT
This sequence comes from Netta rufina, assembly GCF_964035555.1. Lineage (NCBI taxonomy): Eukaryota > Metazoa > Chordata > Aves > Anseriformes > Anatidae > Netta > Netta rufina. The sequence continues at coordinate 8,828,780 of NC_140124.1, read as the reverse complement.
TGTGACAGTTTTGTAATGAAGACGAAGTTTATTTGCCACCAACATTAGCAGGACAAATTTATTTATAACAAACGCCTTAAAATGTACTGATAAAACTGCCTATTGATAGTGTCAGAGCTTCCTGCAATTTGACAGATCAAATCTTATTTTCATTCTTAAACCCCATGAAGGAATGGTATCACCAACCTGCATTCTGTAGTGAGCAAATTGATTAATCCCCCTCTATAGAAATCTCAACTCTTGATTACACCTATCAGACGTTAAGCAGCATTATTCTAGAGTGACAACACTTGACAAATTCCCAAACCATTTTTCTCAGCCTTTGTGGCCCTGCTAGCTTGTATTAACCCTGATGAAAAATTAATTTTCCTTATCTTCTGCTAAACCCCAAAATCCAAATCCGCCAAACTGGCAACTCTTTCTGTAAAGGTATTATGAAAACCTCGAAAAGATTAATTGCATGTCTTCAGGTGACATTAAATTAATTTCTGCACTCGTGACAGACATTTGATACTCCGTACTGAGAGGACAGATAACATTGTCAGGATACACAGAAGGACAGTGGTGCGGTGTCCCAGGGCAGCCTCTTATGAATTCTCCTCTCGATAAGGCCATACTTCACTGTCACCGGCACTGTTAGGGATCTTGCAGCCCATAGACCTCACTGCACAGGTTTCTATTAACTACGACAATGCCGTGTCTATCCGTGTAATCTTTATAAAGCTAATTCAAAAAATCACCCAATAGGAAAGGGATGTGCATGCCGGATAAAGCACTTAAAGGAAATAAACTCCGGGTGATTTGTGTAAAAATAACCCGTAGAAGGAAAATATTTTCATCTTTTCCCAGACGTACTATAAGTCAAATTCTCTGTAACACGACGAAGGCTTGAATCTTGCAGGAAAATCTCAATCCAGAAATGTCTTGTAATTGATTTCCTCTACAAAAAACTCCTCATCTGCTACCAGTTTGAGTCAATATTTCTACAAATGAGTACTTCTACAGTATCACAGTCGTTCAGAGGAAAAAGCACCTACCAGGTTACTAAACTCATCTTCACTTCAAGGACAAGAACAAATTACTGTTTTCTTTCATCAGTTATGTGGATTTTCATATGTAAACTTTTTCTTTGTACTGATACTTCAATTGATTGTCAAATAGACAACTACGCAGACAGCTGTGATCACCATGTAACAGAGTTCAAATAAAAATTATAGAAAGCAAGAAAGACCATCATGAAATGTATGTGAATAATCTCTCATTACAATAACCAGAAACCAAAATTAAAGGCAAATTGCTATTAATTAGCTGTGTCTCTTCAATTGGTGTTCCAAACATTTTACCACTGTGATACTGCCAGGGACCTGGGAACAGAAAGCCCAACCATTTGTGAAATACCCCACAAACCAGTAACATGAACAAGCACTCTTTGTGAACAGCTGAAAATCTATTTTCAGTCTGTCAAATGCCAATAAGAAACACCTGGAAACCCTTTACTGAAAGGTCTTAGAAGGCTTTTAAAGTCTTTCTTTTTTTTATATTCAAGAACAGCAGTAGTAAAAAAACAAAACAAAACAAAAAAAACCCTCCTGCTCTCCAGCCAGGCTGCTATACACTCCTCAATTAATAGACTCATTATTAATGACACATTTAAGACACACTAATGGTATGGTTTTGACTTACGAGAACCTGCAGAAATACGCTGCATCAGCCTACAGAGCATGCAGAACTACCAAAGCTTCCCCATTCACACCAGAAAAATGCCACTTTTGGTGCTGTGGTTTATTTTTCCTGGCCAAAAACTTTGGCATGAGGCAAACTTACCTCAAACAAGAGCACTCAGACTAAGTAATAAATAAAATCCAGAAGTGGTTCCCTCCCCATAAAAAAAAAAAAATGAACAAGACACTGTTAAGCTGCTTCAGTGAAGCATGATTTGATGACAAACTTCTCTTCTAATAGTGCCTAATGGTGTACGGAGAGTCAGAACAGCAGAAGCAAACACCTCATAAAAAAGCAGCTAATTCCATTTAATTCCACGTACTAACAGACTCCTTACCTTTAAGGTATTTCCTCCTATGTCTGAGAGAACTAAGGCATGGAAAAGGACTGGCCAAAAGGCAGAGAAACCCAGCTGTGCCAAGCTGGTTTCACCAGCAGCAACAGAAACACAGCTGATCAGATGCTGAACCATGGTGTGTTCTTCTAGTACAAACATCCACCAGCCCATCACAAAAATATAAGTGTTGTTTCAAAGCTGCAGCAAAGACAACAGAGGTCGTGGATGCCCTATCTTGAACTACCTAAAGGTGTTCAAGGCCAGGTTGGATGAGGCCCTGGGCAACCTGATCTAGCAGGTGGCATCCCTGCCCATGGCAGGGGGTTGGAGCTGGCTGGGCTTTAAGGACCCTTCCAACCCAAGCTATTCTGTGATTCTAAGATTCTGGACTGGGCCTGTATTTTACTCTAAGTTCCACCTTTGTTTTTACATTTCTGTCCACAAATATACATCACCGGAACGTAGATATCAAAAATATGCTTTTGAGCTAAGTTTCCTGTGTCCCTATTCATTTGTCAGTATTCATGTCCAGGGTATTTTTGTACAGAATATTACAATGAAAACTGGACAGGCAGAGAAATTACCAAGAGAAACCACTTCTGTTTGAAAATACCAGCGATTCCAAAGCTCCTCAAAGAGCACTTTTGAGCTGGACACCAGAGATGTTAGAAAACACGAGGACTGGCTATCAGAAATCAGTACAGTGGGAGCTTCCCTCATTTCTAGATTCCTTTCTAGGTTCCCTAGTTCACATTCCCTGTGATCCTCCCAACTCACAGCCACCTCTGTATTAAAGATCTATTCCAAACTGTCAAACCTGAAATGCCATTTAAAAGACATTTGTGACACCTTGAACTATTAAATTTAAACTGGACAAATCTGCGTTTCTCCCCACCAAATTCATTGATTGCATTCAAGTAATTTTAATTTGAAAGCTGGCTCTTTGTTACATACTTCAGTGGTGTTAGAGCTGCCTTTAGTCATTTCCCATCAGGAAATGAGATGCTCCATAACACCAACATGGCATCAATATGAATTTCACACTGTAACACAGCGGCAGAAAAACTCTCCTTTGAGACTTAACAACAGTGACAAGCAATACCAAGTGCCTTGCTTTCAGGGTATTCAGGAGGACGCTGCTCTTCTTCAACATACAATTTAAAAGTCTCCTGAGGAAAAGGAGAAACTTGTTCTCCAGCCTTCAATAGGAAATACTTTATTGCACTTTGCTTCCAAGTTAAACCACAGCAAAGCTAAATTCAATTTAGTTAGGTATCTCCTTCTTTTTTGAGGATTTTATTACGAATCCATAAAAAATACTGCTTGCATCTGGTTTGGCTGTCACCTCAAATCCCTCTAGTTGCTGAGTATGTCCACACGTGCCCTTACACTGCCCCCGAGCCACCAGGTATTCTGCCTCTGTAGGGCCCATCCTCGTTGGAGGTCTGGGAGGACAGTTAATTTGTTTTGAAATACTCCATAAAATAGTATGCCTTTTTCGTAACAGGAATAGTACCTGACTTCCTTTTTTTTTCACCCTGATATCTGTGGGGAAGAAATCCACGTTCATTTGTGAAATATTTCTACAGCACTGTCTTGCAGGCTGCGGCAGGCAGAGTCCTTTTTCAATGACACTTGAATTAGTACTGCTGCAGAGGTCTTGCCCATTCTGACACAATTATCACTCTAAGTGATATCTGGACATTCAGATATGATGGCTTCAGCCTGTTCCGTCTGCTTCCAATATGGACATTATCCACAGCTCCTTCAAATAGTGGGATTGAATGAACTACAATGCCATTCCCTAGTTTCTTAAAAAATTAATCGCACTGTGTGTGGTGCCAGCTCCTGTGTTCTGTTTCTCACAGCTGGTAGAAGAGCAGAGATCTCTCCAGAACTTGTCATGCAAACAAAGAAATCTTGGTGTTTGTAATTCCTGACATATTTAGAGGAAAGGCGCTATAGAGCTTTCAAGTCAAATACTTTTAATTGAACTTGAAACATACACATGCATGCAAACACAGGTACAAACAAAGTGAAGTTGGTTGATAAGGTTACATTATTAAACAAGAATCATCTAAATCAGTGTCTTTGTCCATATTTAGAACTCCACATTCCACTATTTCACTTCTCAGTTACTTGAAATAAGAATGAAGTTGTCTATCTTCCATTCCCATTTTCTTTTTACAATCCAAGGACAATTTTGTAACAGACTTTTCAAACAAGACTTGCCAATACTTTCTTCAAGCTTTTCAGATGAAGCATCTCAGGTTTTCATGATTAAGATCACTAATAAGATAATGTTGCTTTTAATCCAATAGGAAACACTGAGATTTTTGTGTAGTTTACAGATATATGAAACAAGCTCATTGTGCGGCTTTCCACAGAGACAAAGATTGGTGTGTTCTTGTTGCAGCGTAAGAAATCAGCATTTTCAGGCCTTTGGGACAGACACATATCACTTTAACCATGGCAGACCATTTTCTGGCTAGAGAAAAATCATCCAACAACAACATAAGATGACTGAAAGATACAGAGATTTTAAGACTTTATTACCGCTTCCCAAAGAACCTCAAACAAAATGAAAACTAAATTCAGCACCCACTCCATAAAACCTTCAGATATTTAAGGATGTATTTGGTATAAACCTGTTCTTTTAGGACTAAAGACATAATATACTCCTAATATACTGACTTTGGGAATTCAGCTGAGCTTCGTACTGAACTATTTGCCGACAGACTGGTTGCAAAGCCTAAAGGAGAGCACCACAACAGGCAAGGTGGCAGAAAACCTGACCTGTCCAGAGGTAGTGATGGGAATGACTGATCAAAAATGGTTAAGAGATCTTCAAAATGAGAGACAGCCACAAAGAGGGAAATATTTTTTCCCCATGTCTCTTGAGGTAAAATACAAATAGTGGAATTCAAATTGCAGCAAAAAATATGGTTTGGTCACTAAGAAAAAATCTCCTAAATGTACACATTAACCATTGAAGTAGATGGCCCAAGAAATCTCCATAAATGAGATCTCATAAAAAAAAAAGCTGGACAGATCCATCAGGAGTGCTATAAAGTTCACCTCTCTTCAAGGTGGAACAAATGGTCCTTTCACCCATTTTCTATAAGAGATTTATTAGGGTATCTCTGCCTGACAAATAACGCCCTACAACCTCTCTGAGTTTATTCTTATGCAGATCCTTAGGACTGAGTACAGGCTCCTTTCCAAGGAACCAAGCGTATCTCAAGACTTTTTCTTAGCAGAACATGTTAGTACAAATACCCAACATGTACACTGAGCGATTTCTGGGAAAGCTGAATTGGAAGACACAGCAACCATAAAGCAGATTGGATCTATCAAAAGACTTTTGGGCCTCCATGAAAAAAAAATAAAGTCAGAATTCATTTGCTAAACTCTTAGTACTATCTCATTTTTCCAAGAGTATAACATTTAAAGGAGTAATTAATATGGAAAACTATTCACTGTACTGCCATTCCTGCATAAATTAAAGAAGTATTAGAAAGGGATGGGCGTATCTGGTGGTGAGTTTTTGTTTTTCCTGGAGAAAAAAGGCAATTTGTTAAAAACAAAAAAAAACAAAAAACATTACGTATGGTACCTAACACGTATCACCTTTGTATGAGGACTTTGACATAAAGAAAAGGGAAGTAGAAAATGACCTTAATTTCCTTTAGAAGCCATAAATAAAGGCATCTTATGCATCAGATAAACTGGAGTAACTAACATATTTCTTAGGATTTAATTAGTAACTCTTACAATTAGGTAAAAATACTTAAAAAGTAAAAACCTCTCAAGAGAGAATATCATAGGAAGAGATTAGAAGCTCTTTTACCTTAAATAACAAGGATTACTTTTATCTGGAGGTCAGAGAGCCTCAATAGTACTGCAGTGTCCAGCAATATAAGTATATAAGTATAATTAGAAGCTTAGACTGGTGAAGTTACTTACTATCCTCAAGAAAATAAACCATTTCACCACATAATAAACCTTTCTCTTCTGGTGTACGGCATTTGTACACCATAAATGACACCGGTGTACTCAGTACATCTCCCTAACTTAAATAACAAGGCGCCAGCAACAAATCCTCATTTGATCCTGTTCTACTGATGGCCCTACTGAATCTTGGGGAATCTCCTTGCCACCAGCTGCTGTTTTAGGTTAATTTGGTCTAGGGCAGTTCGTATGGCTCTGGCATCGAACTGATCAGCTCTTCTGCTGACAGCTCTACTACCATGCTGTACCATGGCCAGCAGGCTGAAAGAGAAGGGACCTTCTAAGTCTGTACCTGCCTGAATGAAGAGCTTCAGAAAGGGACCCTCATTGTGTCTAATCACAAACCATCTCACTTGGACACGGGTCTTAAAAACTGTGCTGCACAAAAGAGCTCTAGAAAGGAAAAAGGGTACAAGCGATTAGACTCGAGAGCAACAGCAGGGCTGCTAACTGCAGGATGAAGTCAATGCATATAGATAAGAGATACCAAGCATCCCTTTGGCCAAAGGAAGGGAATTACAGGAAACACAAACAAATACTAAGGAGAACAGCTAGGAAAAAGTGATTTGGCTTTTCCTTTACATTTAGGGTTGAGGGAAGAGGAAGCAGGTGGCAGAGCTAAACATGAGAGAACAAAACTAAATGTGATGTGATCTTTATGGCAGAGCCCACACCTTTCAATTCTTCTTTAAAATCCTGTCAAAATAGACAAGATTGCACACCCTCTCCCCGTTTTTTCATCTTGCATGGTTCAGAAATGAAGTCATATGGATTCAGCCTGTCACTAAATGATTAAAAATTAACTATCTTGATCAATGTTAAGCAGCTAATTGCAATGCTTGCTCTTATTCTTCCATAGTTGGAACGAAAATTTTCATGACTATATGAAAAAAGGCAGAAAAAGCTACATGTAAAAAACCTGCTTTACCTTGGTAATAACACCTCAGTAGCTGGAAGTTACAGACAGAACAAATCTGCTTGAATATACATCAAAAGAGAGGTTCCAGGTGCATTTAACAAAGCTAATTGCTCTTGCTTACCAAGAGACTCATCTGAAACAAATCATCTCTGGTTTCCTGAAACAGAGTTACAATAAGAACTACTGCATTACAAATGCCAGTTTGGGCAATGATAACCTTTGTTATGAAGAGCTGTATACAGTGGTGACTGGCATTGTTTTATTTCACCACATAATAAAAGAAGTTGTGCATGATTGCTTTATTTAATTACTCAGGAATAACAAACCTGCTGTACCTTTCACAGACCACTGGGATTCCTGCAGACATATTTGTATGTAACTATTTTCAGCCCAAGAAAAAAATTCTTTCAACCTTTTGAACTTTCTTCTACACTTGTTACTGTGTCAGAGGATTTAGACATCCTCCAAGCAAGGTTGTTGTCAGCTCTATTTAGTCAACAAGGTCCTTTATGTTAGTATTTTGAAAGATCACGTGGTCATTATGCAATTCAAAATTTTAAGCATATTTGTTTTATGAGCTGTAGAAAAGTATTTATAAAAAGTAATTCAGGCTTTGGCATTTCAATTTCTCCCTTATTTCTACAGATTAAAGCTTACCCACTGAGGCTTCCTTGAGCCCATTAACACAGTATGTTCACTTCATTACAGACTTAGAGCAGTTCTGCAAGTTCCCCTAATTAACGTTCTTAAATAATTAAGAAATTTTCTTCAACCCCCTCCCCGACATCTCCAATGTATCACAGTTTTTAACAGATCACATCCTTCTTTCCTCCTCAGCACAGAACCCAAGGACAGATTGCACACGGGCAACCATCACCTCACTGCATCCCTTCGCGTCAGTTTCTTCAGAGCCCTACCAAATTAACCTGTCTTTTTCATTAAGACTGAAGAAATCTGGTCTAGATACTTCCTAACCAACCCCCCAGATCTTAAGTATGCACGCTGCCATCGAGGCAAGCATTGAGAGTCATCCACAACGCTGGAGCTCAGGGGACGCCCTACAAATAATAGACCCCTCATCAAAAGATAAGGAAATCTCATTTAGATGCAGAAGGGAAATGGTAATGTTTTAAACCCAGCCTCTAACAGAAAACATCCCTCTCCAATATACTGCTTTAGTTAGTTTCGCAACACACTTCCCAAGAAAATAAAGCCAATCTTCCCTTGGGTACAGAAACCACGCCAATGCCAGTGCTGGCACACAACTAAATTATGTGGCTTCAACTAATGAGTAAGTAGAGCCTAGATTTTTAACTGAGCCTAGAAAACAGGTCTACAAGTCCTTTTCTCCGACCCATTATTCGACCTATCAACCTTAAGCAAAATGAGCAGAGTTGAGGAGTCCCTGAGACTCAAGTTACAAAGAATTTAAAGGAAAGGAGTGTTATTTTAGATAACAATGTGATAACAGTAACTGCCTGGCAGTAAAGCAGTAAAGAAAACATACACTTCTGAATAGCTAATAACTTACAGTTCTGAAAATCTAAAATATGGATTGTAAAGTCTGCTAAATCTGCTACTTCCCTCTTCACCTTGGGCCCATTTTTTATTTTGGGATTGCACGGAATGAAACACACACAAACAAACCATGACAAGAGACACACACAAGACGAGCCTCGGAAACTTACCCCTCCTGACAACTTAATCACCCTGACTTTGCTGCCGACATGGGGCCCATCTCCACTACCACTGTTTGTCCGCTGCATGACAGTCCTTTTCACGCCAGGTTTCAGTTCCTGGGGCCTTGCTTGTACCGAAGCCACTCGAGCAGTCTGTGGTGAGGGCAGCGGTGCTGCAGCAGGTTTTGTCTGCGATATTTTCTGCGCTGCCTGAGGCTGACTTGGAGGTACTGTCCTGGGCTGCCTCAGCTGTTTCACTGGTTTCAGCTGCTGTCCTTGATACTGCATATTGCCCCCAACCTGTGGGTAATCTGTGTGTTTGGGCTGGGTATTTGGGACTACCATATCTTGCTTTTTAACAAGGAGTCTGTTTTTCACATTTTGCCTGGTCTGTAAGCCAGAGTGGGGTATGTAAGGGTTGCCGTTGGTGGGGAACTCGGAAGAGTCGTCCTCCTGCTGCATGTAGGATTGCTGCGTAGAAGGCTGCTGCTGCTGCTGCTGCGCCAGTCTTTCAAGCAGTTCTCTCTTCCTAGCACCAGCCTGCTGCTGCCGTCTCAACTCCTTTTGTTTCAGAATTTCTTCTCTTAAACGCTTCTGCTCTTCTATCTTCAAACGGTACAATCTAGTTTCTTCATCTTCATCTGGATACTACAAAGGGAAACACAAATTAATTTATAAAATACTCTATCTGCCCGGTTTGGTCAAAATAACAGTATTTTGTTGTTTTAGATGTGATAATGACCTAACTCTCTGTAGAGCTTCTGAAATTATCCATGACACAAAGGAAAGGCTATTAGTAGTAGAGCATATCCACAAATATGGTTTATTTGCTATTCATTAGAGACAAACAGCTCAAATCAGGTTTAGGACTTAGAAATACTACTTCCTAAGACAGTTAAAAAAAAAAAAAAGCTTTAATACCAGTTAAGAAATCTTATCATAATACTAAAAATGAAGTCTTACAAATTGGAACTCATTTAGAAGTTTCTAAAACCAATTAAACTATTAATATAATTTGAGATATCAAAATATGTTTCAAATGGAAAGTAACAATACGAAGGCAACCCACTGTCACACAGGTTTTATCTTGCTCTTTTCTGACAAACTAACAAAAGGTAGGGTGGTAAATGACCTGAAAGGCCCTGATTAGAACTATTGATTTTTCTCACAGAATTTTCAGCCTGATCTCAAACTCATTTGTCACACAATAATTGGTTATAATGAACAGCACAAGTCAATCTCTCTGACCTTGAACTCATGCACTCTCTTCAGAATCAAAATGTTGCCAAATGCAGCGTTGGAATATTAATGGTATATAGAGAATGCCTTTAATATTCCGTCCCTAGACCCGTCTGAAAGTCTTATACACTATCAAATAACCTTTCTAAAGATTATTCAACTTTGGCGCAACGGGTTCTTATGAAAAGCTATAAAAATAGACAAGAGCTGGGAAAATGTTAATTCTCACCATCCTGGAAAAGAAATCAAGCAGCCTATGATACAAATATATGCATTTTTTTTTAAGTTACAAAGCATACCTTTTATGTGTTTTATTTTCAACAGTTTGAAACATTAGAGACTTACAGACACTGCTTACAAATGCTAATGAGCACAAAATTCTCTCGATAAGATCCATTAATCACCCCTAACAGGCTCTCAGAGTAATAATACTCTACATTTTGGTAAGTTACAGCATAAACAATGTTAGAACACTTCTCAAAAACTGAATCTGCAATTAATAGTTATTTATGTTGCTCTAAACTGGGGTGCAAGAGCTTGTAAGTATAAATGTCTTTTTTTTTTTTTTTTAAGATTATTTTTAAACGCATGCATACCCAAGTGTGCAATAATAACTTTTGGTGTTTGAGGGCTTTTATCTCTGGTACATCACAGAATCTCCAACACAAAAGAAAAAAAAAGCAGAAGAGATCCAACCATAAAGTTGATTTGCAGATACAAAAGCCCATTAGTATTTGTGTTCATAGAATCCAGATGCACAAATCCTGAATGCTCGTCTCCTCCGGATATAACTGCTCCTTTCCTAAGTAGCCGCATGTCTCAGAGTACAAGTCTAGCCTAAACAACGACTAAAATAAGATTTCAACAAAAACAGATTTATTTATTTATAAATATGGGCTACGGTTTTGGGAGGAATCCGAACACCATCCTTTTTAGGACAACACTTCATAAACCACAAGGTTCTGATCTTCCCCAATCCTTTTCAGAGGACGACTGTAGTGATAAATGACTGATCACTGTAATGATTAGGTTACAGGTCTTTGTTGACAGATGGCAACAGGAACACACTTCTACAAATTAAAACATGGAGGGAAGTCAAGTAGTTAATCTTGGACTGAAAGCTGGAGGTGCTGGATTATAGTTTTAAACACCAAAACTACAATAAAAAAAAACACGTGATCCTTAAGAAACAGAGCAAAAAGATAAGACTCAAGTATATCCTGCATAGGATGAGAAAAATAAGATAAGCTCCAGATAGGAGGATGACATGCTGTTATGCAGAACCTGATGTTATGAATGAAGCTTTCAGTTGGTTTCCGAGACAGTAAATATGGCGTTCAAATCGTCCAAACAGAAAGCCTGTTCCACTTAATGAATTAATTCACTTGCTTTGCTTTAGATCAGAGCATGCTGTATTTTATTTAAATGGGTATGACAGATGCCAGTGAGCCAGTACCAAGTCTACCTCTAGAGGTAGCACTTTTTTTTTTTCTTTTTATGATCAACTGAGGGTGTCAATACTAGCAGAAGTCTGCATAAGACTGGGCTTTTCTATCAGCTGTGCTGTATCATCAGGGAACTGTCTGCTTGTATTACCATCTAACAAGTTCTGAAAGCCTCGGAAGATACAAATCCCGATCTGGTAAGTACAAAACACCAACTCAAAGGCTACACGTAAGCAGCACAGAGATGTATTTTATGGTGCATTTAAATGGGTCTTGCCAGCAGGCAAGAACGGACATCCTGAGGGGCTTTGATCAACACGTCCATGCAGAACCCCGTGGGCAGACTTCAACTGCACTAGCATTAAACACAGAAGACAAGTGGCAAACTCTATTACCAACACATCAGAAGATGGATGAATGCTTAGTAGAATCTGCGGGCTACTCCATCTCAAATATAATCTGGAATTTTCCTTTCAGGAACTCAACTCAATACATGCTAAGTTAGTAAGGTTCCTACAAAGTCAATACAAAGTCAATTTCTTCTTAAAAGGGGAGCTGTGAAATGAAGGGCCAAAAGCTCTGAGGTTATATGACAATTGCAAATCAGATCATTAATAGGCTACAGACAGGCCTAAATCCTTCATCTCCATAAATGAGTTGCTATTACTGTTAAGTTCTCAGTAAAATACCCTTGCAGCTAGAAGACAACCACACAATATAAAGACGCTGTGATCATTAGCTAAGTATTTGCATTAGGAGTCACTTTTAATTGTTATTAGTAGGGGAATGACCCAACTGCTACCCATTCTGATTCAGTGCTAACTCCTCACCAGTGTCGTGGTTTAACCCGACCGGCAGCCAAACACCATGCAGCCGTTCGCTCACCCTCCCCCCTCCCTCTCTGGGACGGGGGAGAGAAATGGAAAGTGAAGCCCGTGAGTTGAGACAAAGACAGTTCAACAAGACAGGGAAAAAAAAAACAACAAAAACAATAATAACAACAATAATAATGATGATACAATGGGGACAATACGAAAGCAACAACAGCATGCACAAACAAGTGATGCACAACGCAACTGCTCACCACCCGCCGACCGATGCCCAGCCTAACCCCGAGCAGTCCGGCCCCCCTCCCCCCGGCTAGCCACCCCTATATATTGTTTAGCATGACGTCAGATGGTATGGAATACCCCTTTGGCTAGTTTGGGTCACCTGTCCTGGGTCTGTCCCCTCCCAGCTCTTACTGCACCCCCCAGCCTGCCTGTTGGCAGGACAGAGCAAAGGCTGAGATGTCCTTGGCTTAGTATAAGCACTGCTCTGCAACAATTAAAGCATCGGGGTGTTATCAGCACTCTTCTCATTCTAAGCCAAAACACAGCATTCCACCAGCTACTAGGAAGAAAATTAATTCTGTGCTAACTGAAACCAGGACATCTATCCACCCCTTATTCCATACCATTTATGTCATGCTCAGGTTACACTCTTTTCCATACATTCTAATTAGTCACCTATAGTAATCATGGTAGTGATAACATACAGTATAATATACTATTTAACATGGTGCAATTCAGTTCATGGGCTATTCTCACCCAGTATTAAATCTCCTTGAGGTACACACCGGACCTCTCCGTTCTTTTGCATCACCCACCAAGTATATCCAGGTCCCTGAGCGAAAACAATTCCACGAATAGGTTTGCCTTTTCCTGAGGCAGGAGTAGCCCAGACTGTTTTACCCAGCATATTTTTTACATGCACTACAGGAACTTTATCCCCATCTACAGTACGTAACAGGTTTGATTGGGCAGGTCCAGCTCGGTTGGTAGATCCCCTAGTATTGACTAACCAGGTGGCTTTTGCCAAATGCGTATCCCAGTTTTTGAACGTCCCAGCGCCCATTGCTTTCAAGGTAGTCTTTAACAGGCCATTGTATCGTTCAACTTTCCCGGAGGCTGGTGCATGATAGGGGATGTGATACACCCATTCAATACCATGTTCTTTGGCCCAAGTGTCTATAAGGTTGTTTCGGAAGTGAGTCCCATTATCTGATTCTATTCTTTCTGGGGTGCCATGTCGCCATAGGACTTGCTTTTCAAGGCCCAGGATGGTGTTCCGGGCGGTAGCATGAGGCACAGGATATGTTTCCAGCCATCCGGTGGTTGCTTCCACCATTGTAAGTACGTGGCGCTTGCCATTGCGAGTTTGAGGGAGTGTGATGTAATCAATCTGCCAGGCCTCTCCATATTTATATTTCAGCCATCGTCCTCCATACCAAAGAGGCTTTGACCGTTTGGCTTGCTTGACTGCAGCACATGTTTCACAGTCATGAATAACCTGTGCTATAGCGTCCATGGTCAAGTCCACCCCTCGATCACGAGCCCATCTGTACGTTGCATCTCTACCTTGATGGCCTGAGGTGTCATGGGCCCATTGGGCTATAAATAATTCACCTTTATGCTGCCAATCCAGGTCCACCTGAGCTACTTCAATCTTAGCAGCCTGATCCACCTGCTGGTTGTTTTGATGTTCTTCAGTAGCCCGATTCTTGGGCACATGAGCATCTACGTGGCGTACTTTCACAGCCAGGTTCTCTACCCGAGCAGCAATATCTTGCCACAATGCAGCAGCCCAGATAGGTTTGCCCCTACGCTGCCAGTTGTTTTGCTTCCATTGCTGTAACCATCCCCACAGGGCATTTGCTACCATCCATGAATCGGTGTAGAGATAGAGAACTGGCCATTTTTCTCGTTCAGCAATGTCTAAAGCCAGCTGAATGGCTTTCACTTCTGCAAACTGACTCGATTCACCTTCTCCCTCAGCAGCTTCCGCAACTCGTCGTGTAGGGCTCCATACAGCAGCCTTCCATCTCCGATGCTTCCCCACAATACGACAGGACCCATCAGTGAACAGGGCATATTTCTTTTCATTCTCTGGCAACTGGTTGTACAGTGGGGCTTCTTCAGCACGACCCACCTCCTCCTCTGATGATATCCCAAAGTATTTGCCTTCTGGCCAGTCCATGATCACTTCCAATATTCCTGGGCGACTGGGGTTTCCTATTCGAGCCCGCTGAGTAATCAGTGCAACCCACTTGCTCCATGTAGCATCAGTTGCATGATGCGTAGAGGGGACCCTTCCCTTGAACATCCAGCCTAGTACCGGTAATCGGGGTGCTAGGAGGAGCTGCGCTTCAGTACCGACCACCTCCGAAGCAGATCGAACTCCTTCATATGCTGCCAATATCTCCTTTTCAGTTGGAGTATAGCGGGCCTCAGATCCTCTGTATCCCCGACTCCAAAACCCCAGAGGCCGACCTCGAGTTTCCCCAGGTTCTTTCTGCCAGAGGCTCCAGGTGGGGCCGTTCTCCCCGGCTGCAGTGTAGAGCACATTCTTTACATCTGGTCCTGTTCGAACTGGCCCAAGGGCTACTGCATGGACTATTTCCTGCTTGATTTGTTCAAAGGCTTGTCGTTGTTCAGGGCCCCATTCAAACTCATTCTTCTTGCGAGTTACTTGGTAGAGTGGGTTTACAATCAGACTGTAATTTGGGATGTGCATTCTCCAAAACCCCACAACACCTAGGAAAGTCTGTGTTTCTTTTTTGTTAGTTGGTGGAGACATAGCTGTTATTTTGTTGATCACATCCATTGGGATTTGACGACGTCCATCTTGCCATTTTATTCCTAAAAACTGGATCTCCCGTGCAGGTCCTTTGACTTTATTTTGTTTTATGGCAAAACCGGCTTTCAGAAGGATTTGGACTATTTTCTTCCCTTTCTCGAAAACTTCCTCTGCTGTGTCACCCCACACAATAATGTCATCGATGTACTGAGTATAAATACCAAGTTAGAGTCATGACCAGATATCTTATCGTCTCATAAGCCATTGCTATAACACTTAGTACCATAATGGTCTGAAACCAGGGCCCGGAGAGGAGAAACAACACTACAGAGAGCAAATACGGAAAATAATGTACTATAATACTCAATTTGGAAAACAGGCGCAGCAGAGTTGTGATTAAAGCAATCAGCATCATGACAAGTGACTATTAAGCAGGTCTAATCCTTACACCAATTTTAGTTTAACACACTCTGATCAGATCTGCCGTTATCTCAACCTTTCGAGCCCCACGTTGGGCGCCAAAAAGACTGTCGTGGTTTAACCCGACCGGCAGCTAAACACCACGCAGCCGTTCGCTCACCCTCCCCCCTCCCTCTCTGGGACGGGGGAGAGAAATGGAAAGTGAAGCCCGTGAGTTGAGATAAAGACAGTTTAATAAGACAGGAAAAGAAAAAAAAAAATAACAAAAATAATAATAACAATAATAATAATGATGATACAATGGGGATAATACGAAAGTAATAATAGTATGTACAAACAAGTGATGCACAATGCAATTGCTCACCACCCGCCGACCGATGCCCAGCCTAACCCCGAGCAGTCCGGCCCCCCTCCCCCCGGCTAGCCACCCCTATATATTGTTTAGCATGACGTCAGATGGTATGGAATACCCCTTTGGCTAGTTTGGGTCACCTGTCCTGGGTCTGTCCCCTCCCAGCTCTTACTGCACCCCCCAGCCTGCCCGTTGGCAGGACAGAGCAAAGGCTGAGATGTCCTTGGCTTAGTATAAGCACTGCTCTGCAACAATTAAAGCATCGGGGTGTTATCAGCACTCTTCTCATTCTAAGCCAAAACACAGCATTCCACCAGCTACTAGGAAGAAAATTAATTCTGTGCTAACTGAAACCAGGACAACCAGGATGAAAACAGAGGTAGTTAAATCCTCTGTCTCTTGGCTCTAAAACCATCTCTTCCCCTACACTGTAAGTAGCTTCATCAGAAAGAACAAGCAAGACAGTATGCTGGATCAAAATGGAAATGGTATGCAATGACTGCTGCTAATGCTTTTCATCCTATTAGCTTAATAACTGCAGCACAGACTTCTTCACAAGCAGTTGCACTGCCAAAAGAAAAAAAAATAAAAATGTTGCCAAAAAAAGCAACTGGGAGAAAGTAGACATCCGTCAAAGATACCGTGAATTTCACAGATCGTATTTGGAGGTTTAATACCAAAAGCAACATTATCTGCAGGTGAAGCAGCAGAAAACTTGGAGCAGCCTTTTCACTAGATAAACCAGATGTGTCACCCTTTTTCTGCAGAAAATTCTACAACATGAAGAAACAGTGTACATAAAAGGAGGAGCCAGGTGGAATACAAAGTAAAAAAACAAAAAGTACAAGCACAAAGCCAGAGAGACAAAGCAGTTCCCTTAGTGTCATTTTTATTGCTGTTTATTTATTTTTTTTCCTGTTCATTTGTTTTTGCTGTTGTTAAATGCAGATTCTCATCTGCCTGAAAAGTTCTTGAGCACAATATATTTAATTGTGGTTTGGAGGGAAGACCAAGCCTTAGCTATAGGTTTTCCTTCTGCCTTAAAGGTTCATAGATTTTAATGGAAAGTGCCAAAAGAAGAAGTTACAGGCTGCCATTCTGAATCTAACTCAAGAGCAGCAGTAAGAGAAGCAGCAGACTTTTGTAGGGTAACGCAGAAATGCTCTAAAACAAATTACAACATAAAGTATAACGTCTCTAGTCCTCGTACCAATAGCTTGCTTCTCATATAGTGAATTCAAAACAATCACTTTTGTGGCTGTGGGTCGGTTTCTTTTTTTTTTTTTTTTTTTTTAAGAGTTAAATGCAGAGCCCTAAGAGCTGGATACTGAAGTTCTCTGGCTTGCAACGAAGGATAAAGGAACAAAAACAAAAATAATCATGCAGCCAGGCTCACTTGTTTCCCTCAGTAAAACTGGCACAATCAAAACAGTTTGAACTGCAGCATATACACAAATCAGTTTATTCAAGAGGTTATTTTTTCCCCATCAGTTATAATATTAGAAACAAAATAGACTAGAAGCACTTGTCCAAAAATTCATAATAATTCTTCATAAAAGGTAAGGACAGATCCAAATTACATCATTTGGCTGCTGGGGTTCAATAAGGACAGTTAAATAAACGTCACACATTACTAATGACAGGGGCTCCTAAACCCTATGAAGGTATGAATCATCCTACAAAACACAGGCAGAGTACATATCAGAGAAACAGAAAATTAAGAATGAGATTATATATTAATTTGAAAAGCACACTGCCCTCTTATGATCTTCTATCTAGAAAAATATCGCTGGAAAGAATTTAAGCACAAAGACAGGAGGCATTATTTTTAAAATTTGGAAGTCAAACCTACTCAAGCTGGAGAAAAATTAAAACGTACATTTTTTTCATGTAATTAACTTCTAAAAATGCAGATTTAGAAACATTTTCTTAATAATCACCTGAACTTCCTCAATATTGAATATTTTCTATACTCTGAGTCTTACAGAAAAGAACATTAAGACCCAACAAAAATCCAACTCCAAAGTTTACTGGATTTGGAAGAACAGAAAGGTTGCCTTTAAGGACACCAGGGATGTTATCTGCAATATAAGTGGTGATATCAGCAAACCTCTGATTATGCAATGGTTTACCAATATCTCTCCTGTTCTGAGATCCAATATTTCATTTCTTCTAAAAATCTTCACATCACCTTTCTACATTTTTCTGCCCCGTTTTGAAACTCAAAAATGCTTAATGTTTCCCTAATTCCTCCCTCCCTAAACTGACCTCAACATGAGCAGAATGAGACCCGCAGTCACTACCCATTTCTCTCAATTTCATTGTCTCTTTGTTACTCTCCCAGATGTAAACTTCCATGTCCTCGGTCTGAAAAATCATTTTGACAGAGGCACTTAAAGGTCGATATTTTCCAGCTGCATAGGAACAAGTGTACCATTCAGAAAGTTTAAACAGTTTTCAGTCTTCTAGTCACTCAGGTTGCAATCCTTTATATATCTATTTGGAAGATGAGGGAAAACCTTTAACAGTCAACATTGCTATTTTTTGTGCTTCCTGAGTGATAGGGCATTCATAAATATGGCCATTGGCTCTTAAGGAAGATGGATACAGAAAAAGAGTCTTAATTTTCCAGTTGAAGACACTTGCAAAATAACCTGCCCAATTCAGTTATGAGCCAGACAGCTAGAAAAGATGGCAGAATTTAACTCTTTCATCTTCACAGAAAGCCTAAAACAGCATAAAGTTTGGTAATTAGAAGAAAAATACACAAAAGACTGGAAAATATTACAATCTGCCTTAAGGAGGGGATGTAATAACCTACATTACAAAAATAGCAGAGAAAATAATTAAGTACTTGGAAATGAGATTGCTAGTACAGCAATCCTCAGTTTGTAAACTGAGGATGAGTGGCACCAGTGAATATGACTACCAAAGTGGCACAGCTGAAAAGGGACAGCTGTTACTGCACTGTGGTGCAAGGCTCTCTTTTGGGTCTACTTTGAAAAAAGAAGTGTTCTATTCTGTGCATGCACGTTCATAGAAATTTTTGACAAGGGTACCTATGAAAGCTTTACTTTTATGGTTATCAATAGGAAACAGTATAGAGACATCGATTTTTCAAGGGCAACTTTTTTTTCCCTCCCGTTTCACAAAGAAAGTGACGTATGTGAAATAGGTATCACAAACTCCTTTCGAAGACAGCTGTTTTACCATGGAAATGAAAAGAAAGCTTGACTTACAGGACCAAGAAATCACATGAGTTGAATTAGATGGTCTTAAAGTTACAGGTTTGTTAGGATACGTATAATATTTAAGATGGAGAGAACAAGATATCTGTACTGGTTATTTTATTCCATTTGATTAACAGGAGTGAAAACTAGTAGTTTATTTTTCCTGACACTGACAGAGATATTTCAGGACTAATGTCCTAAGTTCCATATGGCTGAAACATGAAAAAACTATAAAATGCTTTAGATGGGGAGGCCTGTAACTGCTTTGCATAGGTCTTCAAAACTTACCTGTACTATTGGCCTGAAAGACAGATTGACTTGGATTATTCCAAGAAACTGAACTGAGGTGAAAGAGATTACTTAAGCAATTTTTTCAGAAAAGATCACAATTAAAAGGGTTTTTTATATTCCCACTGAGAAGCAAGTCCAGAAGAGGTCAAGCACTGCCAGCTACGGGTTTCTTTTGTGCCACATTTCTGAAAATTAGGGATGGTCATAGTAATTCATGAACGAGATGAGAAGCTAATCACCAGCAGCTTAAGAGGAAGACAGTATTACCACAATTAAAGCTTTCAACAGTTGTTGAAGGAAACCTGGTCCTTGAGACAAGTTTCATGGTGACTGAACTATAAAGATTTACAGTTTTGTTCCGAATAACCTGACATTCAGGAATTGTACAGGGTGCATTTAACCATCGTGTTCCTCTGGCACTTCCTGACATTCAGTATTAACAATATCATCTGTGCAATCCTACCTACTCTCTCACACAGTGCTCATGGCAAGTCTTCTCTAGCTTCCAGGAGAATCTGTGCAGGAAAATGTCCCCTGTTCACAATGCATAACCCAGTGGAATCCAAAAACCTGTATTTCATTTTTTGATTGTGCAGAGTACTAGCAGAGCAAACAGCATCTTTTTGTCCAAAATGGAAAACTTGAGAGCATCTCCTATTTTCCTTCATCCAAAAAGGTTATATGAAAGAAAGATTTTCTTCCTCAAGAAGAAGAAATTCCGTGGACAATACAGCTGCAATTTCCTGCAGGAATGCTCAAGACCCTAGAGTAGAGTGGGCAGTCTAAGGACAAACAGCACGAGGAAGAAAAATGGCTATTTAGGGCATATAAGGCATATAGCAACACAAAATGGAAGAGAAGAGGTTTTCTAACCAAGGAAGAAGTACTTACCTGGAAGGGGAAGAAAAAAACAAATGACAAAAAAAACACAACACAAGACAACTGATCGTAAACCTGCAAGATACAAAATGGGCACAGTGGGTCAGAGGACTATCAGAGGACTATCTCAGAGACTTGTATCATTGATGAAGTTCACGCCACCTCTGCCTTGTCACAGTAGGAATGATTCCTACACCTGCAAAACAAGATCACCAGGGCCCTGACAACCTTTCAGACTTCCCTTTTTTCTTTTTTATTTTGGTCAATGGAAACTGACTGAAAGCACAACTCAGAAGGGAGGCCTCTAGTGGCAGCAAAAAATATTGGGCGAATAGTATGTTAGATATGCTTACAGTCAGACAAGAAAAGTTTCCAATGGGTTTTCTTTTTAAAAACAGCAAAAAAAAAAAAAAACCTTACCTCTGTTTCAGACTTTGCTTCTGGTTTTGCTTGGGCCACTGGTGTGATCGCTTTAGCTTTCACCTCAGGCCGTCCCTGTGAGTTTCCAACACCAGCTACAGTCTTGGTGGCAGACACTGTGCTGGTAATGGGTTTGACCTGAGCAGCTGGGGTAGAGGTTCGCCTGTTGTTGCTCACTTCCAGAGCATGTGACGGTGCTATTGGCAACTCCCGCAAGTTACTATTTCTTGGAGCAGTTGGCTGTAGCTGCTGATTTGGACGCTTGACAATATTTTGTGAGGGTGTGTTCTGAAAAGCAGAAAGAAAAAAAAATGCAGATATTGCTACTCCAAGACAGACTGAAGTGATCCCTGTTTTAGATTTTCATGACTTGCTTGCCAACACAAAAAGAACTTTTCAAAGAGGTAGTGAAAACACAGTAGTGTTTTCAATGTAAGTATTAAAACCAAAAACATTAATTTTTTAATCTACAGCAAACAATCTCAGTGGTTTAACATATTTCTCAGAAATTGGCCTCACTGTGATTTATTTTGCTAATTAAAGTGATTCTTCCGAACTACAGTCACATCAACTTGAGCACTGCCATGGACTGTTGTGTTACCCCAACCTACCTAGTAGCAGAACATGCTGGATTGGAGCAAACTCACAAGACATGAGTGATACCATCTGAACCAGAACATTTATCCACAGTGCTACTGAGAGGCCTTCAAATTGAAGGATGGTGTCACAGAAATGGGCTCCTACACAGTCACAGACTACCAGCAGTTTTAAATATGATCATGCAAATTTTCCCACCAAACCCTTTACTGTCAGTTCTTGGGCAACTCTATCATCTCTTTTTGGAATCAGATCACAAAAAACACAGAAAATTAGACTAGAAATAAAAAGTAAAGACATGTACTATTTGTGGATGTAGATTATAAAATGATCAAAGTAGAAAAGGGAGCAAAAAATGGGAACAGAACAGAAAGGGACAAAACAGAAAAGGAATAAGCGATACCGAAAAACTGCGGTGGCATTTTGAAATGTGTTTATATGCTTATTATCCACGCGGAGCTAAGAGAGACAACACTGATGGAGGTGGTACTCACATGTCTTGGCTTCATCGGACCCTGCCGCTGCTGACACTGCATCCTGTTGTTATTTGGCTGCTGCTGCGTGGCCTGCATGTGAGGCCTGAACTGTGGCTGGTTCATGGGCATCAAGGGCTGTGGTGGTCCTTGGAGATGATGGTGGTGTTGCTGCTGCTGCTGCTGGTGATGGTGCTGTTGCTGCTGCTGGTGATGGTGCTGCTGAGGCTGAGGCTGGGGCTGAGGTTGCAACGGTGGATGCAAAGGACCCTTTGTATCAAGAAAGATTATTTGTTTTTAGTTTCAAGGTAGTAATCTTTGGAAAAGTAGCTCCAGCCTCACAAGTCCTCAAAACATTTGTGTCCTCAAAACATTTGTGAGCAGCTACTGCCCAGGCTAAACCAAAACCACACTGATTAAAAAACAGATTAACAGAAGCTGTGCAATGTAGTTCTATGCTTAAGCCTGAGTAAGACAACAGAAGAATTGGGAAAAAGGCAAACGAAAGGCCTTCTGCTCTCCTTTTTCTTTTCTGTTTAATGACTTAAACACTGTTCTTTCTCTTCCTCCCCCCAAAAACAGAAGTCCATAGAAGTCTTCATGACTTCCCCACATTCGAAACCCAGACACCATGAAAAGACCCCGAACACCCAAGCATGCAGGCAGGGCCCTCTCCATCACTCGGCGTAACCCCAGAACATTTACCCACTTCAAGCAAGCAGCTCAGCTTCCCCTCGGGCAGCAGGAGGCCCCAGCTCCCCGCTGAGCTGTGCGGCTGAGCAGCAGAGGGCGCTCCGGCCCTGCCGGTGGCCCGGACCAGTGGGGCAGCGGGACAGCTCTCCCTGCCTCCGCGGAGCTAAGGCAACTAAAGGAGCTGCATGGCACTGGATCAAACGTGGCATTTAAACTTCTCAGACTACATTAGCTGTAAAGTGTTAAATAAATCACGGTGTTTTTTGTAACTTTACTGTAGAGATAGGACTGGGCTGCAGACTGCTGTTGGAAATGAGTCAGTGCTGGCAACCGAAGGAAAAAAATAATTACTTTTTCTGACAGAGTAATAAGCACTATATGCAAATCTGCCTCATACCTGTAATCTTGAATAACTCCGTTTTATTCACATTACTCCTATAAGCCAACAGGGCTACAGTGCAGTATTGGGACACTGCAAACACCTCTTTGTACGACTGCTCCTACTGTAGATCTGTACCTGCATGTTAGGCTGCGTATGTGCGGCGAGGAAGGGCTGTCCCGGGGCTTGTAGGAATTGCTGTCTTGGAGGAATGAAGGGCCGTGGATTTGCTGCACCCGGCTGGTTGAAATGGAGAATTCCCACCGGGCCTTGAGGCTGTATGTTTGGCCTCACCGGCCTCTCTCTGGGAAATACCGGCTGTTGCCCCTGCTGGCTGAAGGCTGGCCCGGGCTGACTGAACGGCATGGGGCTTTGCGTAGGGACAGGATGCGCGCTGTTCAGAAGCGGGGGAGGTGGTGGCGGAGGGGGGCTCCGCTGCTCAAACAAGTGATGGCTTGGAAATCTTGGATCTATAGGAACCAGAAAAAGTCATTAAATGACAGACTCCTTGGGAAACAAACATGCTTTTCAAACACAAAGTTGTTTTGATTTAGAAAAAAGTAACTTGAAATTTGTAGAAAGCAAAAATATGAGGCATTTTAATCTTAAAGAGCTATCCTCAACATCCATTTCCCTCGCTTGTGCCACCTGTGTTTAAAAGGAATTGATGCTTGAAAGACCACCAGAACTGACCATTACCTAGAATTAGGAATAGCTTTCAGAAATTCTACTCTACTGAAATCAGCAAAGGATTACAGGGATTAGTGCTTAAAGTACACAACAACTCACAAAACTCTGATAACGTTTGCTAACCAGATACTCAGCAACTTTACATACACATTTTACCTGTACTCACTAATAACATATATATCATATATATATTTCATACATTTGGTATAAACATCTATACATACAACACAAACTACCTATTTTGTTTGCTATGCTGCGGCAGTTCAGCTAACGTTAACAGATTGCTTACAGAACACACGTAGTCCAGACAGTTTATAGTGTTAATAATGGAAACTAAAATGTACGGAGAGTGCATTATGTAAAATGTAACAAGTTACAACAATTTTATTACATTTACTTTTATTTACAATTACTAACATACTAATTTTATTTTGCGTTTGTATAAATTCACAGATTTATGGTAGCTAAACGTGTAGACAGAAGACTACATTAGAACAGGAGAAAAGATACCAGACCACTGCAATTTCTGGCACTGTAACTCATCAGGTTACATCAATCTTCTGGTCTTCAGGTTCTTCTCAACATTTCATGTTACAAGATACATAAACTGCATACTGATTTTACAAAATGTACATCTTATACATTAATTGAAATGAAAATGCTTACCTCCTATAAAAAAGGGATCTCTCTCCTGAGGAGGTGGAGGAGGGAGTGGTGGTGGCGGTGGTGGTGGCCCCCTCCACTGGTCCTGGATTGGCAGCCTTGGGGCCTGCGAGAAGTTGGTAGGAACGGGTCCAGGCGCATGCTGCTGAAAGTCTGGAGGAACCTATTTAATAAGACAAAACTAAGATTAAGACTACCAGCCAGAAAAAATATCTATTGTCTGCTATAACTTTTTTTCTCTTAAAAATGTAATTGATTTATGGAGTTACCTTCTATAATCTCTACAAATTGGCAGCTCTTACTGAGTCATCCTTTTACAATGGAAGAGATATTAAACCTGAGCACAGCATTTTGAAATGAATTCACAATGTTTTAATAATCACTAGCACTACAGGAATGCCATTTATTCTCAAAGCTTATTGAAATCCATGCAATTATTGACCTTCTTTCCCATTAATCCCCCCAAAATCTGAATGTCTACTTTAGAAGATATTCCTGACATTTATCTTCTTAAACCATGCTATTCTGTGCCATCAATTCAGTACAACGTAGCACACGGAAGAGAAGCAGCTCTGCTTGGGGGAGGGATGGGGGACAGGACACGACTATGCGACAATTTGTGGCATTTGAAAATTAAATGAACCATCTTTCAAAAAATAAAAAGGTAATATTTCTGTCTATTCAGAATGCAAGCATCTGAAGCATTGTAAGGCAGACTACAAAGTTATATTTCCTCCATTAAGTTTTTAAAATGTAAACTGAGCCCTTACACGTTGCAGAAAGTGGAACATCAATACAAAAGCAGAATTTTGCAGAAGACACACTTAAGTCAGTAATTCACATTATTACCATTTCTTTTATATCAGAAGTTAACAAAGTATGTTGGCAACCTCTGATAACTAACCGAGAGAAGCTATACCTAAAATAAATTACTATATTCACAAACATTTCCTTATTATATATGAGTAGATCAAATAAGTAATGAAAATAATCTAGGAACATTCTTGTTTTCCACTTCAGAGAAATTCTGAAATTAGTGGTGGCATCTTTTTCATCTACATCTGGTGTTCACCTAAAAGCTTAAAGCTTGCCATTGCTGAAGACAAGTTTTTCAAAACAGATTTCAGAACACACACACTCCCTGCTAAACTGAATTATGGCCATCAGCAAAGGATTATCATTTATCTATGGGGCTGCCCTAACCAACAACACACGCAGTCTCACCCTATCCTATGTGTATTGAAAAAAAATCATAGTTTTTTCATTAAAAAAAAAATCTCACACAGCAAAACCAGGTTATTTGCTCTGCAACTGAATTCTGCTCACTATCAAAGCAGCACAAGACAAAGCTGCTTCACACCCTTCTACTAGCAAGCTACAGATGGGATTTGCAAGAACCAAAAAGGTAGATGAGAGCAAACCACTGAAGCTCAAAGCCATTACTAAATCTGTGGCCTTCTCGGAAACACCTAAATGGGCTATCTGAGAAACTAGGAGCTCTCATTTGGAAGCGAGACTGCGACTATGTATTTCATGTCATTATATAGCCATCAACTGCAAATACTTTATCATCAGAGATTAAAGGTTCTCTATCCTGTTTCCAGTGCTCCTTCCTAGCCAGCCAGTCTCCTGTGGGTATTTCATTTAGAGAAAAGACATCATTTTACACTCAAGCATGACAGTCTACACAATACACATACTATTTACAGGAGGAGCTGCTATACTTCTCTAAGCTAACAGTTACCAACACAAAATATTCTTGCCACCTCAGAAGACACCAAGACCTTTGAATTTCAATGCTGTCTGCAACCAGTGGCACTTAGCGGAATAGGGAGGTATTTAGGGTGGAGAAAATGACATTGATTCGTCCCATCAAAATCCATTCAGGTTTAGCTGAACCAGGCGGTTCAACCGCATTGCCCTTCCCCGGTGTGGAACAGGACAGCGCTGGCTGCCTGCCAAAGCAGAACTGAACACAAGCCTTGAGGATCCTGACCCTTCGTTCCCCAAATGCACCTGTACCATCACCACGCGTAGAAGCTGCCAGAGGTACTTTCAAACTAAGGTTAAAAGCATCCCTTCATCCTGGGGGATAAAAGCGTATTGAAGAGCAGCTCTCACAGCCATCGGTCACCCTAGGGAACACACAGGGCTTCCGCAAGCCACACAGCCTCAAGGGACGCACCCAGCAAACCACCCCACATTTAGCTACTTCATTATTTAGGCAGTCACATTTAGTTTGTCACTGGATAATGCATGAGGTCACTGCCAATGGAGGCAGGGGAAAAACCAGTTCATCGGGGCAGTTTTCACACAAGGTGGTTATCTTACATCTTACTCACAGCACATCCTCACATGAGCATATGTCACCTGGGGAGAGGAGGAAGCCCAGGCAGGTAACCTGCTTTTTTTTTTTATTTTTTATTTTTTTGAGGATTTAACTTTGAAATTCTGAAGTTCTCCTAGTTCTCAAGATATGCCTACAAAAAACTTACTTATTTCTAAAGTGGCCACCGAAAAACATGACGTGGAAACAGTGACACATAGGTAGAGAAATGGTGAGCACCACATATTTGCCGCCTGAGCTGAAGAACTGGCAGCAGTAATAACGTGGCTGGGCTTGTTTCCAAGCACCAAATGGTGTCACAGTGATGATAATCTGTACTTCCTTCTTCCAAACTCAACATATTCTGCCCTAGTGAAGGTCACAGAGCCTTTTCAGTCTCTCCCCCTCACTCCCAAGCTCTAGATAGACACAGGTTACGGAACAAGCAGGTGTCTCCACTCCTACTCCTGGAATCTGCAACCAAATCTCAAGCATTTTCCTCAATATTAATTCATTCCTCAGTCTTGTTTTTTTTCTCCTGAAGGAGAAGCATGAGGTGTACATGTGTTTCTATACCTATATTTTAAATAAAGAGCTTTCCCTCTCCTGCCACCCCACACCCTCATTATTACACCTGGATCTACTACATCCCAAAGCAGCCCTGAATTGCAAATGCACGGGAAGTCCTGTTGAATCTCACACAAATCTTAATGCAATGAAACATCCCCCATTCAGCCAAACTTTTTTTTTTTCTTGAAAAATTGAACAACAATAAAATGTGAATTTCTGAATAGCTCACTCGGGCAAAATGATGTTCTTCAGTGCTTTAATGTCTGAATTCTGTATTCAGAGTTTTTCATCCAAAATGATTTAAATTGAGGCAAGCAACCAGCAGAATATATTGGCTCAAATCACAGAAATCTGGTTTGAGACCACACACACATTGAGAGCAGATTTATACTTGCCATCATAGGGAAACTTTAAACCTTTATGAAATAAGCTTTGGTAAGTTCCAGAACTGAGCCAAGTTACTTTAAGTCCCACTTTCAAAAACAAACAAAAAACAATCAGCAAGGTATTTTACTGCTATAAATATACACAATACTGATATCAAGCTCCCTTCAGTTCCAAAGATCTGTCCATCTTCATTTTAGAATCAAATATTTAGTCTCCTCCAAATAGTTTCACCAATTTTAAGCCATTACCCAGTTACAGAAAAAAATTTCCACTAAGGTGCACCGAGGCTCGTTTCTGCTCTAGTTTTGTTAATAGTGTATTTCAGAAAGGATATCCTACAGCATAAGTTTGGGTCAAAATAAACAGTCCAACAAAATGAGAGCAAGAAGGAAATAATTTCACCTCTTCCTAAAAGGCTCTTTTTCATCCCTCACGGGTAAAAAAAAAATTTTTTTTTTTTTTTTTTAAGATTCTAGTTAAACTTTGAAGCTATTAAGTTTTTTAAAGACAAGAAACATTTCTGAATCCTAAATCCAACTCTGCCTTTTTACATTTAAAACAACATGAGGAGCCTTTTCATATTCTTTAGTGAATAGGGTTGTTTCTGACAGAATTCATTAGTGCTGAATTGTCGCATACACGGTTACTAAAACAATGAGACCCTTCCCTGCCTGAGCACTTATCCCATGCACAATGGAACTGAGGGTTGTGGGGTTTTGCTTTTTATTAAATCTGGAAGTTTTGAAAGTGGGAAAGTTACAGAAGTATGGCTGATATAACACACACCACAGTAAAGCAACAAACTGCACAGACAACTGAGTGTCATTAACAAATATCCACTTATTTGATCACTAACAGATCTTAACTTATGTATATGGCATTTTGAAGAGCCAGTAAAAAATTATGACTAATCACATTTCTTGGCTGATAACCAAAGGCCAATCATGCAAAGTTAATTGCAAAGTCATTTGCTATTTGCAGAAAAATGAATTACCAATATTTGCTTCTAAAAAAAACAAATGAGTTTGATTCTCTTCCTTCTCACATCAGTAAAAGAAAGACTGACCTCTAATTTTTTTCTAAACCAGCTTTGCTTCTGCTCCCCCCAAAAGTGAAATAAAACTCTACCCATAAATTACTGTAATATGGAAAGGAAGAAACTTGCATATTCAGGTTTTACATTGCTGAAACTTTCCTTCTGAAAAAGCTTTCGGAAAACTCCAACATAAATTTGATTATTTTATTAATGATTTAATAATTAAAATGATTAATTTAACATAGTATATGTGAAACTAAGTTTCAACCAGAGTTATTACTTCTAGGCACAAATGAACTTGCTTTTTAATAAAACATGCACAATACGGTGGATGTTTTTCTGAGTTATGAGATACTCATCTATGATTCTGAAATACACCCACCCCATCCCCAGGAACACACTAATACCACAGCTTTGACTTTTTCTTATGCCAAATGCTAATTGTCCTAAAAATAGTACAAAGCAATATAACAGTTTTCTATTACTTAAGGTTTAATTCCTTCCTCTCCCCCTTCTTAACTGCAGTCAAACTAATTCCAGGAGTGGATTATTTTATCATTATTGCTAAACTCTACATTCAGCAAGTATTTGCTACTGATAACTGCCAGGTGCCTTCTGGTATTTAGTAGGAAAGACCACGCAGAGCTATTTAACTCCAAAAATTAATGAAGAGCAGGTGCAAAAGCCAGTTTTCATAATGGTCTATTTTGATAAAAATAAGCATACTGTAACGTAGATGCATAATAAATCTTTATATGCACAGTAGTTACTTCCATTTTTCATGGTTTTGCTAACCGGACAGTTTCGAATTACAAGCAACTATTCAGTTCACACATCAACCGAGACTCCCTACAGAAAGGGATTTTAACTATTCCTTCATCATTATTAAACCTTTCAGGAAACTTCTCTACTTAATAAATCTCACGCTCTCCAAAACACCTATTTTCAAATTAATGAGTTTCAAGTGAACAAAAAGGAGAACTGCAAATTCTTAGTCAGCCAAGGCTGTAAGTTTCTAACTTTTAGTCCCAGATTGGGGCCAACTGTGCTGCTGGGGGGGAAGGGATAAAATTATTTATGTGCCTTTCCAGCAAGAGCCCACAAAGCTGGCTCAGATTCGTACAGACAGTAGTTTGGAAGATTGAGTTACCAAGTGTCTGGATGAGAAAGACCCAGAAGAGCACATAATGCAACTTTCTGGAACAGTCTTCTCTCTTCTTCATCACTATCAGATTAAATTATCGATAATAATGATGCTAAATCAATGATAGTGTCATTTACTAAATAATCAATTTGATAAAGTGCACCAAGCTGCAAGGAAAGACTCCTAAGATGGATCTTTTAGCTATATTTAAAACTAGTTGCAAAAAGAGGTCAGAATCAGAAAAAAGCACCTGACCTAGAGCAGACTTACCCATCACATCACACTATGTATGGCCTGGAAGCCATAAACCGACCTACACTTACCCCTTACAAAACTGCTCCCAATACTCAGCACTGTGCAGTTCTTTCTACACCATGAGCCGCAGCCCTGGTATTCATGAGAATTTCAAAGAGCTGGGAGAGAAATTGTTATTTTTGAAAACTTGAGGGCTCACATCTAGTGCAGGAAGGCCTTCGAGCCTCTCAGTAGGAATCTGCAGGCTGTGAAAACTTAGCCTGGGCCATTCTTTCTTATCTTGTGTGCAAACTAAAACATATGTCAAGCCCCAAATAACGATAGCAAGGTCAAGACTTTACTCAAACTACCAAAGATGTGCTGTATTTTTTTCTGTATTTTTAAGGAATGCAAGTGTTGATTTCTAGCATTTAGTTTATCCTAGTGTGATTTTACTTTGAAAATTTTGATTTATCATCTTTCTGAATACACTTAGGTCTAGACAGAAATTACACTGGAAGGGGGGTTCTGGGTGGATTTCCAAAGAGACTACAACCACAGGCATTCTCCAAATACTTCAAAGGAGAAGATAAACACACACTGAAGTGCTACTGACAAGATATTTTACTGTCTTAAATATTCATTTTTAACAAGTTTACCCCGACAAAAAAAAAAAGTCAATCCACACTTTCTCCCCCACATGCTATAATTTAGAGCACCACGGACTGACATTTTTATACAATTCCACGTGTATGCAGCTTATACAATTTCCCCTTTTGCTAACTTCCATTATTCAATTAACTTACATGTTATCAATCACTTTTGCAAAAAAAATGCATTGCAAACTTGTGTCTACAATTCATTAGAGTTGTGAATAGCTCATTGAACACGACTTTCACACACTCAGGCAATCCTACCTTCTGAAAGAACACGAGATAAGGTTACTTTAATCCTTTCAAAGAACTGCACTATTTTGCCTTCCTTTTATCCCTTTAAATATCCTTCCTAGTTAAGAAATTAACATTCTCTCATACAATTCTTACACAAATTGTACTTTTACTTTTCTGCATCTCTTGTTAATTACATGATGTTATCTCCAATAATCTATTCATGAAGCATAGATAACTTTGGTTACCAATAAAAGGGAAAACTTAGCATAAATTGCTTAGCACACAGTTAATCTTATAAAGCAAGGAATAAAGAGGATCTAACAGCTATTATATGACTTATCAGCTTCTCTAAAAGGGTCACTCCACTTTTTTTTTCCATGAGACTAATTAAATACCTTAACAATGTCATTGAAACTTCATGAATCTTTCAATAAATTACACCCTGCCTCCACAACATGTTTTCATTTATTAATCTCACTTAAAATGCAAAGAGCTAGGAGAACCCCATTGACAGTTAAGCAGGGCCACTCAGTTAATTCTTCTTATATGGTTTAAATGCAAAGAATAATGACCACTGTAACCTATGACAATTAAAACTATAGCCATCTGTCACAAGATGTTAATCCTCTTATTTCAGTAGCTACTAGACTTTTTGAAAAGCTTTCCTAAAATGCCAACCTTCCAGTGCAAGGAAGTGACTTTTCATCCTTTTGTGCAAGAAGCCCTTTTTCATATAAATTAAATATGGTTTAAAATTTGTCAAGTAGAAACGTATATATCTCACAAAACAAGCCAGTTTCACAGTATTCTTGTGCACAGCATACAGAAAGCAAATGATTCTCTGAAATTTCAGAATAAAACATACTTGGTATTTTCTCAAATGCAGTCTAAATGAACCTGTAGGCTCCCTGCGATGTCCCTTGACAAGCATAATTCCATCAAGGTCAGCTAAAACTTAACAGGTACCAAAGTATTCCCCATGGATTCAATGTTATAAAAAGGCCCTATATAAAAGTTTATGCCTTTAATACATTTCAGTCAAGAGATAAAAATTAAAGTTCAGAGAGATCATGAAACTTGAGAGAGTGAATGTATTCTACCCCTTCACGTGTCTTCAACATTTCTGGAATACATTTTCTAAGGGGAAAATGCAAGTAGATAGTAACTGCTAGTTCATGTATGTAGATCCTAGCATTAAGGCAGATTCAATTTGAAAAAGAAAAGGTTGCTATTTCCCTAAACCAAGCCAAAAATAATTTGTAATATTGAAATGTACCAGGTAACTTGGACAAGCTTCTCTTTGACACTGCACAGCTCCAGGAGGTAAAACACATTGGGATATTTAAGCACAAGTCCTGTGATCTGAGCAGATCGTGTACATAAAAGATTTGTATAAAAAATAACTAATGCCCAGCGTCACTGTTTAAGGTCCCAAAATGGAATTCATCCATCACAGAAAACTAGTACAAGAACGGTGCAAGGAGGGAGACAGAGGAATCCCTTGTTACTTAAGCTAACTGACTGATGCTACCCAGAAGGATCACGTTATAGAAGAAAATTTTACTTTTAATTTCAAGACACTAAAAATCATCCTGCATGTTTTTGTGTTCAAAGCAAATAGTTTACTAGGAATAGGTATATTACTAGGTACCCAAAAGCATGGCACATTTTGTATCTCTTCTGCTTTCACAACTATTGACATAAAACACCTATAAAATATATTATAACAATAGTCTCACCTTATCCTGAGGCTAGAGACCATTATATGGAAATATTATTAGAATGTTTATTGACCTAGCACACTCTGGTGACACGCATGTCACCTGCGATTAGAAGCAAAACTCAGATGAGTATCAAATAGAATACCAAATTCAGGATTTCTACATTACACTCCAAGTTTGACAGTGAACTTACAGTTAATTTCAAAACAATGTGAGAACCTCAAAAGATGTGACTTGGGGACGATGCTTCTCCCTTCAACTAAAAATGCTCAGATGGCAACAAAAAAAAAAGAGAACGAAAAGACAGCTTTACAGAAGACAAATATTAAAATTGCTGCTAAACTGGACTTTGATCTGTGACATTTCAGATCTATTTAGTAGTTAAATTACAAGACTCCTTATTTATAATTCTGTACAGAAATTTCATTTTGGAGGTGTTCTGTACCTCTGACTTTGCAAACACTTTGATGCAAGAACTTTACACACCCAGGGCTACCAATGTGCTTGCAGGTTCTACTCGCATGCCTGAAGGCCTGAATATATTTGTCATTTGGTGTATTCCATATTCAACACTTAATATTACTCTAATTCAGTTTACCATAATCAGTAGTACAATTTAGTATTTTATAATGAAGCGTTTTTTTTTTTTTTATTTCACATACTAAACAGCAAGAACTCAAGGTACAGAAGGTGAATAAATACCCATTTATTGATAAGATCTTTTTTTCCTACTGTGATGACAAATACACTGTTTTTCAGAAGTATGTTTCACAGCTCAGTGAAAACAGCTTGAGAACTATACTAGCGTCAAAGCCTGGGTTATAACAAGTATATTTTAGCTCTGCATTCAGCATTTAAGCACTAGATTAGTCTTACTGCATTGTAGTAAGAAGTCAATTGTACACTGTAATTGAATTTCTTTGTAAGAGGAGTCTTGACATCAGCAAAATATCTCTAACTGCCTAATTAATGGCCATAGAGCCATACACTTAATACATGTTTGCGTGTGCTTCATAAAAATTTATCGTTTGCTCATACAGCTTAAGAAGTTCAACCTTCACTCATACAAATATATCTGAATCAATCTATTTTATGTCTAATCATTTATATATACATATACATCATTACAAGTAATATATAATAGATATAAATATTATTACAAGTAGAAATATGTAAATACAGTATTTTTGTGTGTATAAATACACGTGTTTACACGTGTATAGGTGCATGTGTGCATGCATATAAAATATACACATACAAAAACACACCCAGACCTAAACTTTGTAACTGTGCAGGTGATGGAGCACTGGCACAAGTTGCTTAGAGAGGTTGTGGAGTCTCCTCCTCGGAGATCTTCAAAAGCCATCTGCACATGTTCCTGCACACGCAGCTCGAGGTGGTCCTGCTTGAGCAGAGGGGTTGAAAGACAACCTCCAGCGGTGCCTTCCAACCTCTCACCGTTCTGTGACTCTATGCTTAGCAGGTACTAAACCAGAGACTGAACTGTAGAAATTTTTAGTGTCAACAAGACAAAAAAAAAAATTCTTCAACTCTTTTTTTTTTTCTTAGCAGTCTTAAATAACAATTACTTAAAGTTAAATGGCAAAAACTATGGAATATAAGTGCACAAGTTTTCTGTTTGATTTTCATTTCTACAGAGCATGTGCACACTGGAGCTAGAAGGACAAGTTAAAGGGTTACTACATTTAGAAACCATCTATTTCTCTCTTATTTAATAGCTGTTACCATCATGTTTTGCTGCTGCTGCTCCTCCTGCAAATGGGAATTCATTGATATGATTAAATTTGATGGTATGATAATGTATGGTAATCGTGATTAATCAGAAGCCCACTAGCAAATGGAGGATGTTGGGTATTATGTCACCTGCATTTTAAACTGCACTCCCTCTATGCCAGCCTGACAATATTTGACAGCTGGAGGGATCTCACGCTGCATCTGCTTGCAACTACTTATAGATCTGATAAGAGAAAGTGCCCATCATTCCTTCACTATCTTAAGTGCTGTAATTACAGGGCTTTGCAGTCAAGTTGTGAAAACAGTAAGTGTTCAAAACGAAAGCTTTTTGCTAGCTGCGGAACAAGCTCCGTCTCACATCTGCAAGGGCTATAATCTGAAAGAAATGTAATTTGATGCAGCAGTCTCATTCAAACATGATTTGCATGAAATGCTGTATAAAGCACTATCCAAGAAATGTCAATCAACACCACCTGATACCATGTATCCTGTTAAATGAAAACAAAATGCTTTCTACACTACCTGTGATCTGCTACCGCGACACAGTAATAGAGTGAAAATTTCATTTACTGTTACTCATTATAGTAAAGCCATAGCTAAAGCAGAGTAATTGTGAGGAAGTAGGAGAATCATTTTCACAAGTGACTTTCTATTTCCATTAACAGTTTGTCTCCTACATGAACACTGCTGCAAACATGTACTAGTTACTATCTATCATTTTTTGCTAAGTATCACTTTAAAAGGACTGAACATTCTCAGATGCAGAACTGTTTAAACTCATCCATACTGTAGGCACTGGAAAATAGGAGCCAAGACCTTAGGAAGGGTTTCAGAAACCCCTACTTATTCATAGCAATTCCTAATGGAATTAGAAATTTTGGAAAAAAATAACCCCTTATTTACATTTTCCACAACGATCACGAAGCACTACTGCAATGAGCTTTATTTACAAAAGCACTGCAAATTTCTGCTTTCACAGACTGCAAGAGGCATTTATGTAAGGACACACCCCCAGGCCCAAGTACATCCTAAAATCCATTAAACTTACCCAAGTTTGCTAAAATAGTACTACAGGCTGATTCAAGTCAGCCCAAGGACCACTTCAGGGACAAAAAAAAAAAAAAGGCAAATCATATTTTAATACACCTTTAATAATTTAATACAGCATTAATACTCTTTTTTTATCTAAAGGAAATGTTTCAAGCCAGTGGCAAATATGAAGGACAGCGACCTATGATCTGAGCAATAATTGAGCACTTATTCAAAAACCTCACGCAGTTTAAAACATAAAGCAGTGATTTTGAAGTGTCTGAATTTCAAACAATACTTCAAAGCTCAAAGTTTGTCTAACTAGGTATTTCAGAAATGGTAGAAAACCAGAATCAAAACTCATCAGCTCCCCCTCACAGCATCCATTTACAACAGCTGATATCCTGGAGATGAAGTTGAAGCATGTCGCATGACACTAAAGAAAGCTCAGTAAGGTTTTTGTAGTTTAAGAAAAAAAAAATCTTCAAGTATTCTTTTGGGATAAGGACCATTCTGAAAAGAAATTTTAAGGTAAGTTCCAAAGACAAATTATGTAAAAAAAAAAACACTCCTGAGAATTGAAAAGACACGATGTAGAATATTCAGAAGAATATTCTCAGTTGCCTGAGGACAAGTTGCTCGACTAAGGTCTTATTTTTATACTGAATAAAACAGTTTATACGTCATGCAATTCAACTTTTTTAGATTTGAATTCAACAGTTACTTGAAAGGCAGCCAGTGCACTACCAGATGTCCTATCAAAGGAGGAAAGCTTTGTGCATCTCAAAGCCTTCCTGGTTGGTCAGGCAGACACCAGCGCTGCTGCCATTTTTGCTTCATACCGCGTCAGACTATTCTTAGTTTCAGCTCTGAAACTCAAGTGGCGCAAAATTAAGAAAATTTGTCTGTGGGACACCAAGGGCGTTAAGTTAAGGATAACAAATGAACAGATTTTCATCCAACTTCCCTGAAAATCCCGGCAAAAGGAATCAAGATACACTGCCAGCCTCCACTCTCTATGAAGCATTTTCAGAGGACAAACCCAAACAGAGATACAAGGGGAACGGATGGCCCCAAGTCAGAGGAAGCTATTCCTCTCTTCTGCCTCAGGCAGTGTAAGGAAAGTTTTCTGCAACTCCCTCTTCACACAAAACATCTTGTTCCAGACTCGGGCTGGCATATGCCAGGGATCCCCTCACAATTTCTGTCTGAAGAGTTTTGACAATGAAAATACTGGGGCACTCTCTCAAAACGGACATGACAACACTTGCTCCACTTTCATATGTCCTTAAAAAATCCCAAACAAATGTGCCACATGTGGAAACTGCCTTGATGTTAAATGAAATTAAGTAATGGTTAAAGTAAAAGGTCTTCACCTTTCCTTCAGGCAAATGCTGAAATATTTCAAACACAGAACGTGCTGGTGAAACCACATAAGGAATGAAAGGATTTGGACCATCAACCTCAGCTCATGAAAATTGCCATTTGAAAGCAAATGTTTCACATTAAAGGTCTGGCCCCTACAGTAGTAAGTTAGTAGCAACCTAAACATAGTGTTTAGAAGCACCTCTTCTGTTTCCTTTTTATTTTTTATAGGAGACGTTAGCCTAGATAATCACAACAGTTCCTCTTGTAAAAATTCAGATCCATGCAACTAGCCTGTAAATAAATCTCCAATCATTTTCCTTCAAACAGATCAGTCATCCCCCCAAAATCTTGTTTGTGAAACACTGGGACAGTAACTCAGAGAAAGGCTTTACCTGGAAGGCAGGTGATACATAAAGCTAGACCTCCAGAAGGACCCGAGGATGTTAGCCAAATCTCCTCTTTAAACAGTTTAGGAAAACACATTCAGTTGGCACGTGCACAGTTCCAGGTTAATTCCAGTACCTGGAAAAACGCTAGCACCAACTATAGTTGAAAACTGAATTATTATTAAATGCAACCACCTGAAGAATACTTAAATGATGCTTTACACAACTTGAGGCTTTAACTTCCAGTTAGCACCACTTTACCATGTTTCTCAACTACTAACAACCCTCAGATTCACCATTCATTCAGTCCTTATTAGCTGACCACACCTCTCAAATATTATCCCCACTAAGTCACCTCGAATAATTACAGAGTAAGAAATAGACAACTTCCTTGTTTGCTTCAAAATTACCCTAAATGTTCACATAACTTCAAATAGGGAATGTAAATGGATAAATTCTACTAGACCCTTTCTGTAACTTCTTCTCTAAACGCTTAAGGGGTTAAGCTTTAAGTAGGAAATAATTCAGAAATAAGCCCTACCCTGAAACATTATCATTTACATCCAGGGCTGTTAAGTGAATTTAATCAGTCCCAAATCCAAGCAGACTGGATCCTGATCAACATTACCCTGATTTAATACCACATTATTTCTTATAATTTAGAACTGAAACCAATATGCTAACATGCTCATTACAACTTTGTTCAACTCTTCAATTACATCCTTCTGCAAAAGGTTGTAAGAATTAACCATTACATGGTTACACGTCACTTCATTAGCCCTAAATTAATAACACCTGGTTTCCAATGGATTTATGACTAGCAATTGATTAGCTCTGATTGAAGCTCTTCTCACAATTGTAACACACAGGGGCTCTCTGTGCTGAGAAGTCTCTGCTAGATGAGACAGGAACTCAGAAGTGGTTTTTCTTTAGTTAGGTCACTAGCTAAACATAGGGTTCTCACAAGGGAGAACGTCATTACCTTTAATGTTTGTGCACCCCTGCCACATTCAAGCAAAATAAGCCATCCAGTTCAAAGACACAGGGGAAAGCAACCTAAATATATTAACCTCAGATTTATTTATTTTTTTTTTTAAGAACCAAAGCAAACAGAAGACTGACTACTATGCTAAGATCAGGTGATCCTAAAACCAGAAATCAAGTTTTCACATATCTACGGATTCCTTTTATAATGAGAAAAAGGAAGAATGTACCATGATCAGGAATACTTCTTTGACCTTTTTCAAATGGCTCGTCAGCAAAGTTGTCCAACCATTGCTATACTGCTATAAGTCAACATTTATACATAAACAAGTGAATTCTAACAGCACAGAGGCATTTGACATGTAACAAAGCAAGAAAAGGTAGCTCCACAGGATAGAACGTTCAAGTCAGAAAGTAAATTTGTCTTCAGCTCAAGAGCTAACATACTACATTTAATAAAACAAACACGCAATATGTACACAGTGACACTTAATTCCTAATCCTAATATATCTGATAACCTATGCAAAATTTATAAAGTGCTTCATGAGGGAAGACCACATTATACCTATTTTACAAATTATTGAGTCATGGAAAGATTAAGCACCTTTCTTAGGGTCATAGAGCAGGTTACTAGCTGAAGTGGAAAAAACACTCAGGGCAGCCAAATCACAGTACTGCATCCTCTTAGTTAAGACAGCCTTCCTTCTCTTAATGGAAAAAAAAAAATAAAAAAAGGACACTGACTCTTTGCTAGTACATTGCTTACATAAAAAGTCAGCAAGCACTCTGTATTTTCCTTCAGGCAAAAGGAGCAGTCCTAACGAAAATGTTCAATCCATTTTATTCCATTTAAAAAACTGTTGCATACAAGATTAGTCAGGTTTGCAGTACTTCTTGACTTGCAAAAACAAAAGTGAACAGAATTAAAATCTAATTTCACAGTCAATTTAAAAAAATTAATTTCCAATTTTTCTA
Organism: Netta rufina; assembly: GCF_964035555.1. Taxonomy (NCBI): domain Eukaryota; kingdom Metazoa; phylum Chordata; class Aves; order Anseriformes; family Anatidae; genus Netta; species Netta rufina. Next base: position 8,789,917 of record NC_140124.1, on the reverse strand, counting down.
CACTGATGTAAACACACTTCAAAGATGTCAATTACAATGCCTTTACAGATATTCCATGTCCTTCTATTTCTTTTCAATCCCAAATTGGGTTTATTGGCACAAGCAAGTTCATGTCAAAGGAAACCATACATGAGATACCTGTGCTTTTTAAATAGTTACTTTTAAAATGTTAACACTGTTTTTACTTAATACTAAAGGCCGTTGAAAAGAACTCTTTCCCTTAACCCACAATAATTTTAAACAGAAAAATATTTCCTGTTTAAACATTGACACAAATTACGTGACAAATTTAGTTATGAAACTGCAGTTATATTGTTTAAACTTTTTATACTTCACAGAAGAAATGTGGAGATTTAAGAAATCAGCTACTGTACCAAACATGCACATAAATTTCTTAGCTAGATATCTAGAACAAATATTCTGCATCAAAAGCAGCCAGGTATGCACATGGCAATCAAAAGTCACAGCAGGTTTCCAAAATCTGCTTTTTTCAAACACATCTGACCTCTATGCAAATAATTTACTGTGTGATACCACACAGATGTTCACAAACACCTACTTTCCCCCTTCAACACTGCAAGCATTAACAGAGGATAATTTTTGTCATTTATGTATTTGGGAAATAATATGCGGGTTGTTACTTGAAAATACTTCAAATAAATATAATATGCACAAATAAATATATTTTTTGCTTATTTTGATGATCTGCAAACCACCTGAATTAAAAATTCAGGACAACAGAATTGTGAAAGTTTGAAAAAAATATCTAGAAAGGTGCTTCTCTAAATTATTAGAATTAAAAAGTGTTTTTTTCTTGTGAAGCAGTTAGATGTCCTGTTTGTTTTGCAAGTTAGGAACATTGAAAAAAACAAGGTCATACAATGCCATTCTCATTTTTTGATATAAAAATACGAAGGCATTTAAATGCCTGAAGTAACAATAAAAATACAATTTTGCTGATTTTTACAATGAAAACGTATGCTACTTTTTAAGCTTAGGGATTTTTTTTTCCAAATAGCCTTTATTATATCAAATAAAGTAAGGATTCTATTTATACAGAAAGACTCAAGTAATAAAATGGAGCCCATATTCCTTAAGACAAGATGCATTCACGCCTCTCCCACTGGAGAGATTGGTTCAACAATTTTACAGTTAAACAGAATTAATTCTACTCTCAAAAATCCATTGACCTTAAGCTTTTAACAAACATTTTCAACTGCAGAGTGTATTGTCAATATTTACAAATTCTTAAAATTATATTTCACTAGAACAGCCTTTATTTGCTGTATTAATATTTCCTTGCAAATGTATGCTTATCCATATCAAAGAAGAAGAAACAGCTGCTACTCACAGGAAATCTCTGGGGTCCTACGGCAGGTCTTGGCTGGGCTGGAACTGGCAGCAAGGGCACTGAAACAAGAAGCACCTTTTAACACCATTTGTTTTACCTAACAGTTGTTGCTGTTATTTCCAAAAGTGGTTGCAGTAAGAAGCCACGATTAAAATCCGCTACATTTACCCTCGCATGTCACAGCTCCTACGATTAACTTTAAGCAACCATTCCCTCCCCCACAACATGCAACAGGGCAATTAGGATTCTCCTAGTTCATTTACATAATTTGATTCTGCATTCTCCAGAATGAGATTGCTTCTTGCTTCAGGAAGGAAAAAAAAACAGTATGTATTCAGCCAAAGGTATGTCTCAGACAAAGCTGACACGGACTCTTAACAATAATCTCATGTTTCAAACAGGAGGACACGTAATTAACTCACCTTCTCAACTTAGTGCCCCTCGTTTCCTAAGTATCTCCCAGTCTCACCACCTACTTCCCATAGCAAACACTGGCATCAGAAAAGCTATCTGGCATAAATCACTGTTCACGGAAGGGTAAAAGGAGGCAGGTAGCAGCAATTAAGAGCAAGCGAGATCCTCTTAATGTGGCTTTGTCACTATAATGGTGCATGCAACCGCAGTCATAGTTTGTGTAATCGCAACTGCTGATCTCAGAAGGTAGACTTGTATTTCATAAAGATGAAAAATAGTGACACTCTTCCTGAAAAATAACTTCTCCAAAATTAGGAGTTCGGAGACTAACATGGATGACATGTTCACATAACTTTTTTTCTGTCTGTTTTCTTGAAATGCAATGTCCCAAAACAACCACTTAAAATGATGGCACAATGCACAAATTAACTACAGCCGGATCACCCTGGGAACTCAATCTTTATGAGAATCCCCAGCACTAAGTCTAATAACAGATTTTCCATTTTTCCTTGTGTTTTGTTTTTTTTTTGTTGTTGTTGTTGTTTTTTGTTTTTTTTTTTTTAATTTTTGGATTGTCCAAATGGTTAGAAGTACAAATACGTCCATTTTAGACAAAAAGTCTGCACAAGTTAACTAAAGCATTTCAATTAAACAGCACCGAACGAGTTTGATCATTTATCAAAAACTTTAAGGCTATTTTTCTTCAATCTGTGCTTAGCATTTGAAAACAATAGGGAAAATGTTTCCCACACAGGGTTAAACACTGACTTTGTAGACAACTGCATGACACTTGAGAGCAGGAAAGGTGTTAAGAGATGTACCCTTCTCCCTTAACTAGCTCTACTTCACAACACAATTTTCTAATATACCTCAAAAAATTCCTTTTTCTTCAGTAACACAGGCACAAGAGCTAATGCATTAGCAACTATTTTTAGCTCATGTTCACGTCTGCCTTCTATCCACTGTTAATTACCTGCAGTTTACTGCTTCATGGGCTGAAGTGGTAAACTACGTGCACCAATCTTTCAGCTCTGTGTGCAAGAAGAAGGACTGTGTGCAAACTTCTGATCAGGTTACATGAGAAAATTAGTCAGTCTCATTGTGGTTTCTAACGAACATCTGTCAGTATTGCACAGCCATGACCACTTAAAAAAATTGACAGCATGCTCTTGACAGACCCAAGGACTAAAATAGCTCAGGTCAGAGAGCCAAGTCTGAGAAAAATCACGTAAGGTGGGAAATGCAGAGAAACTTCATCCATACAGTGCAGTCGTGTCTATTTCAGTATCCTGCCTGTGGCAGGAGCATATAGAGAGTTATATATTTTTAAACAAACTAATTTAATACCCATGAAAGATAGTTCAAACTCAGCACCCTTTCAGTCCTTGGACACCTGCTGAAGCAGCAAAGAATTCTCAAACAGGCATTCATTTCTTCAACATGAAATCTTCCACAGGTTTGAAAGGTATATTTCAAACACAACATGTTATTCAATGCCATTTTAAGAGGATTAATTTGATTTTAGCTGTAAATTTCAAGGCTATACCTGAAAAGATGGAGCAGCAATTCCCACATTAATGATTTAGAAGAATTATAATTTTTCCCAGGATGCGAGTTTTTAAAAAGGTATGGCACACTAATCCACTGAGCTGCCACAAACTGCTCATCAGTAATTCCTGTCAATTTTGGCAGCACCACAGTATCCTTGAAATAGTTATTTGTGGTGTAAACATCAAGGGGAAAAAACATTCAATACCTAAATCACAGCCTGTACTAGTATTTCATAGTGTGTCTACTTGCACTTTGTTGTCCTCCCATATTTGTAAATTGATCCAACTCAAATTTGGACGTGCACTCAGCCAAAAATCTCCTCTTACAACTCAAAACTAATTTACAAAATGGGACACACAGAAAAGAGAAAATTTTGACAGGTAATCAACAGAAAGACATGGGATTCAAATGCCACAAAAGGCACAGCTGAAGACTAACTGAACGCTATCTGCAGCAGGTGTGAACAGACACTCATATAACCATTAAGGTTTCTGACCGACTGAGTCCTTCTTAATCATTTATGAAGCTTCAAAGACTAAAAAAATATTAGAAATTTGTTTGAAAAAATGACTTGACAGAAAGCAACTACTGGGTGGGTTTTTTTGAACCTAGATACAAGGAGATTTGCCACTGAGACAAAGAAATAAGCCAATAAAAGGATTCTTCAAGAGTGTTTCAACTCACTTTCAGGCTGAAGTAGCTGGCTACAGAAGACCTCATATATGCTATTTTATTCGAATGAAAATTTCATGAAAATTTACAGGTTTTAGTCTATTTTAGAAAATACTGATATACTGAACGCATTTCAAGATGAACTCAGGCCAAAAGGATGTTGAGAAGGAATATTTCTATGATTCGCAAGTTAGAACAAATGCCCTTAGTGCAGACAATTGAAATTATGTGGACTTATTCCTGCCATAAAATTAGAGAAGTAAAAAATGCCAGTCTACCTGAAAATACGACAGCACACCATTAAAAATAAGGGAATCTACGTGTCTGTATCATGCACTTCCAGACACGGCATTTTGACTTCCAGGCATCACATTCTAAACAACAGAATCCAAATAAACTTTGTATCTGACTCTATTCTCTGATATGTAAAAAAGCCTTGTATCTGGAAATAGATTTGGTTGCGAAGGGGCAGGATATCATCAAGAACATGAAATTACTCTCATCTCCTTCATAGTTCCCGTTACCCTTAAATAAATGCTGCTGCGTGACAAACATGCTGGTGTTGTGAGCTACCAAGAATTAAACTCAGCAAGATTTTTTAAGAGGAAGTTTAGAACTGTTATCTCTACTCTGGAATTTCTGTCTACCATTTGCATGCCTACACTGAAAATGCTTAAAAATTCATCTGAAAATGCTTAAAAATTCAGCTGTTATGATTTTAGAATTATGCTCATCTTCCCTGAAGAATATAACCTGATGCCCTACATATTTTCCTTCAGTGTGTAAATGTATACTTTCATTTAACATAACTCTACTACTGTTTGATGAGATAGCCACTTCTAACAGCCGCTGCAGAAGACTGACTGCTCACTAATTAAGAAGCTAGATTTAAATCACTAGAATTTTAACAATTGCACTGAACAGTACGCTGCACACCTAGCAGCAGAAATATTCTGTAGTCTTGCAGAGGATCCTTTCAGTAAAACAGACAGCACTAAGTTATTTCATATGAAAAACATTTCATATGAACCCTTTGCCAAGACCTTTCTCACTGCCACACAGGTCTTCTACCATTTTAAAACAGATCACTTTGGGGCTGTTCGTTCTGAGAGGATGACTACTAGTCAAGGAATGTGCACACAAAGTCAGCAAGTGTAAATTATAAAAATAAAAGGAAAAAAACCCATACAGCAGCCTACAAATCCAATATTGAAGATCTATTAACATGCAGGTATGCAATTTGGTTAAAATTAGGTTCAAATTAGGCAAATTAATAGAGAAAGAAAAGACTATGTCCAAGATAAAGCAAGGTCTCTAGCATGCCAAACATACTTATCACTGACACTGTGGTAAGACTGAGACAAGACTGAAGCACCTTAATTACATGACAAAGCAACTCAAACGAAAGAAAGAAGACGCACTGCTGTACTTCTGACATTGGGCAAAAACAAAAATCCCAGTAGCCATTACTAGCATTAGGAAGAAATCTGTTCACGTAGGTGAAGGAGATGCATCAATTGTTTCACCGGGATAGAACAGGCATCTAGAATAGTATAAAAACTATTTTTGCTTTTCATAAAGTAAGAACTGTTGCTTTGGAAATGTTAGTCAAATGCACAGAAGGCATACATCCAAGACTAAAGGATCTTTTGGACTGCTTCCAGATAATCTGTCCTGATGCATAATTTGATGGGAAGCACTGATTTTATTAGACAGGAAAAAGTGAAATAATCTCTACGAAGCAGCTACTGTGAACCCATCTGTGAGAAGCCTAACAGATTTCTATCAACTGGCAATATCTTACCCTGCCAAATTCCTACCTTTCAGTGGGCAAATAAATGAAGCAAAGATAACACTGGCTCAGAGTTCTGCTGATTCAAAGGAGGGAAAAAAATACAGAAAACCTAATGGTAAATACACATCCGCTTGTTTTGCTTCGTCTAGTTCCAACTGAATCACGAGTCAGAGATATATAGGTGCTTTTTCTTTATCCTCTTGGGAATTAAACACTTCCCAAATAAGTAGTAATATTAACAGCTCTGTTTGCTGAGAGCTGCTCTAAGAACTGTAGCCCAAAGGGTGCTTGTATTGAGTTACAGAAAGAGCGTGTACTTGCAGGCTCTGAATCAAATAATCATACATGTGGAACTGAAAGGAGAACTGAAAGCATGTATCTTGTCAAGTGAGGACTGCAGCTTGTACCTTTCACACAGCATTTACAGTTCAAGGACTGTCTTTGTGTATTCTCACTGAACTAGGTGGGCGGTCATTCTGTGACTGCTTGGCTGAACCTAGAATGATGTGGGAAATTCTGAACTGCAGCATCGATTCTAAACCTAGTATTAAAAACCAACATCCCGCTACTTTTAAAAACATTCTCTTTTCAGTTTTATTGTTCTTTAAAGGCTTTCAAACAGTAATGATAAAAAAGTGGAAAAGACTTTACAACTCCTGTTGTTGGACTGCACTCAGCTGAAGTGTATCACTGTCTTTTTTTGTACAAGTTTCTTTTTCACATCTTATTTCTGGCAAAATATTTAAGGAAAAAAATATTAGCCCAAAGCACATTTCCATCAAGAGATAAACAAGGAAACTGTTGCTTCCCTGGCAAAGAGCAAGATGCCTCATATGCTAATGACTGAGAATGTGTTCAGAAAGCTCACCTTGTACAGGCGTCACTACCGTCCCCTTGAAATGTGGGTTTATGTGTATGTTCTTCGGTTGCTGAGGTGTCACTGGTGGTGGAGTCATCATTATTCTAGGTGTTTCTATCTGAGGGGGCATATGTAGCCCTGGAGGAGGAGAAGAATGATGCTGATGCTGTAAAGGAAGCAGAGATTGTAACTGTTGCTGCTGCTGCTGCTGTTGTTGTTGCTGCTGTTGCTGCTGCTGTTGTTGCTGCTGCTGCTGGTGCTGGAACAGACTCCTAACAGGTTGCTGGTGTGTTGGAATTAACCTCTGTGAATGAGTCTAAAGTCAGACAAAAGAATAAAGTCAATAGGCTTTAAAGTTCAAATAACCTGACATAAACCAGAACAAAATTAAGACACCTTTGGAGAACTGAGGCCAAGCATGAATGGAAAAAAACTTTCCTATAACATTAAATCAAGTGGAACTGTTAAGATCCATCAGCACAGGAAAGCAAAGGAACAATCAGTCCAGAACAATAATGTGAAGAAGATGGCAAAGTGCAAGAAAAAGATAAAATTTGCAACTGAGTATGAGTAGTGCATAGGGTGCACATAGAGAACATTACCAGAACACATTCATTTTTTCATGTACTTCTAACAGTGAAACTACCTAATCTCATAGGTTAAGGTTCTGTATATGCCAATGGAAACTGCCATCAACCACAATACGATGCACTGAAATATGAGGCCCAGTATCATCAAGCTGCTTTACAGATACCTTGAAAGGTACTTTTCATAACAAAAACAAGTCTCTTGTTCAGAACTCTCAAACATGAATAGCCAATATCTTTTAAATAAAATAAATCAAGATTTTCTTCAGACACGTTCATTTTTCTGGTTCTGAACTCATTGATACTATGGGTCAGCCCTAGGCCAGTAACTTTCAAATCGTAGTGCACGAAGAGTCCCAAGCACACAACCTTTTAGTAACAAGGATGTGACATCTGTTTTTTTTTTTTCCCAGCAGCCACATACATCAAGCAAAGCAGCTACAAAGCATGCACAAGATATTATGATGAGTACAGAAATATTTTGATCTTAAATGTTGTCAACAAGTAGCAAAGACTGCAGCAATACAGAAAAAATGATTCCACCTTCACTGTTTTAAAACGTTCCACTGCAGGGCTCTCAATCACGGAGCCAGCCACCAACTCCTGCTAGCGATCAGCACCTAGAGTTACTGCTGTCAGAAAAAGTCCCCACTGTTTAATACAGATGACCTTGTCCTGCAAAGGCATTCACAAGCTTTGTTCTATAATCTCAGCTTCCAGTACACTGTAAGACAGTTAAAACAAGTAAATCTGGGATACCTCTGGATCCTAAACCCACTTTGTTTCAGGACAGAAAAAGTAAAGTCTTCTATTCTGAGATACAGAACACAGGCACAAAAACAAAAAAAAAAGTGAAGTTGAATTTAATCTGAAAACCTAAGAAACTGATTTATCTAGCGGTGATTACTTTCCTTCATTTCTATTTGCCTCCACAGTAGTATGGTAGGAATAAACAGATTTTAAAAATAAAAACTAAAATTAAGTGTCAGCAAAAAAAATAGTTTAATAGAAACCCAAGAATTATTTCACAGAACTGTTTTTGTTTTTTTTTTTAAAGAAATAGTAATGGGAACATATTCAGTCCCACATGTTGCACGTAGAGGACTTCTCAAAGGAATTATCTTACTCCTCTACGTGTATGCAAGGCAATAGAAAGCCTGATTATATGCACAAGTCAAAATCTGCTTTTCATTTGGAGGCCTTGAGCTTCCTCAAATTGAAGCTGGTAGCAGGACTAATCCCATACTTTTATCATCATCACCTTACACAAAGCCCACCTTGCCTAACAGTGCCCTGAAAGAGTAAAATGGGAATGTTGGAATACCCATATTCCACCTTCATAATGATTCACGACTTGGAATGCCTTTCATCATAATTCCTTGCAAGTACAATCAAAGAATACTAAGGGTTAAAAGGTACCATTGTCGATGGCTGGTTTGGCAGCAGAGCAGGCCTATGATCCTTCATTCTTCCCCTATCATTATTGTCTCTCCTTTGTTCTCCCATTCCATGGCACATGACTGAGCCTCCTCTTCGCCCTCCTCTCCTTGAGCCATACCGTCCTTGTTTAAGCTGCCTTTCCCTTTCTTCAAATTCAAGTAATGCTGCTTTGGCTTCTGCAGAAAGTTCTGTTAAAAAAGAAAAAAATATTTTAGTTTCAAGCTGAAAACACAGGACACTAAAACTACACAAGCATCCCTGCAACTTAACAAAATTTGCAGGCACTTTGATCTCCTTTAGGTGGCATGTTAACATTTCATTAAAGACACCTTCAACAGCAAAAACCATGCAGATACTTGTGTCTGGTGCACAGGCAAAAACTGGCAGGTGAATGAAACAAACATGAACAAAAAGGTTTGTTTTTCCTCTCACTTAGCCGCAGAAATGTCAGGCAGCAAAATGAAAGCCCAGGCAAACTCTACTGTCAAGGATATGTTGAGTCTTCCATAAAAACAGATTTTACCCACCAGAATGTTTTGCACATGGGCGTATTCCAAAGAAGGACTTGCTGGTCGATGAGGTGTTTTTTGCCGTAACTGCTTGTTATTTTCTCTCATGTACGCGGCTGAAGAACCAACTGTGCTTCACAAGTGATAATGCTACTTGGAGCACACTTTAAATTGTGTGCTCAGCTCAAGTCAAATACATAACCACTAACACCCACCCAATCCACACGACAGGCAGACACCAGAGAACAGATGGCACCCCACAAAAACTGCCAAGTTTGTTTGAAATCTGGGACAATGCTGATAAAATTAAGAGAAAACTATGTAGTTACAGACCCAGGTAATCGAGTTACTTGTAAAGAAAATCCAAAGCAGAATTCAGCAAGCACACTGTGGCACTAGCAGCAGTGCCACTCACCAGGTTTTGGTTATTTAAGGGGGATAAACTTGAACCCAGACTTGCAGCTGAGCGTTTTGTCATGTGCCAGCCACATCCCTTGTTACCTCTGAACTGACTTATGCAGTTAACAGTAAAAAATTAAACTAGTCTACAAGAAACACGTTCCTGACCTATAAAAACATATTTTGAATTCATATGAGTAACAATTAGTGCAAGAATTCTGTTTTTCCATTAAAATGAAGTCTGCTCATAAAGGAATCCGGATACAGAGACCAATTTTTCAGGACAGATTGGTTACCTGCTAATACTACAAGTAAAAGCTACAACATTTGAAGATCAATAAAATACTTCTCATTTCACAGCACTCCTAAGGCAGCTACAAGACACTATGAAACCTCTGTGCAGCTACACATCCTCCATCAGGAATATATAATTACAGAAATAGAAAATTATTAACATTTCTTGCCAGTGCAATAGCCAAAGCTACTGAAAAACCACCTTAAATATCTTTATAAGTAATCTCAGTCAGTCTTTGAAGCTAAGGATTGACAAAAGGGCACAGAAGGGTAAGAACAGCATAGTCCTACTGCCACAATTGTTCTTACCTGGCTACCTGCAGGTACTACCTGCACAACGGAGCTGCAAGCTGTCAATTTGCATGTCCCACTTTTCAGAGGTGTTCAACACCTAGAGAAAACTGGTGCTTCTTGGTTCTTGAAAGAAAAGCTTAGAACTTGCTGACAATCCAAGAACACAGCAAACATGACAGACTGCCTAAAATCCCAGGATCTGCCTGTTTGCTGTTCCATTTCTGCATGTTGGTGCTATGTTTCTCTGCCTCCCTTCATTTCCCCTCTCTGACACTGGAATTAAGTGACATAAAAGCTCAAGTTACAATTGCATCAGATGTTCTTACAAGATGCTACTTCTGCCCTACTACTGCCTCAGGAGATCAGCAGAGCCCCAGACGATCACGAAAACCTCTTACTTGGCATACTTAGACAAGGGGCAAGGAATCACATTCCCTGAAGTCTTTGTATGGAATTAAATGTGCACACTGTGTATTAGCAAGGAAAATTAAGATAACCATCCTCTCATCCAATGCAATCTAAAGCATTGGATGTGCCTAGAACAGTCACCCTATCCATCCTTTGCTGTCAGGGATGGAAAAAGCTAGGTTAATGGAAAAAACAGAGCTCTTATTCCAAGCCTCCTTTCCATCCATGCCTGAAGCAACTTCACAGGTTTACAAGCGTGAAAGGGCTGACACTGGCTGTTAGTTGGTCTGCAGGAATGAACGTTCACTGACTACCATATACTTAGTCAGAAATAATGCCACTGCACTGCAAAGCAACAGCTCTCCTTCCTTTAACCAGAGGGGATCCAAATCCTGCAGAGCCATCCTGGGCATGTTGCCAGTTGGAAAGTTTTCTCTTATTTCACCAAGAACAGGACTAGCAGGATTTTTTTTTTCCTGCTATTTTCCACACTACAATCCTGAACTCATGTTAGTTTGGAAAGCAATGTTCAGTCATTGCAGCAAGTACCTATCACTATTCATTCAAAACACTGTTAAACAGCTTAAAAGTCACACGTGAGGAAAGCAAACACCCAGGAACACTGCTAGGCTTCCTACAAGACCGTGTCTGAGTCTCTCAACCTCTTTAGCACACACTGGAGGACACTGAGTAGAAACAATGTCAGAAGGAAGAATGGGTTGCCCCAAACAAAATGACAGAGAGTGATGCTGATTACGCTCTGGGAAGGGATGAGAGCATCCTGGTCAAAGTCAGCCTCAATGACCTTACATGTACATATGTACATTTCACTCTTCAAAATGAAGACTAAAATTATTTTCCTTCTCATTTTACCCAAAAGTTCTCAAACTTTTAAAGGCAGTGTCTTCAAATCAGAACCACTGTGTCCAGTTTTACACACAGTTCCACTTTGCCAGATGAAAACTTTGAACTTGGAAAAAAACATCCAACCCAAAACATAATCCCCATGAATTCATGACAGTAAGCACCATTACACAGCACATCTCTGACCACAGAAGTACATTATAAACACTTGGTAGGAAGACAAAGGAATATAAAACTGCATTAACTCATTAAGCATATTTCCCCCCACAACATGCTGCTGAACAAAACAGTGTACCTGTCAACAATTTTGCTCACATGCAAAATTGAAGGTTTAGAACCTCAGAGACAGGCTACAAAAGTGAAGACTCCTGCAGGGAACCAAACTCATTCTCCATGAAAACCCCAAGCTCTTTACATTGCTATCCATCACCATGCAGCAAAGCACAGACAGCTCAGTTATGAGGTGGGCTGTTTATCCCATTGCAGAGCATTGTGCCACACGTGCAAAGACCTAGGAGAAAAAATAGCATGGAAGAGGGTTTTGCAGAGAGGGGAGCAAGGAAATGACTTCCTTGAAAACATCAGATGTTTGCCTAGAAATGAAGTTAGAGAAAGAGGAAGAGATCATCGTTCCCTCTCTAGTCTCTTCCAAAGCACACTCAGGGATTCCCATGATAAGGCCACTGCTTCTCCCTGGTTTCGAGCTTGTGTGCATCACCACCAACACACGTTGGGCCAGGCTGGATGCAGCCCTGTCCCCCCTTGGCCACCAGTTCCTGCCTGAGCCAGCCCTGAACAAAGGTCTCTGCTGCTACACCTGCCTTGGGCAGCTCCTTGTGAGCACAGCAGTTCAGGTGCTTCAGAACCCCGGAATCCCTGTTGTTCTGGGTAACGCACAGATTTACAACATGAATCACATTCCACTACAGCCATAAAAAAAATACACATTCACATATATATGCACATGTGCCATCCGAATTGGGAGGGGTAGTAACTCTTCTCCCAATTTATTTTTTCTCCCCATTATCCAGACTTACAACGTGGTTACATCTTGGTCTTTTGCACACAGCGCAACAGGGTAACGGTGAAACCACCCACCTTAATTTCCTAGTCCTGCCTGAAATCTCAGCCACTAGGTATCAGCAAACGTAAACTAAGCGGAACATAACAGGAAATAATTGCACATACATGAACCATTGTTATCAGCTTGCAAGGGAGTCTGCCTAAGTGTAGGGTTTTGTTTGCTTTTTTGTTTTTAATTAGCTACAGAGAGAACAATTCAGTTTGGCAATGCCAAAGTCTTTTCTTTTTCTTCGTATTTCTTTATGAGTAGATCCACAGCCTAATTACAACACCAACTCGACAACAATTCAATCACCTCCACTGAAAGTTACACGTTTCTCGTCAAAAATGATAAACTCAGCACCTCTAGAAAAATCAATTGCATGGGTGTCCTACAACCCCTCTCCTTTAAATTCCTTATAGCACTGCTGTATCTTGGATAACAGAACATTTAGGAAAAATCTCAGCTACATTTATGCGAATACACTGTATTTTTGCATGGTTTTACCAGCACACACTTGCTCTAATCTTGACTGTACAGTTCTCTCACATGCACACATTTAATGCAGTGAATCAGCAATTATTTTTCTAGTGTCTCTAAGTGTCAAGATTAATTTCACTATCCCTGGTAATAAAATGGTTTCAAATGACATCTTTAATCAGCAAGTAAGAATGCACTCCTCCAATAGAGACAAGCTGTCACAAAAGGTCACCAAAATGTGACAGGATGGAAATTACGTTTGTAACTTCAACTGAAATGTTAATTTCTCTATAAGTGTTTTCCCAACTATGTTCAGATTTTAAAGTAAGGAGACGTAGCTCTCCAATGAAGTTTCATTTTTAAACCAGTAGTGTCTAAAAACCTATTCTGTAATCTCAAAAGCTGATATTTATAGGCAAGGTATTTTTGCTGTTTAACTTTCCACCAGGCAATAAGTCATCTGGTCTCTTACCAAGAAAATAACATAGAAAACTAGACTAAATAGAAATCTTTTCACAACAGCAAGGTTTTTGCGAGGACCAGCTAGAAAAGCTGTTTACAGATTCACCTACATTTGCATCACCTTTTACATCAAAGCAACATCCCTGATCACCCTCAGAAGTCGGTCTTGTTCTGATCGCTGTTCTATTAACAATCGAGCTCTGTGGTACAGTTTCTCATTGCCTAGTCTCGTTTTTACGTTACGCTGCTGAGTAAACCCATAGATATATGAAAATACATGGAACTGTCATTTACCTTGTAATTATGTGCTGAGATTTAGCTATTCCAACATGTTTTTAAATGATCCTGTTTTGTAAGACCACCAGCACCTTTTGTATAAACAGGATAAAGTCTGTACATGGCATGTACAGACACAGTTTTACGGTTGAAAACACATTTTGAATGCATCTCTGCTAAAATATCCCTTGCCCATATAGATTATTTTTGTGTCTGAACCGTTCTAGATGGTTCCCTTCAGGCTTATTTTAGTCAGTATCAATACCTGCTTATAAAATAAAAAAGTCAACTGAAGGCCTACAATACACACTTTGCCTGAAACTGCAAGAACTATACAATAAATACAAAAAACAGATTTAAAAGACCTTGATTCAAAGTAATGCGCTGATGTGTCTCAGAGCACAACAGGAATACTGCTGTGAAAGGCTGGTTCAGCCTTTGCAGCTGACTCCTTGTTGCTCATAGCCACACCACCTTTATTCTAGAGGTAAGGCTCCTCATTTTTCACATGTACAGTAAAAGCCCAAACTGTGCAAGCAAATTAGAGGAGGAGGAAGAGAAGCAACTCAGAGAAAAATCCTTAGAAATGATGTCCATTTTAAGGCAAACCTTTTCAGGGAAAGGGAAAATTTGATCAGGACAGGTCCTGGCAATCTAGATAGGTGCTCCAGGAATGTAATTTCAAAATGCCCGTTGCCCCAAAGGCACTGTCTCACCGGGAAAGAAAGCAGAAGCACCCAGCTACCAAGTATGGGCTGCATGGGAGCCATCTTACAGAAATCACGTGTGAGGAACTCACGCCTACAGCCAGGCAAAGCTTAAAAATATCATCAAAAGCTATCTTCTCCCAGTGATATCTGGCAATTAGCCAAAACTAAGTGACAATGTGCCTTCATTACCAGTTCATACCTTGCATACCTTGATTCTCTTCAAAAGATCTGACCTTTTAATTTGATACTTTGGCTCAACACCAAAACTATGAGAATAGCACACCCTTCTAAAAGCAAAACTTAACTTCTATTCATCTCACCATTTTAACTTGATTTTTTTTTTTTTTTGAGCATTACCACACCACTGTAAGCACATCATGAAGGGCAACATGGGTATCCTCAGTAGGACAAGTACATGTCAGAGAGTTTTAAAAACTCCAGGATCAAGTAAATACTCAAGTACCCAAGACACACAACCGGTCTTGAACTCTCAGATGGTCTTGAGCTCTCAAAAAAACAAACCAGTACTGTGCTATTTACAAACTAAAACAGGGCAGTTGCAAGATAGTTCAATATCTACTGCGTCTTCTGGAAATAAGTGTCAAATTCATTAGTCACATGGAGCTTATGTTACACTACTCCCATACGAAGTAAAGCTACTCTTTTAGATGCTACCTAATAGAATCAAGTCAGTAGGAGACACTCCCACAGTTCCACGTTAGAAAACCTGAAAGGAGAACACGGGGTTCTATATTTTTCTAACACCATAAGCACATTTGCAGATCAGCAAGTTGCAACTTCTCTAGGCCAATCCAACAGGGGGAACACGATAGGTTTGTAACACACTCACATTCCTAAGTGGAAAAATTGAAAAAATACAGGTATTTTACAGTGGAACAGAAGTAACAAGATCTGTGTTACAAAGTGAAAATCTTCCAGGCAATAAAGTCTAAAGGAATTCCTTAAATTGCATTCCACCACAATAAGCAGTGAAACAAAGATCAGACAGCTGCTGTTTCAAAACATGAAAGCTTTTAAAGACACCACACAAGCATCAGTGAACAAACACTGTGCTAGTTTTCAGAATATTGTAAGCTTTAACATTACCACGAAGGAGACAGACACTACAAATGACTTTAGACAATTTGGGTATAGGCCAGTCTAAGTTATAAAAAGGGTATTCTATCTTTTGCCATCGAACTCATTCCTAGAAGTTCTAGAAAGCCTCTTTTAGCTTATTTTATTATAGCTCTTCACCATAGTCCACAGAATCTCACCTAAAGTTTCTGGAATGTTTCTCCTTTCTCTTGTCACATCTGAGAGCCTAATTATCGTTCCTTCTTTCCGTTCAGTTTTGAAACGTAATCGTCCAGACTCTTCATCATCATCCTCCTCTTCATCAGATTCCTCTTTTGTCTGGTCTTGAAGTTCCAGAGATTCAATAGCTGCCTGAATCACAAAATACAGAGGATATGCAAACTGAAAAATCTACTTTCTTGTGATCAGTGAGATTCAGAAGACAATGCATTTTTAAATGCCCCTTTGTACAAATTTTACTGGTATTATGTATTATAGAAACTCAATGAATATTAAAGCTTTAGCAACTTAAATATACATATACAATTTATTATATGTTCTGCATCTGTGTAACATCTACTAGAAAAGCTTACTTTGACACAACAGTCGAGGGCAGGGGTAATCTGCAATCAGGACCGCCACCTGATTAGCAGCTGCTTTTGCACACAGAGTGACATTCCACCACTGAATTGACTAAGATGCAAGCCTGGGACACAACCCAATTCATGTAATCCAAACACTAAATCTTTTTTTTTTTTTTTTTTAATTTGCTAAAAACTGCCAGTAGTATGTTGTAGAAAAAAATACAGATAACCTCACATTTCTCAATTTTATTCCTCCAGGTACACATAATTGTACTTGTCTTCACTTTTTCCACTCCTTGACTATTTCCCAGTTTTAATTCAGCAAATGATGAAGAGGAAAGGATTGCATAAAATTTGAATATACTAAACTTGTATATTGGAATGCTATTCCCTTGTCCTCATTTACTTTCCAATTCTCTCTGTAACAGAGAACATTTATTCAAATGAAAATTCCCAAATGAAAATGGATTCCTCACCTTCAAATTAAAATATATAAATAAATGTCATTGCCCTGTGCTGGCAAGATAAAATTAATGCTCCGAATGTTACACAAGTTATATTTGATTTCTAGAATTGAAAATTAGGAATGTTCTAATACAGTATGATTTTCCATAAAATATTTGGTTACTGTAGATTTGGCTTTTTTTTTTTTTTTGTAGAAGCCTACTTGCTCATTTCTTAGAGCCTACACATGCAATCTAATTCTTCGTAAAGCTGCTAAATAGATCAGAACTTCTATGTTGCTTGAGGACAGTTAAAAAGTGAGTGAAATGTAACACGCAAGAAATGGTTTAATCTTCTAATTAACCAGATCAGTGCAGTAATTTATATGAAAAAGGCAAAGCGTGTCAGTCACGTAGACAGATACTAAGTCAAACACCAAGAAAGAGAATAAATAGTAGAATAATAGAAGAGACTGCAGATTTCCTCACAAAAACACAGGAAACAAGATATAGGAAGAGAGAGGATCTGGCAAGACAGTTTCAGCTTTAGAAGACAGCAAACTAAGAACTCAAGCTCAAAGCTTCAGCAGCTTCTACCTGGTAAAGACACAATCTGTGTGCTTAGTTACTGGGTTTAATGGGCTACTGATCCCACCTTGTTTTCAACCTGCCATCTCTTTATCTCAGATTGTATTGTATCCATTCTAAGCACATATCCAAGCATTGTACTTCCTGACTGTAAAAACGTTTAAAGATATAGCTAACATAATAGCCTAAGTTTACACAAAGCTTTAAGCATTATATCTGTTAGAGATATTTTATAAACACACTTTATCATCAAATAGCACAGTTAAAAACAACAGATAGGATCGCAGGCAAAGAAAATCCTTCAAGACTGAAAGAAATGCAAGCCTCAAAAGCAAACCCAAATTGAGAACAACTGGTCTGATTAACATATCCATGGAAAATCAAAGCACCTCAGAGGAAAGGCAGTTGAAACTTGTGGAACAAAGGAATCATGTTAGAAAGGGAAGATATGTTAACTTTGTTTAATAAAAACAAACAACAATTAAAAAGGGGGAGAGAGTGTGTTAGAATTTTACTTTCAAAAGAGAGACTCCCAGAAGGGAAAGGAGTAGCAAAACCTCCATCAAATCTGTTTTAAAATATCATAAAACACAATTTTACTGTTCTGATGCTCATCTTTAAGGATTCTCCCTTTAGGATCTCAATTTGGGAGTCTGAATCGAAGCAGCTGTTTCGTGACACAAGCTCTCACTGCTCTGAGCCTCTTGCTTTTACTTTAGAACATAAACCCCAGACACATCCATTTCCTACCTTTGTGCCTCTTTAAAGCTGTGCTGGGATTACACTTTTTACTCATCAAAGCCAGGTCTCAGTTACATAATTTCATCAATGAGTGCAAAACATACTCATGCAAGGCTCTATGTGCAGCTCAGACTACCGAATGGTTAATGTGGTCTGCACTGTCCTGAGAAATCTTGACGTGGTCTAATGAAATGCTACAGAAAATACCTATGGAAACTGCTGCCTTTCACTATTTATTTATTCTGGAGGAAAAAAAAACATTCTGAAAAAAAAATGCAAGTTGTTACAGAGTACATGGTAACTTCTTTCCTGTTCAACATAAAGAAAATCTTTATTCAACTTCTCTACACCAGTGTAATTTTATTCTTCTTAGCCACTTATATAAATTCTGTAGTCTTTTGGGTGTTATCTGACATTATTCACCAGCATAATGCTCATACCACCTATAACCAAACAACAGCCACACAGGCGTTAAATATCAAAGACAAAAAAATCAAAGGAGCTAACGAAAAAACGAGCACCAAAGAAAGGCAACGTTGAGAATGCTAACTGACCCATGTCCAAGTCTGATTATACGTATTATTGAGGGATTTATATTAGCTGCGATGGAGACACAAACATGTCTGACAGCCAACCATATGTTCTCTACATATAGCTACAGGAAAGGTTATCTGAGCTGTGTAGGAGCATACACCCTTCCCCTGTGATTTGTACAATAGTTGTAGCATGCAAGACTTCTTTTGATCATCTTTTCTATCCTTCAGCATAACAGGATGAGTTATTTTCCCAATATTACAGTATATAGATATATAGAAATTCAGACAAAATTCATTCAGGAAAGGACACGAGCACAGGCACAGAATTAATAGTACTTAAAGGATTCTATTTAATACTAGCTAATCATGAATATCTCTGCATATACATCAACAGTCCTTGAACAGCCACTTGAGGTCACTGGACTAGTCAGCCAAGGCTTCTTAGCAGCTCTTCTCAAAGGGAGCTTAACATTTCCCATTATGACACCTTGTACTAAGCTATCAAAGAGCTTTACTGATTTTTCATTATGAGGAAAAAACAATGACCTTTCCCCTATCACAAGGTCAAAGTTTTCTGCCACACTCATTAGATAATTATGCCATAAATCCCAGTTATTCACCATAACTCCCCATGCTGGGTTACGATCTGCTACAGAGCAAGAATGAATGCTCCTGCCCAAACAGTTTACTATGCAGCTGCAGGACTGATAACAGACATAGAAAGCCCAAGGAAAGCAGGAGAAAACGCTAATCAGTGTGATAAATGCTGATCTGAGCACAGGATCCTAAGCGTGGGATTGGCAAGCTATTGCCAGAGTGCTAAAATGCACAAACTAGGCTGAGTGTCATAAGGTTAAACCAGATCCTTTCCACATGGAACATTACAAATGAGAAACAAAGAACTTCTATGAAATCATTGGCCTATGGTAGCCTCCGATTTTTTGCTAACACCGAGGCAGCAGCAGTCGTTCAGTCCTAACAGATCAAGAGATAACAGGGCAGGTAAGATAACGTTACATTTATTCCAAGGAAAAGTCCGTTTCACAGATGCAAAATGGGAATAAAAAACAAATCAAAGAGTTCCTAAATATTTTTCTGAATGTTTAAAATTGGACTGTTCTGGTTTAAGCTTTTTCATCATTTACTTCCAGGCTGAAACATCTTCAAACTTGAACAAAAGAACTAAAATGCATGAGTTTTGGTTAAACATAGATGGAATAATCTTATGACAAATGCACACATTGGCTTTTTTTGTCTACGTTTTATCAAAAAAAAAAAAAAAAAACAAGTGTGCAGGATTTCTTCATGAAATATGTTCCTGATCAAAGTCCTCGTCATTTCTTATCAGCACAAGCCAAGACACGGTTTAAATTTATACAATGAGAACCCCCCCACCATCATAGACTTCACAGAAGATTAGATCCAATATTAAAATGACAAAGAAATCGCGAATTTGATTTTAGGTAGTCACATTTTTTTGAATATATCATAGAAATAATTAGCGATATCATTCTCCTGAAAGTATTTTGGACATAACTCATGTAACTGACAGTTTTACCAAATCTATTTGCTGCTGAAACATCTTGATATTGAGATTTTCTTTGTACCTTATAAAGGCAAAAACGTTTTCTAAAGCACTACTAGGGTTTTCAAGGAAGCTCCACGAAGACTGTTATTACTACATAATTCAAGTTCTAAGCACCTTTTCAAATGAAATATCAAGTGAAAAACTATGCCCTGAAACTGATCTAGACAAGGATAAACTTTTCCTGTCCCTCCCTCCCACCTGAGGTCTCTTTCCCTTTCCTGCTTCATCAGTTTCCCCCATCAAGTTCCAATCCTGTGGCCAGTCAGCTTTTCCCTTGACTTAAAAAAAAATAAATCTTCATGCAGTATAGTCAGATGCTCTGTTTTTGAAATGTGGAAACTGCTTAAAATACAACACTGCAGAACACTTTTCTCTATCAGCTCTCTCTCCATTATTCAGATGCCAAATCTGCATCCAAAAAGTACCAATGCTGTCTATTTGTACCTCATCTATTACAGCTTTATTCTTGCCCATATTTTCTGCAGGAGAATGCCAACGATTACCCTTGTTTACAAGCTGTGAATGTTATGAGATTTAATGAAGAGTCCCTGTTATGTAACATTCAAATAAAAGCAATTGGCATTGGAGGCCTAAGCGTCACATACAAGAGTGCATGCTTTGCAAAGGTTCTCTTTGTGGTATCCTCATCGGAAGACTCCAACTGAGAGCCTAAAGACAAGGGTAAATATGATACATCTGGAATAACAGAGGCATTAAAAGACAGTACTATTTTGGAAATAAAACAACTGTGGAAATCTGCAAGCCGTAAGAATGAAGTCAGAATGGAGATCAACGGAATAAAGACGCAGCCAGCACCTTGACGTTATATAATGAACAAGTTCTCTAAAAGTTCTATTAACTAAGGCAATTAAAAATGTGTTAGTGGTGCATTTCAAATGAAAGGAATTTAACTCTGAATTAGACAAATTTAGACAACACTTATTACAGAACTGACTAGTTTATAGTCTAAAAATGAAGCTGTGCTTTTTTGAAGCAGTCAGTTTGACAGAACAGCTACGTACTTAATTTTACATAATGTACCATGCTCCCAGCATCTCATACAGCCTGTGGCTGCAGACAGAACAAGTGCATCAGAATGCTTATAAAACACCAGGAAGAAACCATTTACCAGTGAATGGACAAAAAAAAAAATAGATCTCTAAATGCTGTAAAGTTTTTTGGAAGGGTAATTTAATTTTTAAAAAATAAACTACGTTTAAGGTATATTTGGTATAGACTGTCACGACTGCACAGAAAAAGAGTGAACAATATAGGTGGGTTCCTTTCAAGGTGTCTCTGTTCCTCTACCAAAGGATGATGGTTTATTATCATTTTGATGCAACTAAAGAATATCACAGCACACTCATTTGTTAGAACCTTACAGAAAAATGCTGCTTTGTCTTTGAGGAATTAATTTTCTGATGAGCTCAGGCTCCAAAGAGGGAACACACTCTGACTACACTTCTCAGCAGGTATTACACTCAATCCTATTTAATTAAGAACTGGATAAAAGTAATATGAAAACAGATTCCTGGTGGGGAAAGGAAAAAAAATCCCTTTGCAATCCACACCAAAAGCCTGCTGCAAATTACTAACAGGTATGATGCCGTTGTTTCAGACTATACCGAGTGAACATATACCTGACAGCTTTTGGCATAAGCTTTCTTCTTGCAAATGATGGAACTCATCTTCTTTCCCAATCAAAGAACTAAAATTAACTTCATAAGAAATTCTGTCCCAATACAACTTCTTTCAAAACAATCTGATCTTTGCCTTTCTGACATACAGAACGTTTTATGTTCACGCTCCTCAAAATGGGATACCTGAGAGCTATACACACTTAACAGCAGTGAATTATCTGTCTGGAAAATGATGCACCGTAACCACCTGAGATTTTAACAGACAACCTAAATATGATGCAGTGTTACCATCATTCTCCTACTAAAAAGCATCCCTGAAGTTTCTAATGCTGAAGCCAAGATGAAATATTGTCACTATGAGCTCTCCCTTACAATTTTCAGCCCAAGGGGCACTTTTTTTTTTTTTCCCAAATATTTAAATACCTAACAATACACATGCTATCACCACTCATCCTACATAAAGAGTAATGCCACTAATAATCCAACATTGGCAAAGCTGCATCAGCTCTTACCCACCAATATTCACAATTCCAGAAAATCAAATTCTGAAAAATCATTAATTTGATTGTCCATTAAATTCACCACATACCTCTTCTGATTCATTTGTCATTGTCTGGGGTTCTTCCAGCTCCTCATCAGCTGTATATTCTTGTTCTTCCATTGCTTGTTCATTATATGACTGCATGTAATCTTCATCCTAGAAGAATAATGCAGGAAGATGAAAAGACATAGGCAAACTTTACAGAAACACAAACCTGTCAAGAAAAGGTGTCTGTAAGCATTGGTATTGTTACCAGAACTGGAGAGAAGTATTGTATCTATCAACATTCTCAGTTATAAGTGACAGATCATATAAAGTATAATTACCAGGCCTTTTAACTAGACCATTGCAATATTACCAAAATTATAACCAAAACATTTTCATATCCCAGCAATGTCATCATAAAGATCCTGTCTATTACTGCTTACCCCATCTACTTCTGTATTTCATATCCTTTGATTACAAATTCATATACCAAAAACTGCAGTAATTTCTTTCCAAAGGAAATATGAACCTATAGTACATATATGTTAATATCAGGTTTTAGCTCATCAAAAATGTAAATATTCTTATAAAATTGTGCAATTATTTGAGTTACATGCTGTACAACTCTGAGCAACTCTGTAAAATTCTCAACAATAGAGAAAAAGTTTGCTGAGATTTTAAGGCATCTCACTGATCACATACAGTTTTAATTAAAATTGAATCATTTAACTAGCAATTAAAGGCACCATGTGTTCAATAATACACAGTTTAAATTATACCAAATTATGCAGGTGACATTTTCTGAACTAACCTCCAATCTCTTTATTCAGGTTTAGACAGTTCTCACTTACAAAAAGGATGAACAAGCAGGACATCAATCACTTTGGGATATTAGCACCTTAAAGATGTCTTTAGCAGGTCAATAATCTTTTCACCTTCGAAGGACTTTATCAGATCTTGTCTAAAGCCTGGATAAAAGCTTTTGCATTAAGTACTTCTAACAATTGGCAGTGTATCTCCACCACACAAAGCTGTTTTCTTCCTTAAGGATACAATCCTCAAGGTCATGATTCTCAACTGCCTTCCAGCATGACAAAGGAGCATTACCTACCGCCAAACAAGCTGTCAACACAAACTTTGTCACAGCCTAGATAAAGAAACTGGCAGACAGTGATAATAGGTCTAATTTCCCCTACTCCCTAGGGATGTAAACAGATTTCAAATCAGTCTGAAACCCTATGCACATGAAGCAACGTTATCTTTGAAGATACAATAGAAAGAAACTCACTGGAAATTCATCTAGGGGTTCATTGATTTCAAGGTCTAGCACTTCATCATCTTCTCCAGGCTCTTCCCCATATTCTATTTGGTCTTCTGTCAGTTCAGGATCATTGCCTTCATAATGTCCTTCCTCTGCATACTCTGAAGCATACTCTTCAGGTGCTTCAGATTTGTAACCAATTTCATCTTCCCCTTGGTCGTACTCATGTTCTATTGATTCGTCATTGATGGTCTCAGAGAGTTCGTAGGATGTAAGTAAGCCAGACGTAGCATCGAGGCTAACTGTGACACCTTGGGAACTATAGTACAGGGGAAAAAGATTCAAAGGTTGAAATATAACAGTCAAGTGTACTCACAAAGACTTAGCAAAACAAAGCCATCAGACATATTCTCTAAGTTGGTAGACAAAATTATACCTCACACACTATTTGACTCCATGCCATACTTTCATAATGCATACCGTCTTGCAGCTTATCACGAACTGCAGGCTATTTGACCAGGGGAATCAAACCAACCAGATGGTTTAACAGGTCAAACTGGCAAAAGTCCTGCTCAGTAACCAAAGCAGGCTGGATTTAATTTTAATTCCAAGACTAACAAAAAATCCACAAAATTACTGTAATTGCATCTGTTTTCCCAATCTCTCAAAATAAACTGGTAAATTAGTTTCTTACTAAATGCATTAATATTGCTCCTTCTTCATTACTTTGAATCCAAACTTATATTTTACGACAGATTTTATGTTCTACTTAATGTAAAATATATAGTCAAATTTACAAATATATATGTATGCCTAAGACTTAAAATTAGTAACAGCACTGGCACAGACAATGAAAATAGCAATCAAAATGAAAAACAGAAAGGTTATTATCTGGAGAAAAAGCAGAACTCAGAACTGACTGTTTACAATAGCTACTGTCATCAACACATAAAAGGGCGAGTCACCAACTGCAGACTAGTTATAAAAGCAGGGAGAAAAAGCTCTTATTGATTTGAGAGTTCTGGGTACAAGGAAAACAATGATTTTTATTTATTTTTTTTAAATTACATTCCTATTATTTACTATTTTCATAAGTCTGGGGGCACGAGATCCAGGCAGCTTTGAGCAATGTGCATCTATCAGATGGAGAAGATGTAATACAATAACCAAAACATTATGCAGGATTATCATTATCCTCCCAGCTGCAGAGGAATTGATGAGTTTCAATGGAAACAAAGGGAGAGGAGTGGACCAAGGCTTTCATATCCTGGCAATAAAGCTGCTAAAAATGCAGAGATCTGCCCGCACTGGGTACCACACTCCTGGTACTTCCTCAGCATTAGTGCAGTCATATGGCTATCCCTGCAGCCCACGGCCCAACAAGGAAGAAATCCAGAGGAGAAACAGCAAGGACTAACTGAACTCCCCACATTGAAGGGAATACTCCAACTCTCACTGCTCCAGGGAGGAAAAGAGCAGCTAGTGAAGAGACTGATTGTCTCAATGGTGAGGTATTTCACCCCGCCATCATCAGTCCAATACAGGGAGACGTCCCTTGTCCTAATCCACACCAAGGATAAAAAGGAGATCTCAGAGTGACATGAATGTACTGCTTCAGAACATACACCTGCACAGCATGACACATCAAGGAAAAGCGGCCAGGAAAGAAAGACCATTAAAAGCAGCAGTGATACTACATCACTTCTCCATCACAAGCATCTTCTAATCCCTTTCAGTCCAGCTTGAAATGTGAAACAATCAGAACTTTTATTTTGATTTGTAATGCCCATAATTAAGCGCTGGATCTGTATCAAAACAGAGTATTCACCGGGCAGGTTCCTCACTTAACTCCCATGGAAGTAAAACCCTGCTCAACCCTACAGACCCCATACAAATTTCCTGCTGTGTATTGTACACAAATATTTAAACCACAGTTCATGCTTCAGAAACTATGGAGAGCCCCTCCTCAAGGTCTCAGGTGGTAAGATACATTTCTAAATGCAGGATGGCAGGAAAAGAATAAGAGATGAAAGCCTACAACAATAGAAAAAGCACAGAACAAGAGCTCTTTAAGTACTTACAAACAGTTCTAAATAGCATAGGAAATGATACGGTTTCTTCTTGAAGCTTTCTGGGTATTTTTTTTTTTTTATAGATTTGGGCTATGTTAATTTTATTAGATTCAAATAAATAAGCATCATTTTACTGACACATTAACAATGCCACTGAACACATATATACATATAGTAAGTAGTCGATTGAATAAGAAGCAAAACTAAAAGTATATAACTAGTAACTACTACAGAGTTATTATCAGTAGTCAAAAACTTATAGGTTATACATATAGCATAATAGTTATTCAAAACACAGGATTTAGAAAAGGTACCCAAATTCGTGCTCCTCTTCATTGTCACTTTGCAGAAGATCATCGTTCAGCTCCTCATCTGACAAGTCTGACTGATTCTAGGTTTTGGAAAAAGTCAATCATGAGCATAAAATATGGATACAAACTATACAAACTACTTAATGTTCAGAAGTTTTTGTTTGTTTGTTTTTTAAATGAGGATCCTCAACGAAATTGACTAATTCAACAAGAAAAATACACCACTCGAGATAACAAATCTGTAAATAAATGTTTGATGGTTGAACATAAATTTCCAAAACTCAGATCTGCCCAGCTATCAAGTCTATTCACTGAGGTTTTTCCAAATATAGCCAAAGATGACAATTCACTTGAAGAAATACCAGGATGAGAGAACAGTTAACATTATTTAACTGCCCTGTGACCCTGATACATTAGGCAAGTCAGGAAAAAACAATTTGAATTGCTCTTCTTTTTAATGAGCAGATACTTAGGAGCCTGGAGAAATGATATAATGATATTAAGAACACTGAAAAAGTGTTTATATAATGGTATTAAGAACACTGATAAAGTAGTTTTCAAGCAAATTAAGGAAAGAAGAAAATATTGTGCCTTTTTCTGAACTCCTAATTTGTCAAACCATATTTTCAGTTGCTTCATATATTTATTCTGTTTTATTTTGTTTTAAATAATTACACTGTAGGAAGAGATAACTACAGTTTTGCTCAGCAACATTATTTCCATCCCCCTGAAGTAATGGGGGCAGAAAGGTTACACAAGGGTAGACTTATCTAAAAGTACTTGGATGAGATTAAGTAAAAGCAAGTTTAGGCTAAATAGCTCAGGGAAAACTTCCTGAGAAACCTATTATTACTCCACCATTTAAGTCCATACCCAGAGATACTGCTGAGAGCTCTGGAAAACTGAAAATAAGACTAAGAAAAGCAAAAGAACATGTAATACATTGGAGAAATCTAGTATCGCTTTATATTCATACAGTCAAATTTTAGTAAGTAGCTTTATCAACTTTGTTTCAACTACAAAGATTTAATGTTAAGTGCTTACATTTTTGTAACCAGTAAACTAGTCAACAGGATTTCCTATCTTTAACAGGGATTACTTACAGAATAATTTCACAAAGCTAGCTTCTAACATTTGGAGTGTGAAGCTACATCAATTAAAACTCAACTTTCACCAGATCCATGCTTCTTAAACCTATTCATCTCCAGCTACAACTTTAAGAACTACTTTCTAATTGAACTCATTTAGCAGATAAAGAAGGGGAAGAAGTGACCAGCCAGTTTTGATTTCCCTGTCTCTTCCTGCAGGTATCAGGCAAATCCAAACAGGCCCAAATCCAAACAAATCCAATCTCTCATGCAGTTCCATTTTGGAAACACGTATCACAGAGTGGAAAGTCTAAAGCAGTCGTACGGAAACTCGTTTATGTTCTCCAACACTAGCTCTTCCCACATCCTTCCTTTACTGGAGGAAGGAAAATCCTCTGCCTACTTGTTATGTAAAGAAGTAGCAAATGAAGTGCAGTGGGTGGATCTTTAATAGACACCACTGACTGCTTTTTTCATTCACTCACCACCCAGAATGTACCAGAGCACCTCAAACAGATCTCGGTATAACACTGCTGGGAGTGAGCGGCACAACAGTACTGATATTTTGACAAATAGCTTTTAATAGCCAGCAAACTGGCAGTTGAAATGAATTATCAGGAATCCTGACCAGCTGCAGGAAGCATATATATAAACACATACACTTTTTATATAGATGTATTATTATTATTATTTTTAATTAAGTCAATCTGAGCTTCAGATAAATTGATTTCGAGAGCCTTTTTTTTTTTTTTTTTTTTTTTTGGATCTGTGTGGTACAAGGAGAAATGCCACCTCAGGAAAAAAAGTACTAAAAATTTATTAAAATCACCACACTTGGAGGTATTTTACAAAAGCAGCAGAGCCTTGGGTTGAAAGTGTCTGGCAAGACAGCAGATCAGATACCTGAGCAAGGTGGCGCTCAGGCTTCAGGGAGGCGACCATATGATTCATAAAAGGTCGTATCAAATAACTGGAGTGGATGAGCTTAACAAGATTCACATTTCAATATCTGTAACAGTTCACTTCAACGCATCTCTCTTACCTTTTTGCCAGCGAGCAAATCCTCTCCAAGCAAATCATCATCAAGTTCACTGGAATATAATAACAAATTTTGAAAAGTTGAACTTAGAAAACAGAAATAAGCACCACACATGACTTAAAAAACTAACTTGAGATTTGTCACTGATTCCACACAAAGCTTTCCTTTTAACAAAGCATTTAGCAAGCAGGAAAGGATGTTAAATGCATCAGACGAAACACATTAATACTGCCGTTGTGCAAACACTTCATTTTCAGACCATCTCCTTTCCATATCCCTCTGATTTTGACACAGTACATATACCTAGACAAAATGCAGACATTTAAGACACAGCTAGATTCTCCTCCTCAAGGCCATTGGGCATACTGTCCAAACTGTTGTTTCCCACTTCCCCACAGAAGCAGCAGGTAGGACAGTCACATGCTGTAGGCATAACTCAGCCTACAGGCCACTAAGTGGTCCCAGCTTCATTTCAGGAAGGAGGCATCTGGAGGCCACCTGGCTTGGGAGGTGGTAAGGCCTACATCTTTTATAAATGCCCATCTTTTATAAATGAATTTATAAAATGCTTTTTATAAATTCAGGAGGAGGAAAGGTCAGACATTTGCTGGACCACAGAAACCAAATACGTGGCTCACTACCTCTTTGAGAGTGGCTAAGAATTCAGGAAACGAAAATACCTGGCTTACTAAACTTCTTCCAACACACACAGTCTCCTACATAAAGAGGATCCAACATGAAGAACTAGTCTCACTATTTAAGATATTAACTACTTAATTTCATTTTGCCTTTAGTCCAGTGCCAGGAATAAAGAGATTCCCCCTTCTATAGAAAATATTTATTACTGACAAATGCTCATATCAGAGCACACACATCCTAACTCTGAAATCAGATGGCAGAGATTTGAAATATGAGCTGTAATTCAAGAACAGGAACCTATTTTAACCTGCATATGTTGGCAGACCTTAAAGAAGAAAAACAACACAGGCCTTGGATATTACGTAAAAATTAAATACCCCAAAGTGAGAATGGGAACTAAAGATAGGTTTCACTATACTTGAGTCCACAAGAAAAAGCATATTTGCTACTCTTTTAAAGCAGCTAAGAGGAAATTCATACTGCTGTAATTATGTGTAAGAGTTCTTTAGGAGGATGACACGGGAATACCTGGAATGACACAGGAGCAACTGAGGAAGCCAATCTCAAAACATAAATTAGTACTAGACATTGATAGGCACATGTCTTTAAGACCTAGCTAATGCACAGATAATGCACAAAAAAAAAAAAAAAATACTCTGAGAGAACTGACTGCATTCCACATCATCACTGAATAGGATATTATCAGCAGCACACAGTATTTCTCCATACTGATCTCAAACAATTCCAGGAATGTCTGAACATTAACAACCAGCAACTGCTCTGTGTTCACTGCAATATTAAACAAAAATTGGGACATACGACACATACATCCCAAAGAGTAAAATGGCTAGCATTTAAGTCCTTTATTTCAGAGACAGAAAACTGTACGTAACAGAATGGTTCTGGAAGAGTTTTTAGCCAAACCTGAGGTAGCAAAAAGGCACACTGATTTCTTCAGCACGGAATCAGTAATCTGACAAAAAAAAACTGACAAAAGCACAAAGATTTGAGAAAATTTCCCAGCACTATGGTCCACCGCTGGCAGCTTTTAATAAAGCTGCACAAACAAAATTCAAATAGACAGCAAGAGTGTGGGTTAGGCATTGGAATGGGCTGCCTAGGGATGTGGTTGAGTCACCATCCCTGGAGGTCTTTAAAAGACATCTTTTTAAAGATGTAGAGCTCAGTGGTACGGTTTAGTGGAGGACTTGTTAGTGCTGGTCAGAGGTTGGACTCTGTGATCTTGGAGGTCTCTTCCAACCTAGATGATTCTGTGATTCTGTTGTAGCAACATTCAAAGACAAAATGCAAATTCAGCTAGGAAGAAGGTCAGGTCAGAAGGAATGATAAAGATAATGAAAGACTAAATTCATTATCTAAATATAGTTATGGCTATTCAGCATATCACTAAAAAAATCTTTGATGCTTTTTTTTTTTTTTTTTAAGACATTTGGTCAATAGAAGTAACTGCATACATACTCTAGATTTTTTAAAAATCTTTGGCTTGCTACATGGCAGACCAAAAAGTTTGTATGATCACATAAACGAAGCCCATGACAACATGTCAACAGGTTTTCCATACAATGGTATTCACCATTTGCACTGATGATTTAAAAGAAAAATCAATGTTGGTAACTGCTTGAATTAAAGTAACAGTGAAAAGCCTGAACAGTAAAGCAGACATCATCTCAAACTTCTAACATAACTAAATCTGAAGTTATATATCAGAAAAGAGGGACCAGAACTACCAGATCTATTTAAAGAAACAAACAAAAAAACCACGACAGCTACTAAGAGATCTTCAGTTAGCAGAGAAAACCAGATGGTTGGAAGCCAATACCACGCAAAGCCATACAAGAAAAATTAAATTGGAATAAAAGTACACATCTGTGACAGTTCCAAAGGCAACCAATCCTCACTATCATCAGGACACAAAGGTCTTTCCAATATTGCAGTTCTAGGAAAATGGGACAAGAATAATCTAGTTCACTGCTCTCAGAAGAGACAGACCCATTGCCTGCCCTTCCTCACCTCCAATATTCAATGTTCCCATCACTGAATAAATTCAGCTCATCAAATCAGGATGAGAAAATAACATGAAAAATGAAACAACAAAAAGGGAGAAGTTGTCTTTTTCTTCCAAACATAGAGAAATGAACTATCTCAGAGGAGGGTCTGAACAAAGAAATTTCTACAAAAATCAACTACTAAATCACTCCTGTCATCTCACAGAATAGCACCAGAACAGCACATTTTTCCCAAACCCAAGCTTTGGGCTACTTAAGAGAGAGAAATGTTTAAGTTAACAGCCCGTGATAAACACATCAGACTATATGGCCCTTTCTGGCCTCTGATTTCATGAGCATGCCTCATTAAACGTGAGCAGTAGCAAGAACAAGTGTTTTGGAAAAGAATTTGTAATAAAAAAGGGTAATGGGAAAAATTCTCCAAGAACAATGTTACATTTGTACTCCAAAATAACATGGGCCTTCCAACTCTCAGCTATCACCCTCTGGTGTTTGGGAACAAAAGAGAGCTGGAAATCCAAAATGGTTTAAAAGTCTGGGAGACAGGACTCAGTTAAAAAGCAACACATCAGTGATCAACTCTTTTCTAACTGCCTAACTCCCTCAGCCTCATCCCTCCCCAAAAAAAAAAAAAAAAAAAAAAAATTTAGGTTGCAAAACAAAGCATGAGAGCCCAAAAAAACCAAAAAGGTCTACTGTGTTTATTCAG
Source organism: Netta rufina (assembly GCF_964035555.1). Taxonomy (NCBI): domain Eukaryota; kingdom Metazoa; phylum Chordata; class Aves; order Anseriformes; family Anatidae; genus Netta; species Netta rufina. Next base: position 8,758,620 of record NC_140124.1, on the reverse strand, counting down.
CTTTTTTCCCATGCCATATTCAGTAAGGTGTGCCCTATACTGAACCAGGCCAATAGTTAGAAAAAATTAAATTACATTAGGGCAACAACATACCCGGGGGTAAGGCATTTACATGTGCCCAGACAACCACAGAATTTAACACGTCCAAAAGAAAGCCTCGCAATCTAGCAAGAACTATCATTAGAATAATAATAATCCCAACACATTTGCAAATTAAATGATATTCTATCAGATAAAGCTGTAAAAAAAATATTCTCTCAAATGATCAGCAAGATGAAACTCTGGAATCTCTAGCACTGCACCTAAAACCATTTCCCTTACAACTGCACTCAAGAATAAACAAAACATGATTATTCATCGTTTCTAATTACACGTAGCTAATAATAGCAACAAAAACAAGCACATAAATGAAAGAACTTTCTTCTAAAACTGCATGCTTCAAAGTCTCAACTTAGTGAAAATGCCCTACAGCCTTCCTCAAGTCCTATAAAAATAGCTTTGTCACAGGGCATTCACCTCCAGCAACAAGTTTACAGCTTCTTCCAAAAGAACTGTTGTTTGACTCGCCCACATTTTCCATGGCAGTAAGAGTAAGGCAGCTGAAAAAAATGGGACCAACCAACATTTAAAAGCCCACCTATTCACACCATGAAGTCAGTTGTACAGGCAAAAAGTTCAGAAAATCGTATTTTAATTTAAAAGCATTTGCCTGTGATACAGGCTTTAGTATTCTGGGGTTTACTGTGCTACCTCAAGCATGACACCACAGCTCTGGGGCTGGGAGGCAGCACAGTACAGTGACCTAGCTTGAACACATTATTTTAATTGCATTCTCAAAGCAGATCAGTTCCTTGATGCAGTTTTCACCATCCAACTCGCAAACAACTGTGCTGGCATGACAGTGCAGCAGATATCCCCCAGAGCAGCAGAACAAACTGTACATTCAAGATATTGTCTGAGTTCCTTAGTCATTCTTCCTCACCTCCTACAGCAGCGAAAACTATTTAACCTAGCAGGAAAGCATGGAAGAGGAAACTAATCCCTCCGGAATGACAATAAGCGTACAGTAGCTGGTTCACTCCCAGGGCTCAGCTCAGTGGAAAACTACTTACAGTACAATTTGTTTACCAGAGTCACAGGAGCGATTATTAGATAAGACAAGTTCAATTCAATTTTTTTCCCCCTTTTTACAGTGAAACACACTGACCACTGGCAAAGTTTGAACAAGCTTCTCTGCTACTAAAAAGGACTAATAATAAAGCAGTTTAACAAGAAGTGAAAAGCTTCCTACCAGAAAGAACAGACAAGTTTAGCCAGCAGCTAGACTCGTCTTTCGCAGTCAGAGTGCCTTCACATAAAAGGATATGCATTTATTCTCCCCGAAAATAACCAAGTTAGTGCATACTTCTAAATCTTTATAGCAGTTGTATTTTTCAATAGCAGCCTGTATGTAAGCTCAATTACCCTTCAGATTTTGAGAATAAGAATTTAAACATTAAAACCTCTCAAATTCAAGTACCAGACAAAAATCTATTTAAGCTAATCATTAAGACCCTACTAAAGACTTAGAGGAAAAACAAGGCTTTTATTGTAAATTTAATTACACACCACAAATGCTTTATATTTATCTAATTTTAAATGGCATCTCTTCATAGTGCTCTCTAAATTCCTCAAGACAAATATACATTTGGCACAGTCTAGCATCTGCTGACACATGCATAACAACCAACATCTTCATTAGTATCTGAAAGTGCACTACTGTAAATATTAGAATACAAAATGCCAGAACAGCGAAACGCAGCGATGTAATACAGAAGCCAAACATGAAAATATTCTACCCACCTGTCCCACTCATCATCTCCAGCTCTTCTTCTCCAAGACCTCTCTGCACCAGGCTTATCAAATTGATCAAAGTCGTCATCTGTAGGGGAAAAAAAAAAATAAAAGGCAACTACATGAAATAATCCTTATTGAAATTCAAGGAGGTTTCTGAAGCAACCTCAGTCTGGTTTTGTTTGATTTTTAAGATGATGCAATGATAATTTTTTCACTTTGTTTTAACATGAGAGAACCAGATAAATACTGACTTGTTTCAATAATTTAAAAAAAAATTGTGTAAAAGCTCATAAAGTTCAAGTACGTTGGAGATGAAGGGAATTATGTCTGCCAGTCCTCTGTTCATCTTGGGTGCAACAAGCCTATCTGCCCACACTGAGCTCTTGCAAAAGTACTTAGAAAAAGGCAGCAGCCACCAGGTTGGCACAAGGCAGGGTGGTACCAGCACCCCCCCCCCCGAAAAAAAAGAAGAGGGAAGTCAGGTGTAAAACACCACCAATACCTCAGCTGGGGCATTAAGAAACCTGGAAGCAGGTCACCCTGTACACCTAAGTTTGTACACGCCTTCCAAAATGAGACTGCTGCTCCAAATATTTTTCTCACCAAGTAACCTCAGTTTACTTTGTCAGGTCACAAGTTATTCTTACGCAGCTTAGTTTTTAAATGACAATTTCACTACTTAAAAAGATGAAATCTTCCGTTTATCTGCAAAAGAAATGCCAAGTTCATCTGCTCTGTGCAGATATGCAGCTGACTCATCACCTGCACATTGGCAACACAACCTTCAGAACCTCAACCTTCACTCTCCCATTCTCTGGCTACAGCCCAACAGAGAAAACAGACAAGAAATAGAGTTTTTTTTACCCATTTTAACGACTTGTAAAAGTCAAATAAATAGACTAATAAAAGTTATGCTCAAGACAAAGGGAAACTGTCTGCAGTTTAACGATCTCCAAAATACAAGAAGCCAAACTACCCAGCCCTTCCAGCCTTACAGTCTGAACTGATGAACACTTAGATGCCATACATCCAGTCATTCTCCTGGCTCAATTTGCACTTAAATCTTTGACTAAATACAACACCAATGATAGACTGATCTTTGTGTTTTGAAGAGCTTTCAAAAAAAAAGTCTTCAGTTCTTTAAACTCAGCTGCAGCATCCTTTGCTGAATATTCCTCACATGCAATGACAAACCTATTCATTTCATACAAGCAAAAAGCAGGTGTTAAGTGTCAACAAGAAATTAAAAGGAGGAAAAGACATTAAAATTAAAATTTCTGTTTTGAAAGCTGTTGGTTTAATGATGTTGCCAGAGCTGAATTTTTTATTTTTTATCATACACAGATATTAAAATAAGACTGCTCAATATGAATGATAATGCCATACAAATCATGTATGGCAACTCACTTCTTCTGGAAGAGTAGATAAAAAACAATTCCCCTCCATCAGGTTCCCCCCTTACTCCCTGTAGATAATTCTGTATTTTAACAAAGCTTCTATACGTTTGCTAATCTACATGGACTAATACCACTGAAACAAACAGTAACCTTACATTTCTCTGCTCAAACATCTACATATCCCAACCTCCTTCAATTCCTATTCCTTTTCCAACCATAGGGAGAAGTCAGACAGATACACAACCACTTACTTTCTTCTCTTGAACACCAAATTATCCAGTCTTGTGGTCTGTAAAAAATGCCACGTTGCTCTCCTTACACTCAGAAACATGCTGCAGGGACTGTATTTGGCTATTGCTGTTTTAAGAGCACAAATATCCTGCAGTGTCCTTGTTCTTACAGCTGAATTGCAGCAACTGACTTGATGTAACCACCTCTAAAGGTGGTTTAAGGTAACGTGACTGGGTTTGCAGCAACTCAAAGCAGGAGTGTTTGCACACTAACATACCTCAAGACGACAACCACCACCTGGAAGGCAGTATCTTCTTAAGCTTTGCCTGCTCCTTGGAAAGAAATTGCAATTTTGCATCCCAGGCACCACTCTTAGGAGTACAGAGCAGTGAATTAGAAACCAATACAACTCGAGGATGGTATCTTAGCTCTGTCGTGACTCAATTCAGCACTGAACTCTTACACAGATGGACCTTCTGCCAGATTTAAACCCAGACAAAGCTACACAACAAAATCTCCTTTTTTGCTGACATGCCTTTACAGCAAAAAAAAAAAACGCTCTTCAATACAATTCACGCAACTCTTCCAGGCCTGATAGTTGAGTTTCACTGCTATAAAAGTGCTTCAGCTTACGAGCAGTAAAGAATACCAGAAGAGGAACCAAATTCCTGGCATAGACTCCTACTCAGTCAGCAACACAAACCTCCACCCTCCCTCCATCTCTTGTAACTTGTCCTAAACTGTCCCATTCTGCTCTTTATTTAAGAGCAACTCCTACCAAAATCCAAAGCTGCATTACATTCCTTCAAAGCCTTTCTCACAAGCCCCCTTGGGCAGGATGCATACAAAGACTTCCGAAATAACTGGCTGACCTCCATGCAGTGAGTGGGGCTCCTGAGAACCACTCCACATACGTCCCCACCACCTCCTTGCTGCCTTCTCTGTCTCATCGCCCACTTACAACACAAAGATTTTGGGGTCAAAGGGAGACAGCTTTTCTTTTGGGGCTTTATACTTTTTTGTTCTGTGACAGCTGACGCAGACAACAAGCATTACAAATTACGCCATTAAGCCCTTGCGTATTGTCAGAGCCCAAAGCAGGCCGTACCTGTCCTTCAGAAAAGCAGGTTACAGTAGTCATGCGCCTACAAAGAGCATTCAGTTCCAGCGTCGTGGTTGGTGAGATAGCAAGCACTAAAACAGCTACACAGGTGTAAGGCCTTGCTGGCCGCGTGATACCTATAAAACCTCACAGAGGCACCATTTTGTTTGTGGTTTTTTGTTTTTTTTTTTTTCATTTCTGAAGCTGTATTTTTGTTCTGTGTAGGAAATAACATTGGAATATACCAGTGATCAACAATTAGCATAACATGTATGGATGTTTCTCCTTGAAGAAGTCAATGTTTATGTCACACGTGGTGAAGTGCTCAGAAAACTCATCACCAGGCAGAGCACAAAACCACTGAGAGCAACAGCCAAACACTTTTTTTTTCTTAAATTCTCAGTTCTACTGTGTTGGAGGTGAGAAAAGGGGAAGGGGGGAAATCCATGCACGTAAGTCTTTTAAGCAGGAAAATGTCCATCACAGGGCATTAAATGTTTTGTACTTCTTCCAGTGGTATCACTGCAGCTAGGAAGGTAGCTGTACATCACAGCTCGTTGGTGAGATTTGCAATGCAATGGCTATGGCTCCTTGTTTCAATGCAACATGGTCACCAAGATGCGCATGGATTAGCAGAGTATCAGCAGCAGGATTCAAACAGGAGCACTAAATACACTGGCGTCCCCCCAGGCAACTTCAAGGCAACATTGTAAGGAAAAAATCAAGGCCTATCACATACCAAAAAAGCACTGAACGAGGAAGCAGGAAAAACCAGTTATGCAGGAAAAAAAAAAAAAAGAAAAAAGAAATGATCCAACACTTGGTTCTCCCTCACTGCAGCACTAAGAAAAACACTGTTTTAGAAGCTTCAGAGAAGTTGGAACAGAGACTGCCCAATGCTGCCCGCTTTGTTAGACCCGCCTGCCTCCCCAGGCTCTGGGCAGCTGCGAACCTAAGTACAAAGAGTGCCAAACACACTCGGTTCCCTACACTAAGAAGGTTTCTGTTTGCTTTGTACTTACCCTACTGCAGCAACAGCAGTGCTGTAAGCTGTTCTACAGCTTATTTTCTGCTTTTATGATGTATGACCAGAACTGCTTTTTGTTGGTTCTGTTTTATTATTTTTTCCCTGCTTCATAAGAACAGCTCATCCACACTAGAAATCCACAGAATTATTTCTTCTTTGGTTACACGGATGGCAGTTTCCTGCTCCCTGGTCTCCCTTTCAATAAAATTTACGCTAATAATTTTCCATGTAAAATGGAAGCCTTAGCTACACAGTCAAGTCTCACAAGCGTAGGAGGTGAATCAGCAAGAACACTGCAGAGCAGAGCTCTTACACATCTTAAAATGGTACCAGCGTAGCCTAAAAAGGTAGTCCCACATAGCAACTGTTGCTAAGATGGAGTATTTTACTGCAATGAGATGGCCAAAACTTCTCGACTAGGAAAAACAGTTGATGACTGCACTGCTCTTGCTACAAATACACCTGCACGCTTTCCGGAACACTAACTACACCTCGTAAACCTCCTTAGCAGCTCAAAATTTTGTATCTTGGCCCACTTCAGTATTTCACTACCACGAATACCAAACTTACTATTGCTTATAGGCACTGAGAAAGCATCAAAGATGTCTCCTTAACCTAAGCAAGATGGAGAAGAGCTATTTCTTGCAACAGTGATCCAATAGTTCAATGGAAAAAAAAGAATCACGCTGCTTACCCAACAGGTCTTTTAAAGTAACTATGCTGGACTGCTTCTGGGCAGAACAGAAGGGGTTATTAAAAAAAAAAAGGGGGGGGGGAAATGAAATGAAAAAAGGAAAAGTCATTTACCACATGGTATAACACTTTTCTATGCCTAGATATAACACTGAATGCAATCATTTCATCTTGATCTGTCCCATTTCCCAGCATCGTATTTAAAACGCTCAACAGCATTACAGGCACGAGTCCCCAGGTTAAGAACAGCTTACCAGCCTTTCTTTATGCAGCAGTTTATTTGTTCAGAGTGTTTTTCTTCATATTTCACTGCAAGATGTTACCCAATACACAGGTATTGTGAAGCCCAGATTTCCAGGAACTGAGTACACCACTTAAATGCAAAGCCTAACAGCCAACATCAGTATCTTGCCGTGTCATACGGAGAAATGTCTACAGCACAGGACAGAGATGTAACAGTTCTATTGACACTGACAGAACAAAAACTTCTGGTAACTAATCACAACATCTAGCAGTAAAAACTCAAGGTCAACACGAACTCCTGAACTGAAGCCTGTGATGTAAGCCAAACATTTTGAAGCAAGCTATGAGTCCAGATCACTACCCCATCATAAAAATCATATCCACTTGGACTGCCTCGTGCACAAGAAAACACATGCAGAAATACACCAGACAAACACCAACACTTTGGGTTGTGTGTTCGGGGACAGCCATCATGTAGTCTTTATATTGGTAAACAATTACTCATTCAAGCCTTAAGAATTCAGTGACTAAGTGTTTGTAACAATATAGTAGTTGCACAACACGGCCCTCCACTACTGTATTTCAGGAGTTCTTTCCAAATTATTCGTATAGAATAGTGGTTTGGTTTCTCAAACAAATCAAGTAGAAAAATGAATTTCTACAGGAGTCAAGTTATTTTTACCTTCTTAAAAATCTTTTCCAGTGTTTGTAATGGTGGAAAACAAGTCACTAACTATAAGCAAGAACAGAACTAATAACAATGTGCCACCGGGAACTTAAGTTCTGTCATCAGTGCTTGAAAAAAATATCTTAAACTGAAAGTAAGAAATAAAAAAGAACTTCATCTAAACACAAAAAATGTTTCCAAAGCCCTCTTGGATTTGAAAATATATTTGCTTTGGAAATACATTTTAAAAGTGTCATGGTTCCTTCCCTCATGAGCACACTGAACAGCAAATGAAGGCCAAGAGTTTAAATGAAATCCACATGAGCTTGATTCCCAAATGGCTTTGGACACTGATGAGAAACGTCTACTCTCCAGCATCTCTCATAGCCACCAAATGTTACAGTTGGAACTGAGGCTGCATAACAGCAGCGCATAATAAACGCAACACAGGACCAAATCCACTACTTATCTGGAGGTTTTTTGGGTTGAGCCTGTGACAATCACCACCTTCAGTATTCTAGACAGTAAGTTGCATCAGACCTAAAATCTGAGGTTTAGTATTTGATGCAATAAAGCACGGTTCAGCTTCGGCTTTCATTAAAAACAAGTGATGCTATGGTTATGTTCAATTTAGATGACCTTTGGTGAGATAATATTCAGAAAAAATGTAGCTCTTAGTGAAAACTTTTCAAAGAAGCACTAAAATGCTTTAAATTGCCATGTTTAAAGAAAGTCTGCTGTCACAAGCTCACTCAAGTAATGTTTTTTTGGCACTAGTCCTTAGCTGATACAGAAGTCCATGTATTTGTATCTCACAAACTGTGGAGGCCTTTGTCACTTTGGAGTCTGTGTGTGTACATTCCAATACAAAAGCAAGTTATAGCACCCAGTTGCATCAGTCCACCTAGCAAGTGCAATACCCAGAAACTCAACCATGGCCAACGCTCTACCCACTTCCATCCAGGCATAAATGTAGAATCTGTTTCCAGTCCCTGCGTGCTGCTGTCAAGTAGCCTGAAGTACAACAAATTCAATTTCATTCAGACTGCAGGATATTTACTGTCTTTAAATTGGATAGTGACCCCACAATGCAGGGGAAGGTGCTTGCTGTGCTAGCAGTATTAGCTTTTTAGCAATTTTTATTAACAGCAGCACAGGAGGTTTTTATAGCCACTACATTGCTAAGAATGCAACAACAGCCTTCAGATTAGTTGAATGAAATTAAACCAATGACAGCTTGAGTTCAAACTGGAGAAATAATAGGCCCAGATGTAGAGAAGCACCCATTCGGCTCCTCTTGGTATAGGACTTCTGAGGAACATGGGAAAGACACGTACGGATTGGACTCTCTCCAGCTGTTTTGCTGTCTCCCACATTCCATCACAGCCCATCATGATTTACTCCAAAGATATGTGCACTCAAAGTAGTCTAGAGGAAAGTTCATCAGAAGCAAATTAACCAGAAAATAAGTTACAATAGCTTCCCTTTGCCTCAGTAAGGGAGGGTTGATGCTTCCCCTGCTTCATGCTGGAAGGGTTCCAGTGGTATCAGATGGCAGACAACCAAGAGTTTGTTTTACTGAGGGTTTGCTGTTTAGTTTTGCTGTAAGCACCTCTCACTGAGTAAGATTACTACCATCAATTTACAGCTACATTTTAAATATCACAAAAATCCAGCAGCTACACGACACAGCTGGTGTATTATAAGCAGATGTTGGACTCAACACTCAACATGTTTGCTCTGGTCCTGGTTTTACACGCAAGTTTGCATCAAGCTTGGGAATCGCTGCCTTAACCATATCAATGGACTAATGAGCAACTATCAGCCCTCAGAGTCTCGCGTCATCACTACCAGAGGCATCCTGAATGTACATGTTTCGATACGGGCACTCCAGAATAAGCAGCAGGTTGAATCAGGCCGCACGGCAAAGGAACTTGCAAGTTCATATGAAGTTGTGAATCACTCCCAGAGACCTCACAGGCCACCAGGTGAAAGCTTTCCAGTTTATGTTTGTGAAATCTATCGCTGCAATAGCCTTAATCATCGTCCTTAGTATCTGGTCACAGAGGTACGTACGAATACTCTGTTATTAAGAATCAAGCCAGTACTTCCCAAGAACTTAAAAAAAAAAATACATAAATGGCCAGTGAGCCTACACACTCTGTCCAATAGACAATCCTTCCATCGCATCAAATGTGCTTGAGATGTTCAGCAGACAAAGCCATTTCATTTTTCAGTCCTGCATCATCTCTTTACAGAAGACTTTAAATTTAAGCTGTATCTTCATCCACAAAACTCTTACTTTGACAACTATTACCTTGAAATTATGTCAAATTAACATTCCATTTATTTTGCACTTCTTTTCCAATTGCTTGTAAGCCCATTTTTTAAAAGAAAGCTCTATTGCTATTACGTTAATAATTAAAAGTCTTTGCCCATCCCAAAACCAAAAAAAAACAAACAGAAATAAGAAACCCTGAGGACTAAATGGAAAACATAAGCTCTGAAAGCCAGAACTTCAACTAACCAAAACCACTTCAGCCAAGTAACCACAAATTCCTGGATTCCTTTTTTCCCCCACTTACTACTGCTATTGACTTTAGATAGCAGCCTCTTTCCAAATAGAGCTGCACGTACCATTGTAGTGTAACTGCCATTTTTAGGGGGGTTTTGAAGTGTATTTAACAAGTTCCACCAGAAATTTTACTTGACTACTCAGATTAACATGAAGTGACACCTCTGTATTCTTCATTTAGATAAGTGTTGCACAGTGATCGTGCAGGTTAAAACCGCCACTATTTACATGGAGCAAGGATCATATTTAATTGACTGCTATTTTATTGATGAGCTCAGCGTTAATTCTGAACAAACAACTGCTTGCACCCATGTAGTGCAAAAGGCTCCTAATTCAGTTAGACATGAGCAATATTCCATCACAAAACAAAATAAACTAGAAACTGCAACTGCACCCCTTGGTTGAAGGCTGTCTGTTGCATGCACATTTACACAAGTAAACACTCTCACTCAACTTGCAGCAATTATAAGCACAAAAATTCAAGTGCTTAGAAAGTGATGTTTCCTTTAAAACACCCATTCCTTGTAGTACTAGCAAAAAACTTCTAGATATAGAACATATATGCAAAGTTTACTTCCACAGCAAAAGTAACTGAACCACAGATAATAGCACAAATCCTTTTGCAAACTAACTTAAACACTACAATGTAATTAACACCGTTAAACCAATGCTCAATATCCTCAAAATATTACCAATTACTGCTGTCCTTTCTAGCCTTCTTCCCAAAGTTTTCCATTTTGAAATTTGGGGATTTCCTCGCAACATTTACCTTCAGCAGCTGTATTTACACACTTTGTTCACCACTGTTAGCTTAACTGGTAGCGGATTGACCACTTTGGCAAGTGATCCTGAGGACCAGCCACACTGTTCTCTGTAATAGCTGCTGACAAGAAAAATTAACTAAAATTATCAGAAGCTTTAGCACAGACAAGGACAGATGCTGTTAACCCTAACAAGTGTTTAACTAACCTGTTAGTCCTTGTGAAAGGAGGGCTCAAAGCACCTGAAACAGATGCGTTCTCTAAACTACATCCCTCTTGAAGATGGGTCACGTGGGCAATCTAAGTCTTTTTTTCTTTAAAATCACTCAATCAAGTGTTTTAATTTTAAAGTCTACCTACTGCACTACCCAGAACAGCTCTGGCTTTTGCCTGTCGCTTAAATACTGCGAGCAGGAGCCCAACGGGAGAGCAGTGGCGCACCCAAGAACCCTAGGACCGAGCACTGATTTCACCTTACGCCTTCCAACCGAGATGCTCCGCTTCGGGATCGTCTGCGAAACAAAATTTTCGTTACTTCTTAGCTTAGAGATCAATTATTCGATGGGGACACACTCACGGTGAGCATGAAACCACGATACGTTGCACCTCTAAATAAACACGAGCCTAAAACACACCCCACACACCCACCCGGCGCTCCCGAGCCCAAAAAGGCGGCTGAAAAGCCTTCGTGAGGGGAAAGGAGCCGAGGGGGCCCCGCACCCCCTCACCCCTCCGTGAGGCGAGGCCCGGCCCCGCCGCCACCCACCTGCGCCTCCTCCCAGGGCGGCAGCCATGGCTCGTCGCCTCACCCCGGCCGGCTCCCCACACCTCCTCCGAGCCCCGAGCCGCCCTCCGGGGAGCGTTGGGACGGGGGCAAGGCCCCGGGGAAGGGCCCGGCTTCAGCGCCCGGCGGCCGCCCCTCGGCGCGGCCCGGCCGCAGGAGAACAACAAACTACCACAACATGGCGGCCGCCGCCGCTGTCGCCGCCGCCGCGTTGCATGCCGGGACGGCGGCGGACCAGCCTTGCCCCCTCGGGGGAGGACACGGAGGGCGGTGGGCGCCGCCGGTTGGTCAGCCCCGCGCCTTGTGCGCATGCGCCTCGCTCCCTCCCCTCGGCTCAGCCGGCCGGGTGGAGGAGGCGGGAGTGCGCATGTGCAGAGGGGAGGGAGGGAGGAGAGGGGAGGGGGAGGATCAGGGAGGGGACGGGCGCGCATGCGCAGTGCGGGTGGTGGGGCTGGGTGGGAGGAGGGTGTCATGGCGGCGGCGAGGCGCGCAGGGAGCTTGGGGCGTGGGGAGGGCTGAGGGGACGCGGCTGGGCGGGTGCTGCTCCTCGCCCCGCACACGGCTCTGTGGCACAAGGGCCTGCTCAGACTGTGTGGGGTATCGCTGAAGTGCCACATTTGTGTTAGGTTACACCACTGCTTCAGTAGGCTGGAGGTTCTGCCTGACACCCCGTCTGCAGCTGCCCGTTACATGAGGAGGAAAAATAATTAGCAACAGGGTTGAAGTACACCCCAAAAGGGTTGATTCCTGTTGCAAGTGGTTCTCTGTCCTTCAGGGTTTGAGTGTGTGGGGAAGCTAGGCTTGGTTAAACAGAGTGATCACTCATGTAGGTCCTGCTTGCATCTCCACTCACACCTCACCTCTGTGCGTGTTCTTACTTTGCACGTTCAATGTCATAACACGCTAAATCCAATTTAATCGCAGGCTAAACATCCTTTTCTGACACCCTTTCTGTTGAGTGCTCCCCTCTTGGCTTAACCGTGCTCTCCCTTGTTCCGAAGGCCTAGCGCTCCTGTGCTTACAGGGCGGATCAGTTCCCTAATCCCAAAGGAAAGTAAGCCACCAAAAGGAGCCATTCGTTTTCTTCCCAATGGGGCAACAGAACTCACAGCATTACCCACACACCACACTAAACACAGTATAAAAATGTGCCTCAATACACAACAAACTTAGTTTATACTCCTTGTGAAGAAGCCCGATCTGCACTAAGGCAATTTAATGGAGCCTCATATAACAAGACTAGTTCAAGTAACCGGCAAAACTTTCCCAGGTGGATAAGTCCTCATGGAAATAATTAACAATGTTAGTATTTAAATTATCGACATTATCTGATTAAACCCACGCTATGAGAATAGAGAAGTTCTCATGTCACTTTGTTCCAGGCTCCCTGCGGACTCATCTCTGCATTGCATTTGGTCTCATTTTTTAGCTTTGCTTCACAACTGTATGGCTAGAGATTTATTCTTTATATATTACTGCAAACTCACAGCCAAATTCTGACTTTAATTTAGGAAACAGACCATCAGTAGTTGCTGGTAATTTAATACATAGTCCATCTGTCCAGTTCTGATTGCCTTACATAGAGGTAGTAAGTGAAATGTGAACACTACTGTCAGTGGTAAAAACTAGGGTGATTTCAGTGGGACTGGGATTTCAGCCATCACGTCTTGGTATCCATTTTTCTTTTGGGTATCTGTTTTGCAAAACAAAAGGATTCCCTGGCATGGGAGGGAGTTTTGTAGTCTCTTTAAAGGCTACATGGCAAGAATCAGCCAGTCTCAGAAGTAGATTTGTTGCAATTCACAACTCTCTTGTCATAATTCTCTGTATTCTCTCTGGCTGAGGCTAGGAAATGAAATATTAACTGTAAGCAGTATGCACAGTGAGCATCTGAGTGACATTCAGATATGTAAAAGTATATTTGATAGGTATTCAATGCTCTATATTTATGCTTATTTTAATAGCTGATTTGACTTTTTGTGACTATCAATCCAAATGCAAATCAAACCATACATTTCCTTGCATATGCTTAACACAGCTATTAAAGAGGAATAACAGGATAGTTCACTATAGCTATTTGATAGTATATGGGTCCTTAAATAATTTTGTACATCTCTGGTACAAAAAACAGTGGTCATTTCCAGATGTTTGATCAGCAGATGTGGAACGGGGACCCAACTTACAATGACAGAAACAAGTATAGTGGCTGTACTCCTCTTCACTCAGGACTTTCCTCTCTGTGAATTTTCAAATTCCAGGTGCCATAATTGCTCTGAATTGTGCTTAAAAAACTCCAACTCAGTACTATCTAACCTGTGCTATAAAATGCCAGAGCCCTTTCTGTTAGGGGGGTTGACATTCTTGCCCCCTTCTGGAAGTTTTAAATCCATGAATTAAAGTGACTTCATGTGAACTGATCATCAGTTTATTAAATACTTCTGAAGAAGATTTATTACAAAAAAAAAAAAATGATTTATTTGTCAGCATGTCTTCCAAAGCAATTCCAGCTATGATTGGGAATCCTACAGATTGTCTTGCAAGAGGATTAAGTAAACAACTGAGCCAGAACTCAAGAAACCTGTAAACCCAGCTTTGCACTAACATGCTGCATTACTGGGGCAGGTTACCTTGCATCTGCTGCAAGAGATTTTCCTCTGAAAAATGGGGAGAGTAATGCCAAACTATTCTTTTTTTCTGATTGAAATCTTCCAAATTATTATTTTTGTGTGCATGTCCTAACTTCTCTATATTAAACTGCTGTTTCAATTGCAGTACATGCTAACAGTTTTATTTACACTAGTTTGAGATTTCTTTTTTTTTTTTCCAAAACACTCAATAACTTATTTTTGGAACAGATGGTTTATTTTAGATCTGTTTGTTTTTCATTTAAATTATTTACTTACTTTTAGACACATACTCAAGTGGTTAAAAAGCCATCAGTCAGTAATCTAGTAAAGCACAATTCCAAGTTTAATTCTATTAAACACTTAATATAAAGAAAGTGAGAACAGTGTTATCGGCAGCAAACAGCTCCTAATTCCTTAGAGAAAATATCTTTCTGGCTTATCTTTTACCACAGTGATCTCTTCATGAGCTTTCATTCTAGTTCCACTTGTTGTGGCAAAACCAGGCTGCACATCGTGGTTTCCATAGTGTGGGAGGATGGGTTTGTAGCGTTGGGTAGTGGTGTTCTTGTGCTGAGCCTCTCCTGCCTCCCAAAGGGGTGTCTAATTCTGAGGCACCTCTCTCTGTGTGAAGTTAAGCCTGTTTTCAGACTCATTCTTCCAAATCAGACATTGAACTGGTGTTTGGTTATTTCAGCCTGTAACGAAACAAATGTTCTATTGCACCTGACAGGAAATTCTGCATTTAAAGTGTTCAAATGAGGGATGTGAAAGCATATTTGCTCTCTTATAGGTGCATTCCTTGTGTAAGACCTTTTGGCAAAGGCAGCAGCCCTCAGAGCCTGCAGTACCTCCTCAAAGATATATGCAGATGAAATAAATCTTTTCTTTGAACATACTCCAGAGAAGGGCAAAAGCAGAGATAGAAATAGAAAGGACGTTGAAAACAAATAGATGTCTTCATGAAGGAGAATAGTATGAGGATTAAAATGAAAATATAAGAAAAAAAAAGGTGATAAATTGTGAACAGAAACTTTTAGAGTGTAAACCAGATATGGTTTCAGAACTGCAGCCAGTGTTCACATAGATCAGCTTTTGTTATAGCTGTAATTTTCACTGTTTTCTTTCCTCCTCCTTGTTACTTATTTACCCACTTGTTGCAGCTTATCTACCTTGTTGACTGCAATCTACTTGACGCATCTTATTTTGGTACGATTTCTTCAGAGCAACATGACCCAAGGACTGCTGAAACAGCTGCTAGGGAGGAGAATAGGAGACCTTCTGTGCTGAGAAATGGTCTAAACAAGCGATGTGTCTGTCAAGTGTATTATTAATGTGTATTGTGTGGAGTCCCTGGAAAGCTGGTCAGCCACCAAAGATCCAAATCTCAACAGAATGAATGCACTGTTGAAGTAGGCTGTAAAATATATAAATTATTACCAGCACCAGCCCAGGCAGAAGGATATAAATTACAGTCTGGGCTTGATAGCAGCAGCCAGCAAGCAAGGCGAAGGGGAGTGAAGTAATACTGGCCTCCAGATATCCAAGAAGCACAGCCACAAATTTAACTCAGCGTGACATTTGTCTCATATGCATCCCTTGGCTGATTCCCTGTGAACCAAAGGGGAAGGTGCAGCAGGACATCTGCATACACAGGGAGCTTTAGGCTGTAGCTCTGGGTTCTGGTATTGCTTTGAGCATCAGTTTTTGCAATATTTAGTGATCTGGACAAAAGAAGTCAAGAAACTACAGAGGATCCTAGGTGTGAAACGTATTATAAATTGTATTTGTATATATATATATTTATATTTTCAGTTTGGACCCTGTAAGTCTTACTGATGAAGCCTTTGCTATGTTTTATCAGAAGCCATCTGGTGTCAGGGGCAGCAGGTGAATCAGAGTGAAGCTGACACATATAAGGCAGTCCTGCCTCACAAGCATGACTCAGAATAAAGTGTAAAATGTCTAAAATGTCCCATTCTTAGGCAAGAGAGCTGTACGCCATGATAAACTCATCAGAATAAGTGATGGTTAGAAGTGTTTCTTGAGGTTTCCTGACAAGGTGTCAATGTAAGTCATCATTGGCCCTGCCCAAATGCTGAGTTTTGGAAGGACTTTCTTTCTCTGGACCCAGGCTGGCCTACATCACTCTGTAAGGAGTGAAAAGACAAATGACAACTCCAGGCAAACCTCAAAGCATCACAAGCAGCGTTAGTGGCCCAGGATCTTGTGGCCCATACCTGTGAGCAAAGCCCTGTGCTCTCTGGAGCCCCTTTGAACTTAGAGACATTCTGCACAGGTACCAAATGTTAGCTCTAATACGTGAACTTCCAGATCACAGCTTATGTTCCTAAAAACTCCTCATACCAGAAGGCTATAATCCTGTTAAGGGCCTCCGGGAGCTACTGCAATGCAAATAATAGTAGCAATAATTAGCTCTGCTTTAATTGATACTGTGTATTCCTCAAATGTCAATGAAAATTTACTTTGCTAAGCCAACAATTTCTCCCCTGGAACTTTACTGGCTTTTCTAGAATTACACAAGGGGTGAATTTGGATCATTGTTGGTTCCTGGCATAAATTATCAGCTGTTGATTCTTTGCCCTTTAAAACTTGGCAAGCATACAGGAGGAGTTTGCCAGACATGCAAGAACTGGGTCTATGCATTTATGGGGAAATCCTTAGGGACTACACATAGAAAGGAGTACAATTTGCTAGAAGTACCCAGCTGTGAAATCCAAGCACTCCTGAATACGACTCTAGCAACTCACGGTGTATTTAGACTGCCCTTGATACCTGTGGTTCCTGGAAGCAGGTTTGTTGCCCTCAGATTTAAAAAAGGCTATTCTGAGTTTACAGAATAGCCCTAGCAGGTTTGACTGGCATAATCTGGAGTAGTTTTATGGTTACTTCTGTTTATCCAAGTAGCAAGTTACTCCCATGGCCAGGGGTTGTCTCTGCTTAACATTGAGAGTGTAGTTCTGAGCATATCATTGGCAGAAATAAGTAAAGATAACACACTTCAAAGCTATTGTCATCTTCGGTATGAACAAGATCCAAGTCTTGATCTTTGTCTTGCTGAACACCCAAGAATTTCATGTCCCATCTTTTATGGACAGACATCAGTGTCATAGCACTGCTTCAACTGCGTGCTCAGGCACTCCTCGGGGATTCTTCCCAAGGGAAGGATAAATGTTCTCCAGCTCTACCTGTCTAAACATTAGATGCCTCATTTTACTTTAAATGGGCTAAATGGTGAATCTTAGCTACGGGAGATTTGTTGTGATGAAAGAGAAGGGAAAAAAATCCCAGTCATATAGTCTGTATTTTGATAGGGATGAGCAAAGCTGAAGGCAGTAGCAGATCTCAGGTCTGAAATTTGACAAATTTACCAGGAAAAGACTCCTGATTTGCAGATCTTCATATTGCAGGGCCAAAACATTTTGTGTTGCTGTGCCTAATGGGTAATGGTTTTAGGATATAACGGAGTCCTTCAGAGAAATGAGGTACAATATACCTCATTTTATGGATTATCCATATGTACAAAATTGTTGTTGCCAATGAAGCTCAGGAACAGATCATTCTAGCAAGTTACCAGTAAGCCAATTAGTGAAATGAAGCATTGCATGTATTAGACTTCTTTATGCAAATGTTTGTCTGTGTGGAAATTTGGACTGAGTTTAGTATTCAGGAAGACCTTTCCAGTACGAACTCTGGTGATAGCTGCTATAGCTGTTATTGACCAGTTTCTTTTTTTCACCCCCATATGTGTGGATGTAAATGCATTGAGTGACGTGAACCTTAATGAATAAAAGGATGGTCAGGATTTAGGTCTTATCGTGTGTTTTTCTGCTAGTTGAGTTTGTTCCACAGGCTTCACAAGATCTCTTAACATTAAATTTGGTTATACCTTATTTCTGTTTTAGTGATCTACGCTATCAGTATTTTATTTGGGCTAAAATCCACAAATCTTTCACATTCAACTCATTTCCTTACAAGGAAATTACACGGACAGAATTAGGCCCTACATATCAAATCAGTTTCGTCCTGGGACCTCAGTTTATCTAGCTGATCCAAGAGATTTATTTATCACAGCCTGTCCGAACTAAGCTGGGCACCTTTTCTGTAATGAGCTCCTTGCTGCCAGGAGCAGGTTATGGAACATGACCCATTTCAGCATGCTGTGGTACAGGGAACCGATAGAGATGCATTAGCCAATGCAGACACAGTTGGAAGTGCTATCTTGTATAACAAATTATTGACTTCATTGTACATAGTACTAGGATTTAATTAAGCGATAAGGCCCATCATAGCGGTCCTTTATCTAGCAGATAAGGATTTACCAAGCTTACCCAAGAGGTCTTTATCTGAAAGATAAGAAAAAGGTACATAAGGTTCCTTCCCCTGTTTCTAAATCGTTAATTGAAAAGACCTTATTTTTAAGTTCTAGGTTGTTGTCTTTTCTTCATAGCTTAGTATTAAAGATTCAAATGTACTTTTACAAGGAATGCTGGAGCAGGAAAGAATATTACCTGTGGCCTTCACAGGGTGAAATTAATAGGATTTATATAGTTTTTTTATTCACAGTGTACCAGCTCAAAGCTCAATTGGAAATTTAGCCTCTGATCTGCAGGAGATTTTCCAGTGACTTCGTGATGTCATGGACACAAAAGAAATTCATTCATCGCTGATTTCAGAGCACTACAATTATGATTATGTTGTAAAGTTTAAAAAAAAAATGAGGGTTGCATGAGAGAAGAAAACGGGGAAGAGAGTCTTTCAATTTCAAGACAGTTCTTTCAATGATCATGTTGTCAGCTCAGCTGAATGATGCCAAGATCTCTGGCTTTTTACTTCTGTGACTTGAAGACATAATAAGCAGGAAACAAAGAAATTAATGCCAATAAAAAGACCGGACACTTTTAAATAAGAAAAATGCAGTGGAAAACACATAGTCATATTAGTGCTGATGCTCGGTGGGTAAGAACACAGAGGAAATACTAGACAAAAAAGAGAAGATAAGGTTTACATGACAAAAACACCTAAGGACTACTGCATAAGTGAAAACAGAACAGGATCTTTGGACTTATCAGATTTAACGCCTAATGTCACAGACACTTTTTTATAATCCTTTCATAAACATTCAAGTTTGTTTTTTTTTTTTTTTTTCTTTTTTTTTTTTTCTTTTTTCTTTTTAGAACTAGCAAGGCTGTTACCTCCCCCTCCCTTCCAGGAATGCTATGGTGCAACATCCCTATACTCAAAGATACGTGAGATCTTCCAGTTTGCAGCCTGACTGTATCCCAGGCCAATCCATCCTTGTTAGCTGTTACGTGCTGACATTATCTCTTAGCGTAAGTGGCATTTCTTCCTTCCCATCCCAAGAAGAGCGTGGAGGGCAGTCAGCCTCTGTGTCAGAATCCAAGCTGCCCTCGTATGGTTTTGTGGGTCCAGAAGTGGCAAACACGAATCTGTACCACTTCAGGGAGCTGGGAGGTGTCAGGCTCACTGTTTATTCCATGGCAAGTTGCTTTGTGAGTGCTCTGTGAAATTCTCCTGAATTTCCAAGTGTCCAAAAACCAGAGCTGCCAGATACTGGAAATCCAGTAGGTTACTGCCCAAAGCAGTTGTCTACCACATAAATTGATAGTGTTGGCAGCTCTGCTTGTGAAAGACTCCCTGTTCCCAGATTGTATTAATCATCCTGCCCTGCACCTGTTCTAGCCTGAATTCTTCATGCTTGAACAAGGGCAGTAAAGCAGGGTCTGAAGGGATCAGATTGTATTAGAAGTGCTTGGAGCAATTCAAGCCAGGACCAAGTACCAGTTATAATGAGACCCTCCAGGTTACACGAGAGGGAAATTGCCTGGGCGGTGAGTGGGAGTTTGTGGGGCTGCTCCGAGTCTGTTTGTTCAGTAAGCAGGGGATTTCATTTCCATTGTTGACAATCTGACACCGTTTATGGGCAATTGATTCACTTTTTTAAAAGTATCTAGCACAGAAGCAATAAGTGAGTGGAAAGGTGTGAATTAAAATGTGTACACAGCTAAAGACGATTACTCAGATATTTGCTTAGACTCGAAATCCCAGCTGTGAAGCTGGGATTATTCTCTCTTGCTCCAACTACTCTTCGGTAATTGCTTTGTGAGCAATTTTTCTACCGTGTCTTTTTATTTATTTAGTTACAACTTTGAAAACTGATTGAGCTTTCTGCCTCAGAGAAAGCGATAAGCAAGGTCCCTCACCTTTCTGTACCCCATACAGAGTTGCCTCACCTTTGTGTAGCCTCTCATGCCTGCTAGCCTCCGAACAGGGTCTCCGATGGCTCGTAGTGCAGAGCAGCCAACAGAACTGCATCAACTGGCTTCAGCAGAATAACTTTCCCACCACATACTTCATGCTTATTTCACTCAGAAGAGATTTTATCTGAGTGCTGCTCGCGGGCACTCTGCTGTCCTGTTCCTTTCAAACACCAGGTGAACAGAAACAACCCCCTTTATTTATATGTATTTTGACACAGAAATATTTTCCTTCATGCATTGGAATGGTATATTCAGATAAACAGGGATTTTTATTCCTTCAAATCGCACTCCAGTGGGAGCTGCCCCAGCCAGAAATGTTTGTGCTCTCTCTCTCTGTGTAGTTGTTCCATTAGAGTAGTGTGAAAGCTACAACTGTGTGTCCACTGTCATTCTGTATTAGAATTCAGGGGTAAGGTAATGATATGCAAGCTTGATCCTTCTGTAATACTTTCCTTGGAAGTACAGTTCTGCCTTTTCTGCTGTCAGCCTGCATTTAGAGTGCAGAGAGTGCTGCATGACTTGAAAGCAGCAGTAGGCAATTCCCAGTCTAAGCCTTAGACATTTACATATTTATGCTCACTTCAGTGGAGTAAATATGCTATGAATAAATCCTATTATGTTTGAAACTGTACTTACAGTATAATAAAAACACACAGTACGGTTGTGCAATCTCAAGTTTTCTTTCAGTGTCAATTTGGGAATATATTTACTAAATTATGTATTGTTAACATGGTATTCAACTTCCAGCAGCTGTTAGAATTTCTTGTATAATATAAGGAAATAATGAGGGAAAAAATCCTTTACTCTTTAAACAAGAATTGAAGGAAAAACACTGGCTGCAATTACTTGTAAAAATGGTTCTGCAGAAAATGGCCAGTCCATAAGGGCTGACTCCATAGCTGTTAGTTTTGTCATTACTGCTTCCAAAGCTCTGTGCATCTGAATGCGCCATCTAATGCAAGGGAATTTTTCAAAGACCATTGACAGGCATTGCAGATACAATGCCATGAGGTTCAAAGTGACACAACTGTATGTTGGTGCCGTGTTCCAGGGAGAAAAATCATTTGACTCCATACCTGCCAAATTTTCTAGGAGTTTCCTTCCTGGAAAAGATATCTATATGATGCTTGGGTGTACACTGTCCCCTCAGTGGTTACTTCAGCAGTATGCTAAGATGAGTGAGTGAACTGTATTAGAAGAGAGGTCCTGATTTTTGCCCAGAGGAGCTGTGGCTGCCCCATCCCTGGCAGTGCCCAAAGCCAGGCTGGACGGGGCTGGGGGCAGACTGGGCTGCTGGGAGGGGGCCCTGCCCATGGCAGGGGGGTGGAATTAAATGGCCTTTAATGTCCCTTCCAACCCAAACCATTCTGCGATTCTGTGATTCTGTGATTCTATGATTCTTGCTCCTAAAGCCCCAACCAAAACTCCTGTTTTCTGTTCTTAGCCTTGCTGTTGACCTCCTGAGTGACCTTCCTCAAAGACACAGCACCTTCCTGTGCTTCCAGTTCCTTCCCATCTTTGTGTGTGTGGTCAAGTCTTCATGGCATTATTATTCATAAGAATTTTAAACACTTTCAGCATTTCAAAGCAACATTGTTTAGTTTGGTTTTGTTTTGCTTTGTTTTGCTGGCCTCCAACTGGACTTGGCTCGTGGTGAATGGAGCCAAGTCCAGTTGGAGGCCAGTCACTAGTGGCGTCCCCCAGGGCTCGGTGCTGGGGCCGGTCCTCTTTAATATCTTCATTGATGATCTGGACGAGGGCATCGAGTGCACCCTCAGTAAGTTCGCAGATGACACCAAGTTAGGTGCGTGTGTCGATCTGCTTGAGGGTAGGAAAGCTCTGCAGGAGGATCTGGATAGGCTGCACCGATGGGCTGAGGTCAACTGCATGAAGTTCAACAAGGCCAAGTGCCGGGTCCTGCACCTGGGGCGCAATAACCCCAAGCAGAGCTACAGACTGGGAGAGGAATGGTTGGAGAGCTGCCAGGCAGAGAAGGACCTGGGAGTGATGGTGGATAGTCAGCTGAATATGAGCCAGCAGTGTGCTCAGGTGGCCAAGAAGGCCAACGGCATCCTGGCTTGTATCAGGAACAGCGTGACCAGCAGGGCTAGGGAGGTGATCGTCCCCCTGTACTCGGCTCTGGTGAGGCCGCACCTCGAGTACTGTGTTCAGTTTTGGGCCCCTCGCTACAAGAAGGACATGGAGGTGCTTGAGCGGGTGCAGAGAAGGGCGACGAAGCTGGTGAGGGGCCTGGAGAACAAGTCCTACGAGGAGCGGCTGAGGGAGCTGGGCTTGTTCAGCCTGGAGAAGAGGAGGCTCAGGGGCGACCTTATCGCTCTTTTTAGGTACCTCAAGGGAGGCTGTAGCGAGGTGGGGGTTGGCCTGTTCTCCTACGTGCCTGGTGACAGGACGAGGGGGAATGGGCTTAAGTTGAGCCAGGGGAGTTTTAGGTTAGATGTTAGGAAGAACTTCTTCACTGAAAGGGTTGTTAGACATTGGAACAGGCTGCCCAGGGAAGTGGTGGAGTCACCATCCCTGGAAGTCTTCAAAAGACGTTTAGATGTAGAGCTTAGGGATATGGTTTAGTGGAGGGCTGTTAGCGTTAGGTTGGAGGTTGGACTCGATGACCTTGAGGTCTCTTCCAACCTAGAAATTCTGTGATTCTGTTTTATTTTGTTTCATTCTTGGTTTGTGCAAATCTTTAGTACCAGCCATGCACCATACCACCAAGAGGAGTCCAAAAGAAACCAACACGCTGTTCTCTCTAGAAGGCTCTGTATTAGGTTCCACATTGCTTTGAATATGTATTTGCTTTCAAGGCTTAACCCTAAATCTGCTGAAGCAGAAAAAAAAATAAATCGCAGCACAGACCTCTATATCTGTGAAGATCCTTTCAATAAAGCGGAAGAGAAAGTCTTACTCCTTCTGCTAGTTGGTGTATGAAGGCTACGCATCTTAATTGGAATAGTTATAATATTTTCCACAGAGTGTTTTACACCATCCATCTAGGCTCAAGCTTTCACTTTTCAAAGATCACCAGTATTGCAGAGGGAACTTCCAGGCTGAGCAGAGCCTCAGAGGAGCTGAAAGAGCAGCAGTTCTGTGCATGTCCTTGCACTGCAGGGTATGAGGAGTCTCTCATGGAGAATCTAAAGGAATTAAAAGATGCTCAAAATAATTCTGAGTGAAGAAAGTAAAGTAATAGTAATAATAATAATAATTGTCATAAAGAAGTATAAAAACTGTAGTGAGACATTAGCTCCAGCTAAGCACAACAGAACTCAAACCATAGATAGCCCTGTCAGGTTGCTGATGGTAACTGAGGTTTTGCTGGACACAGAGGTTTGAGTTTTGTATTCTGTAACTTCTACTCAACAGAGAAGAGAGAAGAATATCAATTAAATGCATGGATATTTGTCATTGAGACAAGTATGTTATTCCTAACATTGAGGGAAGAATATATGAAAATAAATAAATAAATAACTGCCAAGGACTGAGCATTGATAGAATGTGCATAAGTGACAGAATAGTGCTTGCTGTCACATACATCAGTTTATCACCAGAACTTCAGTCCAACTGAAATGACACCACAGTAAAAAGCTACAGCAAGAGTGAGGACACAAAGTCTCATGGAAGAAAACCAGCAAGATCTATCTCCAAGCAGCACAAGGAAAAAACGAGTCAAAATAATAGACATGGGATGAAGTGAAGATGTCAATGTGAGAGAAGCAGAATCCTATTAGAAGACCAAGGCCTAATCAGAGAGTGCAAGTGCAACACACTTTAGCTCTACCCCTGAAAAGCTAGCACAGAACCTTCTCATCTCTACCTGCAAAAGGAACATCACTGCACAAGGGGCCAGGTCACAACATGCAAAGGCTTAGTTGTGCCCTGGTATGAAAGTAAATGAGAAATAATGTAAGGAGTCTTTCTCCTCAGAAAGCAGTGTGTTGGGCAGTGCAGGCCCTAGCTTTTGGCCAGTGCTCTGATGGAGGCAACTCCTGAGAACGGACTGGAGGAGCTCCATGAGATGGTGGGCCCAGGCCCCTAACCCTGTGGGAATTGGAGGTGCTGGTGTCGCCTCCAGCACGTGCACAGGAAACATCACAGGATGAGGGGATCCCTCTTTCTCAGGGATTCTTTCCTTCTCTTTGCCTCCAGAATGGTTTATGTTGAGAAGATGTAATCCAACCAAGTGGCTAGGCAGGGGCTGAGGGGAAGCCAGGTGGTCAGCTGCAGAGGCTCATCTCCTTATCCTCTCCAAAATGAGAGAGATGACCATTATGTACTGTTTCACCCTGCTAAGACCTGTGCTTGTCTTAGAAGAGCACCTCTCAGCAATGCTGAAGTGGATGTGCTTACTTTAGGTCATAAAACACAAAACTCACTTTATGTGGAGTCAGCATGCTGAGACATTGAATATTTCAACTCTCCTAATTACCCCTCTGTTGCTTTGTAATCCCCAGGACAGTTTTTTAAGTATGTTGGTTGTCTTGCATTGTACATTTACATTGTGAGGTGTTTGAGGTAGGGACAGTCTCAAAGGCTAAGAAAATACAGATCCACTTCTTGATAACAGTCTCCAGGTGCATTGAAATACAAGATGCCTCATCAGAACATCCCTCTGGTCAAAGCTTGAAGATTAAAAATCAGGATGCACTTTTAATCTGAGCAGCTACTAGAAAAAGTAGCTCAAGAAACAGAAAAAAGTCTTGTTTACTGTCTATCATTAAAGTCAAATTTGTTTAAGTTACGAATAGTTGGCTTCCAATTCATTGTAGTTTTGGTGTAGGGAAAATAGAAATTTCCATCTATTATGCATCAATACTTTCTGGAAGTACTGAAATTTTGAAACAGTCACAGGTGATTTATTTCGTAAGCAAAATCTCATACTGGTTACATAGGATCATTATTTTAAAACAAACAAACAAAAAAGCAAAAACAAAAATCAATGAAAAAGCAATCCTAGAATGAACACAGTGGCTGTACCCATTGTAGTAAAGAGACGAGGTCAGAGATTCCCCTCTGGCCCTGAGTGGCCTGGCTCACTAAACTGTTACCTCCAGAACAGGGGGATTTTGTGGTGTGTTTTATTTTCACTCCAGAAACAAAAACCCTCTTTTCACCCAAAGATTTTGAAGGATGTACTATTATTTCTTATAATAGTTATCTATTAGAGTTACAGATTGTTTATTGGAGGGATAGTAAGATACTTTCAAGCCTGTAACAAATATACTTATGGGTTGGCTCTGTTCAGATTACGGTCAGTAGTTTTGCTATTGTTTTCAGCGAATGTAGCCCTGAGATCTTTAAAAGTGTGAAGACCTCAGGTGAGTTTTCTTTTTAGAAAAATGAGAATTAGTACGCAGAGAAAACTTTTGTACAAACTACAATAACTTGACAGATCTTCTGCTGAGGATAGAGTGCACCAGAGCAAACCAATATGTCTTAATTAATAATCCTGTCTACTCAGTACAACTGCAGTAATACTAATCATTTCCTGAGAAGCTCTGGAAGAGTCTTGGCTGAATACAAAGGCTTTTTTTTTTTTTTTGCCTACTAGTTGATTTGCTTTTTCAGAATCAAATTACTGTAGTGTTTTGAAGATAAATAAAAACTACTAATGAATATGTATGTGTTTCCTGATGTAGAGTATGTCAGTGAATATTCTAGGACAGTTTTATAGTCTGCAATGAACGTGCTCCTTTGAAGTTTTACTGATGTAAAAATGGAGTCATTATGTTTGGGTCACACATCAGTTTACTGATTTAGTTAGACAAAGAAACTAAGCTTAGACAAATATTTCAAGACAGGAACACTTTCAACTTCAAACAGAAAAATACCTTGAAAATTCTTTTAAATAGCAGCAAGACAGTTAAGAAAATCTTTTGAGAGTATGGAACAAGCTTCATTTTTACCTGTTAGGTAGACAAACACATTTCTCATCTGCTTAAAGAAAAAAAAAAAAAAAAAAAAAGGAATGAGTTACGAGCCACTGGAGGATTAGAGGTGTCCATATGAAGACCACAGACATATGGATACTATACAACTATACTGTGCAGCGCCTGCTATCCAGCATGCTGACTTCATGCGATGCCATACAGGGAGAATGGTGGCAGCTGGGACTTGGGCGGACAATTACCCACACCTCGCACCCCTGGGCAGTCTCAGGAACAGGAGCAGAGCTGGCTGTGTGCTGTTTGGTGAGTGGCTGTTCTTGTGGTCTGCTATCAGAATCACAGCCGCGGTGACATCCTTTGACTCAACTTTGGTGGGAATCCAAGGTGGGTGAAATGAAGTCTTCAGCTTTCCTTCAAAAGTACAGGAAAAAAAAAAAAAAAAAAAAAAGGTAAGTGTTCGACACTTAACATTCAATTTCCATTTTCTCTGTGTTTTTAACATTCCAGTGTCAATCAAAAGAGTTACTTATAGCTTCATCCCATTTCATAAGGTGCTGCACAAGGTTGGGGTAAGACAGTTCCTGTCCTAACAAAATGACAATCTAAAGGGTAAAACAGAGAAGATGGGTAAGGAAATAATGGCTTGAAGAGGCAATGTTGCTTGCTCCAGATTATAAGAAATGTGATGTCACCTTCAATATAACTCCAACACTGGCAATATATTTGTGCATCAATCTCCTTGATATTAAAGACAAAATATTCAGGGAACAAGCTGGCAGCAGTTAGGGCTATCTAGCAGTAGCATCTATCACTAACAAGGGGGGAGCCAGATTGATTCAGTGACCTTCTTTCATTTCTGGTGTGATTTCTGCAGACAGTCCATTTTTGAGATAGTTTATTCACTCTCAGAATTTGGTATCCAACTGACACCTAAAGCTGGATGATAGGGAAGGCATTTTCCGTCCTGAAATGAGCATCCCACTACTTTCAAAGGGGGAAAGATATCTTACCAATATGTACTTGAGATTTGTGCCCTGTCCTGCCAATCTATGACCTTGGAGTCCTGAAGAGCAGCTTGCTAGCACAGGTTGTAGTTCTGAGAACCCAACCCAGTTGCATAAACTCAGTATTTTCCAGAAACCAAAATGCATATTTTCCCCAACAGAATCCACCTTTGCTACAACCAAATAGTTTCATGTCAGCAATGCAGAGACATCCATTTGAACTGTTGATAAATCTGTACAGAGACAAACTGTTTAGAATGTTTAGGTAGCAGTTTGGTCATCATTTTAGCTTCCTTAATGGTTGCTTGCTTGGCCTTCTCTCCAAACCTGGACATTCCTGTAAAAACAATACACAGCTCATCTTCTGTATGTGAGCACTCACTTAACCTTTCCATAGCTGCATATGTTTTACTTCTTAAGTAAGAACTTTGACTTCTTTACATATATCATGGATCTTCTTGTTCCTGGTACCAGGAGCTAGGTTACTAAGTAATCTAGAGTACAGAATTAGGTCTAGTAAATTAGATAGATAAAACCTTTACTTGCTCCTCTGTAGCTCTCCATATTGTCCTGGGCAACATAGCTCACTTGATTTTTATTTTATTAGTTGGTTGTTTGTATTTTATTTTGTTTTGTTTATTTTTTGAAACTTCTGAAGCAATTCTGCACCTACCTCTGGAGAATAAGAGACTGTGTCTTGGGAACACTGCTTGTAGCTAAGTGCCAAACAGACCACTCAGATCAACCTGTGGTCATTAACATAAATGGGAGCCCACTGCCTCACTCCAGGACAGAAGTTATTTAATGAGTAAGATCTGAAGTGGGTTTTCGATCCATATTTCATCTATTTATTTCAGTTAACTACAGAAGCTTCTCTTACAATTCCTTCCTGTAGTGGATATTCTTGGGTCATTCCTACAGGGAAATCTGTAAATTCTGTAATCTCAAAAAGAAATGTGTACACACATAACGTATGTATTTGCTTATACCTAACAAAGTGATGGCTTCCACACCAGTAGAAGCCATTGAATCAGAAACAGGTTGTTTTCTTAATGATGTTTCCTAACTTAGTCAGAAATAATAGACTCAGCAGAGGACTTGATGAAAGTCCTGCCTGTTTAATGGAGGAAATGAGATCAAATAATTGTCACAGTCCCTTCCAATCTTGGAGACCTATGGAAAGAAAAGTTGGGAAATAACCAATGTAAGAGATTTAGTCAAGAAAATACAAAGTGAATGAATGACAGTGAGTGTGATATAGGTCTTTTACGTAACCTTGGGCTCAGAGTGTGTTTAAACACACGGACTGGAGGAAGTCAAATCATGAACAGGACTGATTTAGGGTAAGGTTGTGAAAAGGACAACACTCATCACCGAACGTCTTGGTAGTGCACCTGTAAGACTTTATTTTTGTTGGTGACCCAAAGGAGGATTCCTAGTCCCTAAGGGGGCAGAGCCAGCCCTGCCACCAGCAGGCCTCAGCAGCTGCCACAGGCCCCACGCCACAGTCCTGTCACAAAATTAGCATCAAAATAAGCTTCACCCTTCATTCCCCAGAAATCCCATAAGGAGGAAGTCTCCCGTGAGGTCTTGTCCTTGTAGTTCACCATGGTGACTACAGCTCCAGCCTCACCCTTGTGCTACCTGCCTGCCTGCCTGGGGCTCTGTGGGCAGGGCACCATCCTTCCCAGCCCTTCACATCAGCAGGAGCAGGGCAGCGAGTGCTGCTTTGTGCCAGCCCCAATAGTCTGGGTTTGCCAGAGAGATCCCAAGGCTCTGGGTGAGGTGGCAACTCCAGCTGATGGAGCTGGGGGTGGCTGTGGGCTGAGCTACCAGCCACAGCTGCCTGCTCAGAGCCCTTCTCTGTGCTGCCTTGCATTGGACATCTTGGAGCCTGATCACTTACATTTTTGCATTGTCAGTATGAATTGACTCAAGAACAAGCATCTCAGGCACTGATAGCATGAGTTCCAGCCAGTTTTCAAGCCTGTGCTTTCCCAAACCCTTAAAGTTACATTAGCAGGTGTGGAGCTGTGTTAAAGACTTGCTTTCAGAGCATGCAACAAAGTGTGTTGGCAGCGCTGCTTTGTGCCTGATTTTAGCAAAAGAGGTCTTCTGCTGCAAACGAGGAACACTTCTGGTTGAAAGCCAGGCCCTGCTGGACTAAGCATCCTGTGTAACAACTTGATCTTGGTCCAGCAGCTATTGTGGAGTGCTGTTGTACAAGCAGCATTTGCTGTAATTCTGACTGTAAGAAAAGAGCAATCTCTGAAAATGTGGGTCTGTTTCCGTGAATGCAAAACACGTGCGTGGGGCAGGTGTCTCTGAGTTCTGGGTGTGGAAGTTTCAGCGGATAGAGACCAAGGAGCAAGTCGGTGCCAGGTCTTGTCTGGTGCCCCCCAGGAGCTCAATGCGAGACGCGGGAGCAAAAATAGCTTCTTAATATCTTTGCATTTCTGGGCAAAATGGCTGGTGTGCCTGCCAGCAGTCGCCCCACGCGTTGCTATAGCTCATAGCTGCTGCCCATGGTTGTCCACAGGCTGCTATGCAACCCAAAATAGCCCCGGCACAAAGCACTCCAGGAACCCCCCTCTTCCTTTCCTTCCATGTCCCCTTCATCCGGCACTGTGATGTGGAGGGGTTAGATTGGAATGAAAAGGTTACCTCATGAAGTCATTGAACTGATTTAATTTGTGTTTAATGAATTAAGAAAAAAAAATAGCAGTTCTTCTCTTGTGAGTTTGAAATAGGGCAGCATTTTGTTTTTCTAATCATTCCTGCCATTTATTTCTTTTCACTCCTTTAGAAAATTTTCATACTCACTTCACCTCTTTTTCCTTTGTAGGAAATAACATGAAATATTAGGATTATCTTTTCCCTTTTCCATCTGCTTTTCCTCTCACCACTCTGTGGCTACTTAATATTTTTCTGTAATTATGAATAGCACAGGGAAAAATGGAGAAAGTTTAAAAACACTTCTACATTGATAACATTTACTTTTCTGTTCTATTTTTTCCTTTGCAGAGCTTCCAGACCTCTGAAGTTTTGAAAAGCTGGTTCTTGGTCCTACAGACATTTAAGAAGTTGTGCACAAGGTCAGAACAAAAGTCCATTTAACACTGTATTTGCCTCCAAGAATGACAGTAAGATACGCAGAACCAAGACCAACAAAGGAAAAAGAACAGTTTTTAGTGAAAATACTTTCCAGAGGTTTGTGGCTGGGGAACTAGAAGCAATACCTATGCAAGTAATGCTGTCTTGCTCCAACTGGTATGGGACCAAGGTTCAAAGACAAGTTTAGGTCCTTTGCTCCTGCTGCAAAATTCAAGTCATGGGTAGCAACTTCGGTGGGGTTACCCTTAAATTCAGGTTATGCACAGTGAAACATTTTAGGCTTTCTTGGTGTCTAAATGTGTTATAATAATTCAGCACAAACTAGCTGTTAAAGACCCAAGTACAGCTGTGGCATGGGATGGCAATATCCGCTAGATAGGCAGGACTAGTCCAAGAAGTTGCCAGAATGCTTGGATGTAAAATGAATCTTCGAAGAGCCAGGAGAAAATGGAAAGGGTACATATTGAGAAAAAATGTAAATTAATTGGGAAAAAAAAAAAAGCTTTAAATTTTTCATTTCAACCACTTAAAGATGGTGGAAAAAAATAAGAGCCTTTTGCTCACTTCTTATTTTTGTATCCCTCTTGCCCCTAGGTGTAGTATTCTTGCTTGAATAAATGCCTTTTTTTTTTTTTTTTCCTAAAGTGTTTTACACAATTTTGCCCCTTATTGCAGTCCCGATGCATTGCTGTTTATTAAGCATAGCTTACCCACCCCATCGCAACATCGCCTGCATTTTGCTGTGGGAGAAGCAGCCCCTAATCACACCCCACAAACCTTACCAGCTCACCTAATGGATGCTGCTCAGGTGCTTTGCTGCGTTCTGTGTACATTTGCTGAAACATGAAACCACCATCACCACTTGTGTGATCCATGTGGAAGGTCTTACCAGCACACTGATGGCTGCGCATGGGGACAGCAAGGTCCCCTGGCCTCGGAGCTTTGCTCACTTTGTGTTAAGATCACTGTTACCTGCTCCAGAGAGTGATTTTCAGTCCCATTTGCCTTTTCAGCTTTTGACAGTTTGTCTCTGAACACAACACTCTGCGTTGTGCAACGGGGAGGATTTCAGCAGCAGCTTTCAGGTGTACAAACTGCAAGCAGGATTTTTTTTTTTTGCATTGAGCTAGGGAAGAACTGCATTTCGTTCCCTGCTATGAAGGTGTGCTCAGGGTGGCTCCTGTATGTTCCCCTGCCACGACTGCCATTAACACACATTTGCACACTGCCACAGCTTTCACTTACCCCAGAGATAGGAGATACACTGTCACAGAGCCTTCATTTTTTTTCCTTCTCCTCTTCCACAGGTGCATTGCTTTAGTTTTTTCCCTTATAGCTTTGCCACAAACCAAACGTTCCTCTGGCGACCCTGAGGTTTTCACCCCTTGCTTCTGGGCGGAGAGCAAGGAAATGCACCATCATGGTTTTGCTCTTGGAGTGGAAGAGACTGCCAAGGATGAGAAGGCGCGGAGGGGGAAGCATCATCCGAGGGAAGGCTCCAAGGGTATGCGGCCAGCTTCAAGGGAGAACAAAGCTGCATTAACACTTTGGTTTGTTGCTGACTTTTAGGCTTGGAAAATTGCCCATTTGGCTGCTGAGGCAGCAGCCTGGGTTGTTTTGAAACTTGGCTGTGAATAGAATGCAAAGGGAATTTTCCCCCTCCAGGTTCATGCATCACTAACCATGCCAAGCGTGCTGCTCCGCGCCGTGCGCCCTGAATGAATAAACCACCTCTCAGAAAGAACCGACGTGGCTAATATCTCCGCGTAATTTGAACTGAGCCTTTTTGAATTTAGCTCATTTGGGGAAGGGAAAAAAAACACTGATGTTGCAAACGCTTATGCATCTGATTAACTTCACCGCTTAGTTTAATTTGCAGGATCAGGGCCTTAGCTATCAGGAGGCTCCGTGGCATTACAGCCCTTCTATACATCTTCATTAGAGCATCTTTCTTACAAATTTGCTTTCATCCATGTTTTTCCAGCCTCAGTCATAAACTGGCCTGTATCTGCCAGCAGCAGGGCCTGCCTGTGTCAGCTCCTCAGCGCCGGAGCTAATCCCCTGTCCCCTTTGACAGGAATGGGGGCAGCGCTGTGTCCTAAGGATCGATACACAGAAGTTGCTGTGTTGCTGCTCATTTGCCTAAAAAAATGAGTAGGCTATGACTTTTAGTTGGCCTAGTATTTTTCCCCATTTGGTTGTGTGTAGTTATTTATATATATGTATATATATATTGTAAAAGCAAAATTATTATGTCTCTCCAAAATTACTCATTTTCAGGATGGAAAGCTGATGTTTCTTTCCCACTACTTCTATTTCCCCCTCCTCCATCCTGGCCTCCCCACCACTTTTCCTCTCTCTCTTCCATTTTATCTCCTTTTTTTTCAGTGACATGCTGGAAGAGATGTCCCTCACAGCCTCCTCCAGCTGCTGCGCGGTTCTTTTGCAGCCATGAAACCCAGCAGCCTGGGTCTGTCTGGGGAGCTGTACAGATGCAGGGTGGAGGGCCCGTGGCTCACCTCAGCCTCCACCAGAGGTGACCCCTGGCTGTCCCCTCTCCCCGAGTACTGTCTGCAAAGTTGGGCAGTTCCCTCAAGACAAAAGAGAATATTAAAATACAAAGACATTATTTTTTTTATTTATTTTTTTAAGGGCTGTGCCTAATCCTTTCTCTCCCAAGGCCCTGATTTTTATTTTATTTTTCAGAGTCCAAATACTTGTTAGGGGACCCTTGCTGGTGGAGGCAGATGTAGGGCTGGCAGCCTCCCAGCTGCAAGGGACGTGGGGGAAAATTTCAGCTATGTGGGGTTTCACGTAAGCACTGCTGAATGTGGTGTGTCTGGACCCACAGCTGAACCTCCCCACGCTGGGGGATCCTCCAGCTGCCTCCTTGCAGTGCCAGCAGAGGGGCAGGTGCTGCTTGTGGGCACTCACCAGAAATGTGTATGGGAAATCCCTGCTGAGAGCTCATGGCAAGCAGAGCACCGGAGGCTGCTCTAGGTACGGGGCTTTACATGCCTTCAAGACATATGTGTATGCTGGAAGGTAACTTTTTTCCTGGTTTTGTAAAAATTGTCTTGAAAGATGTTGTGGTTTTGTGTATTATTTTTTATATGGGCCTGTGCACATTTAAATTGTGGCAGAACAAAACAAGATATCTGTAAATTAAGATGTCCTTTCTATTACTCACAGTATTATATTAAAATATTTTAACCCTTTGATTTATGTTATTTGGTAAATTAAAGCCCAACCTTGCAGTGTGACATGGGAGCATGGATCCTGACATCCTCTCTGAGCTCCAGTGGGAACTTTGCCTACAGCACATGCCTTTCCACTGCAGGAGCCATCAATCAAAAGTTGCATTTTTCTGTAAAAATCCAGGACAGACAAGTATATGTCCAGGTAGACCTTACTGCAGCCTCTCAGTAGTTAAAGGGGGCTTGGAAGAATGATAAAGAGAGACTGTTTGAGAGGGTATGTCATAGGACAAGAGGTAATGGCTTTAAATTGAAAGAGGATAGATTTAGATTAGATATTCAAAAGAAATTCTTTACCATGAGGGCAGTGAGGCCTGTCCCAGGCTGCCCAGAGGAGCTGTGGCTGCCCCATCCCTGGCAGTGCCCAAGGCCAGGCTGGATGGGGCTGGGGGCAGCCTGGGCTGCTGGGAGGGGTCCCTGCCCATGGCAGGAGGGTGGGATTATATGATTTTTAAGGTCCCTTCCAACCCAAACCATTCTGTGGTTCTATGATTCTGATTTGTTACCTCCAGGACCTCCCTATCCCTGATCATCATCCCAGGCCAGAGCTTGTACACCGAGTTGCTGAAGTACTGAGCCACATCTAGGAACCGAGCTGGGGATGGAGAAGGAAGATGTGTCTAATGCTTTTGGAAAAAAATACCTTTTTGCTCAGCTTTCAGACATGATCACAGTTTTCTGGTACGACCACTGGCCTCAGAGTGCTTCCTTGTCCCCAGGGAGAGGAGCTCAGGCACTTTGCTGCTCCTGATGCTGCCTTGTGCCTTCCCCAAGGATGTGAAAGAGATCAGCAAATCAAGGGTGATCCCAACTGACTGGCTTTGCAGTCCCCTTTCTGTAAAATGTTCATTCCTAATGAAAGTCCCCTTTCTGTAAAACTTCCAGTTTTCAATAAAACTTTCACTTACAGTCCCCCTTCTGTAAAGCTCCCCTTTAAAAATTGCAGCCCACAGACTCAGGAATAGATCCAGTCATGCTGGAAAAGTGTCAGCTCGATATTAAAAGGTGTGATAATCAACCCTGGAAAAGGAGTGGTATTGATGCTTAAATCAATAGCTGCTTATGGCCATTGGG
This sequence comes from Netta rufina, assembly GCF_964035555.1. NCBI lineage: Eukaryota > Metazoa > Chordata > Aves > Anseriformes > Anatidae > Netta > Netta rufina. The sequence goes on along the minus strand of NC_140124.1, from coordinate 8,724,029 downwards.
GGACTTTCTGTGCCCGTTGTGTTTGTTTATTCCCCTGCAGGACTCGCTGGGTCAGGCAGCAGCGTACTGCAGTCTGGAGGCCTGGAAATGTGATGTTTAGTTAAGCGCACACCAAGGCTTTATTGAGAGCTGCACCATCTCCACAGAGGCAGCAGCTACAGTTCTGTGTTTTCTCTGAATCTGAAATTGCCACTGCTGGTCTGTCAGATGGTTATTTGGGGCAAACACTGTCCAGCCACAGGAGAGTCACAACCCAAACCTAACTGCGAGGTTGCACGCCATGTCGCACGTTCCCCACTGGAGATGCATGACCTTCTCCTAAAGCTCCATTTCTGGAGCCGTGCAAGCAGGAAGGATTTTGGGGATGGGCTGAAGGGTTTGCAGACACGTCTGACCCAGCTGTGGTAGGCTGGCTTTGTTCACGAAGCCTGCCTGTGTGCTGTGAGCCCTGGTATCCAGGAGCACCCTGGCAGCACCCTTCTTCCAAGGCGCTCTCGTCTTGGTGGTGATTCCACCTGGCTCCAGATAACAAGGCTTTGGCATATATTGACAGTAATGCACACAGGGGGAAAAACTCCCCATCTGTGGTCGTGCAGCAGAGAGACAAGTGGCTGCATTTCTTAACAGATGGCATAACAAACTACAAGAAACACGTGTCCCCCTGAGACACATAACCTGACATCAGATAGCTTCAACAACATATTGAAATAAGTCCTCCCTGATGAACGCCGTGGCTTCAGATGCAGCCATACCTCCCTCCCCGAATCCCCTGACAAAGCCTTGGGTGATGTAAGCCCAACAGTTTTGAGAGGTCCCACCCTGCCTCCTCCGCCGGCAGCAGGATTCGGGGCGGCAGGCTGAGCAGCCACCGAGACGGCCCGCAGATGCCAGCGACTGGAGAAGCGGGGAGCTGAGCCATTAGCACTTCTCCGTAGGTATTAAGTCTTTTCAAGCTGAATAACCTCTTTGTTCCGAGAACTGCTTACTTTAAACATCTGTGGTGCGAGTTTTAGTGTTTTACTTTGGGAATAATAGACTTGGGCTTGTCTAAATGGAATCTGGAGCTGGCAGAAGCACCTTGACAAGTAGGCGCATCCAAAGGTTGCTTGTGCTGCCGAAGACCTCTACGCATTGGAACAAAGCTTGGCAGTGGGGATGTCATCCTGGCCTTCATGATAGTCTGAACCTGTGAAAAAATGTTCAACTATGACCACTTTTGAAAATTTGGTAGTTGGAAATGATTGTGCTCAGCACATAGACTGCCCCATCTGTTGCTGGTGCCTGCTGTGGCTGTGGGGCCAAGGCAGGGCTCCCCATCCCTCTCTGTCAGGGGCTGGTGATGCTCCGCACCAGAACAGCAAAGATCAACACTTCCACCATGTCCTCAGTGACTGCAGCAAATGAGGAAGCAATGGAAACAGCCTGCCTGACATGCAAATAGCATCAGCATCAGATGGAGTGGGAGCTGGTGGGGAAACAAACATTAAATTAATTTAGTTCACAACTCTCCTGTAGGGTATGGGATCTCCCTGTTTTCCCAGGAAGAAGTCTAGAGAGATTAATGTCAAAAAGATCCACTAATTTTGATGACCCAATTTGCATGCCTAATGACCTGATTTTGCAGAACACTTCACGTTCTCTAGCACTTTATGCGCCGGAAGGACAGTGCCCTTGTTTTCTTTCGCAGCACCGAGTGCTCAGCAGTTTTGTGAATCAGAACTTGGGGCGTTAATTTATGCATTCACAAAATAAAACCCACACAATTACTGAGACAAAGCTTTCGATGTATGGCTTGGATGACTTGGCAGTATTTCAGAGAAACTCTACAGCAGGGACAGAGATAGCAGCCAGTTCCCCAGGACACCATTCAGCTGCCTTCATCATGTCTTCTTTCTCCTCCTCAAATTTCCTGCCTCGTCCACTGTGTTGCTTCCAGATTCAGCAAGGAATGAGAGGGGAATTCACTAGACACCAGGCTCTTTCCCAGCCGACATCAATGCCTGTGTTTTCTGGTTTCTGAGGTCCTGATTTGCAACCTTGATATATTTGTGTAATTGCTTCTGTATAGCTCAGCATTGTTTTTTTGCTCTTTTATAGTTTGGCACATCAGCCCAAGTCTCTGAAGAGCTTATGCTCCTTTTTAACATATGGAGTAGTTCTACAAGTTCCTTCTTGGACTCTGCAGTTATGCGTGCTTGTTTTGAAGGAGGTCCCCAAAGGGCACCATGAGAAGCTATGCCACTGTAGCCCTGCACGTTGCCATCACAAGGACGAGCTCTGCTCTTCCACCTCCTCCAGTGCCACCAGTGCGGGGATGTGCTGCACTGGTGGGGAGCCAGACCACAAGAGTGGCCCAGGCCTTCACCCATAAACCAGAAAATACATCACAATATACACTAACTGCAGAAATTGAGGAATATTTCCTCCCCTCAGCCACTCGCTCTTGTCTATACACCCACAGCCATGGTGCTGTGCATGGGGACAGGTCTGCGTTCCCTGTTTGTACACATGCATGAGTGCATGATGCTATTTGCAAGTCAGGCAGAAACCCAGCCTTTCGGAGGGAAATGACTGAGTGGCTGACCAGCACACAGGCTTGTGGCTGAGCTGTATGGGTATAGCCCATAGAGAAGCTAAAATACAAGAGTGTTGTAGCCTTTTGGTTGTGACAAGTTGCATACGAACATGTAAGAGACAGTGACGGAGAGAAACACTGGCATTTCTCTCAAAATCAAATGTCAAATAAAATCAACACGATTTAATTAGAATGAAAAAAAAATCTTTTAAAATAATCTTTGTGTTAGATTGAAGACTCTATCTCTTAAGAACATACCGCAAGCTTAATTTTTGATGTTACAGTTAAATAAAGACATACTTATCTGATTAGCTGTAATCCTCTCATGTTTATTCCCTGAGTCAGTGGCCTTATAAAAATGTGTCTGAGGTTTAGAAGTGGGACCCAAGGACAGCCTGCACCTGGTCTCAGCGCCTGATTGTGGTGAGATATCTCCATGGCGTTACCGACAGAAAATTACTCAGCTGTTTTGATAATCTCTGTCGTGCTCAGAACTGAAATGTAAGACAAACACATTTGTCCATCTGCTCCCGCAGTTACTGGTTCTCACCTGAGGTTTTTGGACTTTCCCCTCTTGCAACAGAACTGCAGCATAGATATGAACAAATCCCCCAGTGTCACGTGAAGAGGATGAATCTCTCCTCAAAGGCAAACAAGAACGTCATAGTCCCCAATTCACGACCCACAAGAACCTCCTGGTCCCTGATCCACACTCCCTAAAAGGGATCCCTGCAAACACTCCGCTTTCATTCTCCACCCTCCTCTCTGGAGGAGCAGAAGGGCTTTGCCTCCTACATGGTCCCACTGGGGCAACCTCCCCCAGGAATGGGAAGTGGCCTCCCCAGCTCCACGGACAGGCCAGGCATGAGCCGGCGGTGAAATCCAGACCCTGACTCATCCTGTGCCCAAAATAGGTGGGACTGTAACAGGAGTCACCCCAGAATCTCCGCCGGGCTGCGATGAGGTGGCTCAGCTCCAGAAGACTACGTTGCACATGCCTGAGGGCGAGATAAAACCCACCCAAAGAGACTGGCGTTCAGATTGTTTTCTCTTTAGCTCTTACATTCTCAACACTGAAACGATGCAGGGCCATCTGTTTGGCAACTCTGTTTTTAGATAGTTAAGAAATAAAGACTGAAAATGGGGTGAAGAATATTTTGTAAAGCTTTTTTTTTTTTTTTTTTTCTGCTCTCCCTACTGCTTGGACAGAATGAGCTTTCCCTTGCTGCCATTAGTGGGAGCCATAGCATAGAGCAGGGCAGGACCCTCCTCGGCTTGGGTGCTTCCCCCACTTCTGCACTAGCTGGGATTTCATGCTGCAGGAATTGCAGAAGCCAAAGTATCGCAGAACGTCCCAGGTGATTTTTTTTTCTATCAACTAGTTTATTTGTTTACGAAAAAAAAAAAAAAAAAAAGCGATTTCTGTGGACAAAAATTTCCTAAAATTTTTTGATGAAGTTTCTCTAATCCTCTGCCCACCCCTCAGTAAATATTTAGCATCTTTTAGATAAAATAGTTTAGATTTTCATTTTCAAGTGGCCTTTTAAGCCAGAGAGTTGTCAATGACCATTGTTTCCTGGTACATTTGTGTACTCACAGCAACTCTGTGAGCAAATGCCACATACCACAACTGAAATATTATTGGCTTTATAAATTGTAAGAGAAGTCATGCTGAATGGCTCTTATCTGAACTGCAGCATTCCCATCAAATAGCCAATTTTTCAAATGTTGTGTTTCTTTCATGGTAGCAGTCCCAATATATATTAAGTACGTCAGATGTCAAACTCTTGCAGTATTGAGTTGATAGCAATATTGTTTCTGAGGCACCCGTGTTAGGAGTACATAGCGTGTTTGCAGGCTACTGCAAAAATGTTTAAAGACCCAAATATCTTTCAGTAATCTTTCCCATTTGTAATATAATGGTACATACAAAAAAAAAAAAAAAAAATCTGTATGGGGAAATAGATCTGGATAGATTTGGTTTTATTTTGTTCCCCTGCAAGCTGCCATGAGGATATGCAAAGATATATTCCTCTTCCTCTTTGTGAAGACCTTTCCTTTTCCAGGCACTCGAGGAATGGTCCCACTGCCACTGAAACCAGTGACAGCGCCGTTGTTTTCGGAGGGGGTAGGGTTGGGTCTTTCATGCTTAGCAGAATTTCGTTAGGAAATGCTTTGTGAGCTGTACAGATAAACAATCAAAAAGCGTTTGTAACTGATTTGGGAGCACAGCTGTGATAGAGGTGTGATAAAAGAACTGGCTCCAAAACCTGCGTGATCATGGTGGTCCTTGGGTGAGTTACAGTAACATTTCGGGTATCTGTTTATTTTAGTTAAAGAAGAAAAGTTTCAGTTACTGTAGACTTAACAGATTTTTATCTTGTAGGAAATATGCTTAGCAGAGGACACACTTCAGTATGGTCTCATTGTTAGCAGACCTTCAGCAGTTCGTGTCAAATATCAGTGTAATGGACTTACCCACGCTATTGATTTAATGACAACTATCACTGCTAGGAATTGATCTAATGTTTTCATTAGACTTAAAAAATGTTTTAACAACAAGTTCATTCAGAACTGGATAATTGCAAAGCCCTACATGGCCAAAGATCACATTCCCCATAGAAGTGTAGTTTAGATGATCTTTATAGAAGATAAGTAGATTAATAATAATAGAGGCACAGTTGAAGAAAATTAAAGCTAGTCTTCATGCCTTAAAAACATAAACACATTGAATTATCACTCATTATATTACTGGAGGGAATTTTCTGAACATTAGAACAAATATTGCAATGAATATACTATGGCATTTTGCTGGCTCTGATGGGTACAATGTAGATATTTTTGTTATCCCTGTCTTTCTGTCTGTCCATGCTCCTCTCCCAGTGGACGTTAGCAGGGATGGGAGTCTTCTGCTTGGGCTGGATATAAAATTTTGTTAATTTTTAACAGCTATAACATCTTTTGCTCTTCTATGACATCTGGCCAGCGAGGGGTACTTTGTGGGAGATTCCAGAAGATGTTCTCCTCATGGGTACATCAGTGATACCCTTGGTGATGCGGGTTGCTTGCTGCTTTTTGGGACTCCAGCTTTCAAGACATTTCTTGGGACACTGTCCTGAGCCCGTCTGAATGGTTATTTTTAGTGTCCCTGTGCTCTGACTGCCTTTAGGGACTGTGGTGCTAAGATCTTTGAGTCAGGTCTCAGATGTCTTATGGTGGATGTTTGAACTTCAGAGTAAACAATCATAGGGTCACTTCTAAACCTGGCAATCTCAGCCTTATCTGGAATAAAGTCCACCTCTTCTCTGTTCCCTCCCACCCATCGGATGATGTATCCATAAGTTACAGAAGTCCTCTACCAGCTTTACTTTAACAAATAGTTTGTGTGTGTGTGTATGTAATAATTTGGGAAAATCTAGAAGAGTATGCCAGGTTATCTAGACAGGCTATCAAATGGAGCCATTCTGAACCACCATGTCTGACAAGTACCACCTCAGAAAAATACATATAGATATAGATATAGATATAGATATAGATAGATATAGATATATCCTTTCATTTATGTTGTGTAGTTTTGCTGAAATCGGGGCTCTGGCTGGCTGAATACATTTCCAATATACTCATATTAACATATGGTTGGCGCAAACATGGGACCTACATGGAGATCCAGCACAAGATAAATTTAAGAATTAATGTAGTGACACAAACAAAGAAGTCCAACCCCACCCAAACCACCAAATTATTAGGTATATTATTAGGTGTACTTTTATAGAGTTATATTTCCTAAGAATTACAGTAGCAGGTCTCTCTGCTGACCACAAGATGCTCAAAGTAAGAACAACATAATGAATCCACCCAATCTCTTGCAGCAAAAGTACAACCTGCAGCTACTGCTCTATTTCTGCCATCAGAAAGCTGCTTGCAGGCAAATGAAAAAAGAACAAAAGAGAGGGTAAGCTGCTGAGAAGCCCAGACATCCCAGCACAGCCACATAGCTAAAACCTTTTGGCCACAGAGCTGCAGTCTGAGCAGGTAAGTCCCTTCGCGAACGTGCAGTGTTGCAGACGAACCTCACATGCTGTGTGGAGCTGTGAGACCATCCTGGGTGACCATCGGACATCCCTGCAAGAAGGCTTCTGAGCAACATGACTTTTGCTGTAAATAACTTTCCTGGAAGTTCAACCGCTGCGGGAACCAAATGTCGCCACTTGTACTTTGGGCAGAGATCTTGTGTGCTTCGAGGTGTAAAAAAGATTAAAGGCAGTATTCTTAAATGAACAGGGAGATGCTTATGCCAAAATATAAGTGAGTAATCTAGAGCATGATACAAAAATGCAAATGCAAGAATAGAAGGAAATCAGGACACTGTAATGCATTTTGCTTTAATTTGAGGAGCAAAGGGATTTGAGTGGATTTCTAGGGTATAAGGCAATACAGAATGATACAGTGTTTATGTCAGATATAGCTGATGAAGGCTCCCAACAGATCAATGCAAGAAAAGGGTATAAATCAGTAGTATTGGAAGATGTCACTTGAGAGCAAATCTATTCTCAAGCTTAGGTAATATTTTCTGATACTCCCTGTAGTTGAATGCACTTAATATGATACAACATAGAAGAGAGGAAAAAATAAATCCAAGTGGCACTTGAAGGGAAAATGAAAGTTTAAAATATCAGCCCCAGGATCCAACTTCTGCACAGAGGGATTCTGGGGAGACAGAGCACCCATCCCATTGACAGCTGGGCAGAAAGGGGTGGCGTGTCCTGTCCCACACTGCTGAGACAGAGAGGTCCCATTTGGCCAGGCAGGGGGGCAGCACCCATCTCTTCAGGCTACCTTGAGGTGCTGCACAGCTCCTGGACAAAGCTCTGCTCCAGCAGGCAGACAGACACAGCCTGGCTGAAATGGCAGGGCTGCCTGCAGGCTCCCTTCATGTTGTGTTATTTCATCCATTTGGCTGTGTTAAATCACTTTAAATCAGCGTGCCAGGTATTAGTACAAGGTGGTGTAAAACACCACTTATGAAGGTATATGAAAAACTCAACATGCTATTGAGCATTGACTTCATTGGGCAGAAGGAAAATTAGTAAACATAAATAAAAAATAATAATTGCCATTCCAGTCTCCAGAAATTTCCTCCTCCTTCGTCATCTGTTGTGTTTTAATAAGTAAATGAATGCAGAGAACCTTCTGGCTTTGCAGTCTCCATGAGCACAGATTCTTGATGATATATATACATATTGGGGAAAGAAAAGGGAATTCACTGTGCACTTATTTCCAGTAATCACTAGCACAATATTGGACCTAGAGGCCTGCAGAACTTGGACCAGATCCTGATGTGGTTTGAATGAGCCCCGAACAGCACCACCAGCACTCCGGCTCTTCTCTTTGGTCTGGATTCCTCCTGTCTATTCCACACACCTCCCGGTCTGTTTTTCACTCTACTGTTGTAATATTCTTCCTACAGGGAAAGAAAAGAGAAGGATGGTGATGGCAGAACAAGAAGGGGCTGCAGCAAAGCCCTGTGCCATCCCCATCCCTAGGGGTAGGTTTTGCCTATCTCATCTGGGCGCATCACTCAGCTCCTTGTGCATGCGAGGGCAGGAGACACAGGCTGTGTAATTGCCACTTTTCTCCCCAAAACTCAGTCTGGCAGTACTGGTAGGGACATCCTGTTCTTTTCTGCCTGCAGAAATCATTTTGCATTCTCCTGCCCACTTTACCTTCCGCTTGATTTCTCTATCTACCCTGAGCTTAGAGTTGAGCAGATAGGCAGATAGGCTGGAAGTTATCCTCTTGTGCATGAATGCCTGGTGCTTTCAGATAAAACTCTCTGACATCTCAAACTTCTATCTTGAACATAAATTAGACAAGTTGCTTTGTATACAGGTATTTGTAGTGCTCACAAAGTGATAGCTCAGCTGCGTTTTCTGTTAGAAACCACTTCTTTTTTTTGTGCACGACGGAGAGGAGGCGACAGGTTTACAAACCAGCCACACAGGCTGGCTCTAACGTGGATATCAGGTCATGCTGAGATGAGTCCTCAAATGCAGAGAGAGAACAGAAGCTCTTGGTCTTGGGTGTCCTTGGGTGGGTGGAGGTAGGGGACTGTTTTTTCCCAAAGAGAGGGACAGAGGAGGAGAGAGGGCAAAAGGCAGCTTGAGTACCAGCTGGGGGCAGTTTCACCCATCCCTGGTGGGAGGTGACACAACCCCTCTTCTCCCCGCTGCCTTTTCCATATTTTTCCCAGACTTTTTAAATTATTATTATTCCTTTCCGAGCTCTTGCTCCCAGCTGGTTTCAGTGAAGCCTGTGTGGAGCTTACATCCCTCCTTTTGCCCAGGAATTGCTTGGTGCCTGATCACACTGATGGCCACCCCAATTTTCCAGTGACACATGTCACCCTACATCAGTGGATCATCCTGTTCGTATGAATCACACCTCCAATGTCTGTGCCTTCTCTGAAATTTGCTGATAGTGATCATATTTTTTACCTCAAATGATGTATAATATGCAAAACAGAGAACTGAAAACTGGGACTTTTCAAGAACCATAGTCATCTTTATATATATATTTATATATATATATTATTTACCTTTAAAGGCTTTCCTTTCACTTAAGATGTGCCATGTAAATTTTTCTTTCAGTCCAGTACCTAGTCTATCACAGAATACTGATTAAATTATCTTATGGAAGTCTCTTAACAGTTAAAGTTAAGTTACCTTCATGAGTTCACACTGCATTAAATTTAGCATATTGCTTTTCATATCTATTATTAATTGATCTGTGAATCATGGTGCCATTCTCCCTCAGACCCAGACCAGCCTGGAGTTTAACCAGGTTATTCTTTTACTTTTTTAAACTGATGTGACATTAGCAGCCCTGCCGTCCCCTGCACCTCCAGGACTGATGGAAAATCCCTACGAATATCTCAGTGTCAGGGTGTTAAGGGCCCCCACTCACTGCCCAGCCCTCAGGCAGGGGCTGCAACCTTATGCCCACCTCTCCTGGGGGCTGCATCGAACATGCACCAGCCCTCAGGGAATTTGGGGATTAAATGCTCTCAGGAATGCAGTCACTTCACTTTTTTTTTTTTTTTTTTTTAACTTCATTTTCAGCCTTTTGCCAGTGATTAAAGTTCAAGGTCGAGGTGCATCTCTTCTCGTGGACGTTTGCTTTGATTCCTGATGTGCTTTACTGAAAAATCTCCAGTGTACAGAGACGGGGGTGACAGCATGTCAGAGAGCTACATATTTGGTTCTAGCAGCGAGTCAATCAGACATCCAGGCAATTACCCCTGCTCGGGATGACAACTGAGAGATGTGTTTATTCTGTCTCCAGGAATCTCTGTTATTTTAGGATCCTTTCCAGAGTGCAACCAGTGCTAACTCGTCAGTATGTGGAGACTCTTGTTTATGCTTTGGTTTCCTATCTGGGTGGGATTATTCAGTTATTGACTTGCTGGCCCCCACTCAACCTTTTAAATTCATTTCTACCTTCCACGCAATTTCTTGGCAGGAGCTACAGGCTGTCTAATCCTAAGCCCTCATATCTTCATCTGTGCTGATGAATCTTTTAGCCGCTTTTCAAAGGGCATTAGCTCTTCTACGTGCCGTGTGCCGTGACGTGGCACCTCGCTATCACTGCTTAGACATGGGCGTTCGGCTCCTGAATCCTGACCCAGGGCTTTTCTGGTCCTTCCCAGAGCTGCTTGACACAGAGGCCCTTACAGAGATGGGGGGACCTCAGACCTCAGGGGCATTGCTGTGGGTCAGTACCAAGCCACCTGCAAGCCAGCAACCTCCAGCTTTCTCTGGGTACAGCGCGAGCTCGCTTCAGACAACAACACTTACGTCTCCTACCCGAATCTGATTAGCGAGCTAAATATTTTCTGCTCCATGGGAGCACCCAGTGCCAGATAAGCTGGAGGCTTCCCTCAGGCAATAAGCAGATGAGGTTAGCTCTAACAGACTTTGTTATCTTTTGACACTTTGTGGGGAAATCAGCTACTTCTGTGAGACAAAAGGTGTTTGTAATGGCATTCACCCTTCTGAGTGATGCAAGGCCTCTGACAGGCTGTGGAAGGGAGCTCTGCTGATGCAAGGACCACCTCTGAAAGCCCTGAAACACCTCTGGTTGGCTCCTGCTTTATGCCTGAAGAGGATTCGGTGGCCCTAGTAGCATGTGCTGCCCCCACCAAGGCAAGCCCTGGGGTCCTACTGCTGCTGGGACCCCCAAAAGGCATGACCCAAGTACCCATCTCCACGTGGGGCTACATTTTCAGCACAGGGTCCTGTGGGTGACCTTCCCCTTGCACCCATCTTGGGCCACAGGAACCACACACAGAGCCAGTCCTCTCCGTGCTAAAACTATCCCCCCCGACGCCTCTCCCCACGGGAGGCTGGAGGACAAGAAGGCCTTCTGCAGGTCAGGGAGGCCTTCCTCTATCTCTCTTCCTAAAGCTGTGTTATTACAGAAGTAGCCTCCAGCTACATCAGTGAGGAGGAGCACCTCCACCAGGCATCTCGTGCAATAATGACTTCTTTTCTCTTTGAAGTAGTGAAGCGCTGCTGTATGACATTAAGAAGGTGAATCCAAAGAGGGCCATGGATGTAGGGTCATTCCAAGTAAACCCTGACGGGACACAAGAGAGGAGTAAGGTAGCAGAAAAATGATATGACAGCACATAATTGCTGATATGTGCAATTACCAACCACTTATCCAAACAGCAGTTGGTCTTAATCTTACAACCTTTTTTCTTGCTAAGGGTATCAGCCACTAAATTGCTTCTGCTTCCTCTGGGACCCAAAGTAATCTTTAGGCTTGAAATTGAGGTATTTTCCTTCCTTTTCAGTACCTACATTTCTTTGCCTTTTTAATATTTGAAGCAGTATTGTTCCATTGTTAATCTTGATAAAAAATAAATCAGAGCTACACACATTATTGAGACAGAGGAAGAAAAAGAGAGAATGGGAGGGTGAAAATACATATACTACCTGAAGAGAGGCTTTTATCTGATGAGGCACTGCAATGGAAGTCTGAATAGTGTCCGCCGACAGCCATGGGCTTCTTATGGGTGCCAGATACCTTCAACTTTCATTGCCCATGGTAAGAAGTGAGAGTGGTCAACATTTTGCTGGAGCAAGCCCTCATGCTGCCAGCTTCCAGAAGCAGAGCTTGTCTTACTCCATGTGCTTTGCAGCATGGAAAATACAGATCATACTAGATACATATAAATAGAAAAGCCTCTGGAAGTGTTTGGTGAGCTAGGTCATTCAGCAAATATTTCAGTGGATTGTTGTTGACTCAGATAATGGACTTTTCCATCATCTCTGTCTGTAAATTAACAGGCTTAAGAGAGTATTTAATGCATAATAAAGATGAAAGCTGCTTCTTTGTAAATGGCAGCAGCCTTCTCAAGATGACGCTTCTCAGGCCTGGCTCTGCATGTCTATTCCCAAACTACCACCAAGAAGGACTGAGGACCAAGCTGTCCGAAGTTATGTCTGGAAAGAGCCCACAGCCTTACAAAGTAGCTGGAGAGAAGATGAGCTGGAAGCTGTCCAGGATATCTGAGTTTTTTCAAGTGTAACTACAAGAAGTTTATCTTTACTGTCAGTGAGATCTTCAGGCTCAGGGTACCATTGCAGTCAGCAACATGTCCAAGGGCAAGAGACCAGTTTATGGTCAGATAAGAAGAAGGAGGGCACAGTGACTTGTCTGTAGTAGAACAAGTGATAGCATCTGGGTGCTCCTGGGCTGCTCCCAGGTCAGCACCCCTGGTCCTCGCTGCCTCCAACAGCCTGGGCTGGTGTCAGACTCCTGTGTTGGGCTAATAGGTGTGTGTGCCTCCCCTCACCTTGGGCAAGAAAGTAATTCCAATACACAAATGATGTCCTGAACGCAAGAGAACAAATGGGTGTCCACACCTGCCTATGGACAGAAGGGAGATGACTGCAGTTGGTATTGATGCAAGAAGTAAGGCAGTACAGATAACTAAGCACACGCTAATAAAGTCTGGCTGTAGTGCATACTGCCATTCCTGTTTATTCATATGTTGACCCCAATATTAGCAGTACACATTTCTTAAACAAAATCCATGTCCTGCACTGGTAATTGGTAACATAACAGAGGGTTCGCGAACCCATCTTTCACCACATCACTTAAACATTATTTAAACAGTATTTTATTACATTTATTTCTTCAGAGGCAAAAACATTTCCTTGCTATGCCTGTCAACTGATTTGAAAACTAAATATCTAAATCACTGTAGTTTATTTTTCACGTTGATTTCTATATTGTTTCAATATTAGCCTTTGAGAATAAAACAAGAAATGTAGCCCTCTGTTGTCTAAATTTTGGGATATCAAAAGAATGCTTTCACAGGCAAGAAATCTTGGTGGGCTTGAATGAGTTTTATACCCCAGTTTGGATCTTCAAAAGTGAGTAAGGCAGTTAGATGCCCAATTCCAGTGACTTTCAATGAGAACAAGTTACTTAAAATTCAGAGGCCTCCTTCAAAAGCTCATCCCTAATCTCTTCAGAACAATTTCTACTTCATTGTAATTAACTGTGGATTTAGACTTCAGTATAAATTCACCTTGACTGCAATTTACAAAAGCATCTGGAAGTCCTATTTTCAGAACGGCTCAGTTCTCAAAGAGCCCAAGCTCTACTGAAAGTCCCCAAAGCTACGAATGCTATATCTAAAGTGTGGCATCAGAGACCTTTCCCATGCTCCTGAGTTCAGAGGTATGTCTCTGCCATACCCCTTTCCCATCTCACAGCAAGGTCTGGGCACCCATCACCTTCCCTCCCACCAAGATCTGAGGGTGTGCAGGCTGGAAAAGGGCTGTCGTTGCCCACATTTGCTCTGGACCTGGTGAAGGTGACCAGGACAGGGAAAGGTGCAGCAAAGCATACCTGCCCTCACTGTATGAAATTCATGTGTCCCATGGTCATGAGGTTTAGGAAGCTCAATCAACTGCAGTGCTTTCAAAATATTAGTTTATCTTTCTAGGGTTATCTGCCATGATCTATTTTGGTCCTATGGGTCATACAATTAAAGGAAAGCATTTTTATCAGGATATTGCTCTTCAGAAATGAGGGAAAGGTTTGGCTTTGTATAGAATTATAGAATCATTTAGATTGGAAATGACCCTTAAGATAACCTAGTCCAAACATCAACCTAACACTATCAAGTCCACCACTAATGCCCTTAAGCACCACATATACACATCTCCTAAATACCTCCAGGGATGGCAACACCACCACTTCCCTGGGCAACTTGGGTGAGTAGGAGTCCATAATGTATTTGAAGTGAATGTAGAGATTGGATGGATGTGGGTATAAGATATCTTTTCTCAGCTGAGCTGCTAACTATGTAAAATGTAGAGTAGGTTTTTAAAGAGTGGTATAATTGCCTCTTATCTATTGATTTCACTTCCACTGTGGCAAAGAAACACAAAGGAAGCAGTAAAACCTTATATTGAAAGCAGTACCAAGAAAGCAAAGAAAAAGCCTTCATTGGAAGATTTAATTTTAAGATTCACACTTCTCCTGGTGCAATTGGAAAAATTTACTTTTAGGTGCTGTTTCTGCAGAACAATGCATGTTTTTAGGGGTATGAGATACCCCACAGACAGCAGTGTTGTCATGATTCCTACATGCTCCTATGTGTTCTCCAAATCAGAGATGCTAAGCCCAGACAGGTGGCTGCTCATGGGGACTACCACTCCTGCTTCATAGCAAATTGCACCTGGGTGGGAAGTGGCTTCCTGTCCCAGGAGAGAAAACACTTTTATTTAGCTCCTGGAGGACATTTATGTCCAGCACTGGATTGTTACCTAGGCAGGGCAGTTATTTAGAAAGATATTTAGAAAGATATTTCTTATTAGAAGTAAGGATTTAGAAAGTAGTTATTAGTTATTTAGAAAGATATTTCTTTCTAAATAGGTTATAATTATTTACACATTATTAGTTATTTAGAAAGAGCAGATTTAGGAAGAGCAGAGCAGGAGCCTGAATGTCTTCTCCAGGATCCCATGAAGCAGGAAGAGGCATTGTGTGGTAAACCAGGGAAGGTTCAGGTTGGAAATGAGGAGACATTTCTTCTCAGAAAGAGCAGTCAGGCACTGGGACAGGTTGCCCAGGGCAGTGGTGGAGTCACCGTCCCTGCGGTGTTCAAGGACAGATTGGATGTGATGCTTGGGGACATGGTCTGGCGAGTGACATTGGTGGTAGGGGGATGGTTGGACCAGATGATCTTGGAGGTTTTTTCCAGCCCTAATAATTCTGTGATTCTAAGTTAACTGGCAGCTGGAACCTTTCCTGACTCTGGCTCTACTTTCAGGTACCACAGGCAGCAGCAGCAACACCTCTGTGGCTGGGGGTATCTGACAATTTTTGGCACCCTGATCTTCCCCAGCAGAGTGTTGATCATTCTGGGATTTGCCTTTCTTTTTGGTTCTGAGCATAAATCACATCTTAAAACTAAGAAACTTGTCTTGATTAAGCTTTCAGGAGGCCCATTACACTCAGTAATCAGTTCTGGTTGCAGCAAATCAGTCTGGATGCGAGCGTGTGGACAGGATAAAGCACAGCGCACAGCAGCATTCCCACAAATAGCCTCCCAGCCCCGTCCTACATTTCTGCCTCTGATTTTGTGTTGCTTGTCTAATTATGTTGGCTGCTGAGTAATTATTTTCATGGAACAATAGTTTTAACAGCGTGCAGTTTATTGGAGGTGCAAATTATACATAATAACATACTGCAATTTTCACTTAAAACTTTCATAATGTTCAAAAGTCCTTGCATTTTTCCACAAAGATTAGTGGGGGAAAAAATGTTTGATTCTTTTGTTTCCTCCATTTCTGTTTTTCTTAGGGAGAACAACCTCCAGATTTTCTCAGAGCCAATTAAACCCATTTGAAATAAAGCACTTTTATTTTGGAACAAGAACGTCCACGTGGGGAGTTAATCAAGAATAATTATTCCTCTCTAAATTCACATCCTCGAATAATTTGACTTAAATCCCCAGCATGGACAAACCCTAAATGTCAGAGGAGGTTAAAAAAAAAAAAAAAAAAAAAAAAAGGAAAAAAGAATCAGCTAAAGGAGACCTATTGTAACAGAAAGCAATGAGAATAAGACCCTCACCCACACACCCAGCCCAAGACAGAGAGGAAAGCCAACCAGGAGTGCTCCAGGCTCGCTCACCACAGCTGATCACACTTGCACTGGCTCGGCCTTTTGAAGTCAGCCCCGTATACATTTCAGTGGCACTCTGAGCATACTCACTCTGGAGGTAATAGCGGTGACGAGGCAGGCAATGCTGCAGGAGGGAGCAGGTTCGGACCCATCTCGGGAAGGAATGTTGCTCAGGGATGCCTTTTCCACTTGTTTTATCAGCAGGCTGAAGGTAACGCAATGCGCACACCTTGCAGAGAGGGAAACTAGGTGGGATTTGGGCAGGTTTTCACTTTCATGGAAGAGTTGCTGAATGCTGAACCTTTAAAACTGAACCTTTGCTCTCGGAATGAGCAACAGGCTTGCATCTGTTACTTATCTAAAGCAGGACTAAGGGCACAATGCCTCTCCTGTGCCAAGAGACACTGCCTACAGCGGCCTCAGGGGAGGCTGGAGGCAGGAGCAGACCCCCACCCTGCCCAGCTCCCCTGGTTTGGATGCATTTACCAAAATTTTGCACAACAGCACAGCCATCAATCAAATCACAGGCTACTGGCAAGCAAAGTCTGGAGGCCAGTCTGATGGTCATCGTCCAAACCTCCATGGTGGAGACTTGGTCAGGGCTTCAATCTGTAAAACTGTTTCTGAGGGAAGAATGCAACTTCTAACATCTGAACTCAAGTTTTTATCAAATACAAGGCAGAGAGGGTTCTTTTATTTTCAGGTGAAGTTCTGTTCACCTTGGCTTTTCCCACCAAAGTATACACCACGACCAGCTCCCCTGCAGAGCTCACAAAGAAAATTGGGCTGTTGGGCAGAGGGAAAAGGAAACATCTTTATGCTTGATGCTCTCCTTATAGGACACAGGCCATGCTAACCCGTGTGTCCCCTGGGAGTATGGGATGGGTTTCTTGAGTTTGATTTTTGTGGGTGGAAGAGACAACAGCCAAGTCAGCTCCCAAGGCAGACAATCCCTTGGCTGCCACTTCAGTGGGAGAAAACTTGTCCAAGATGGCACCAAACCCACACAGCCAAGTTTCAGCTTCATTTCTCCCCAAAAGGTAGAGAGCAACTGGCTCTGATCCCATCCTAGTGATCCCATCCCAGATTCTTTGTCTTCTCCTGTCCCTTCCCCGCATGCCCAAACCATAGGGGGAACCCGGATCCTGTCTTGAACCCCGGAAGGTCCATACATGTTAGGGAGGGAGAACAAGCTCAACGTTTTGGAAATGAGGGAAATGAATAGTCACTTGAATCATTTTGTGGAGAATTGCACTTTCTCCCTCCTGAGGTGGGCTGATGGGAATAAATCCCAGGGATGGCATTTGTCACCATCGTGATATTCAGGGTGGCAACACGATGAAGAAGAGAGGACGTTGCCAATGCCTCTGACTGGGCATTGGTGCCAGTACACAAAGGGAATTCCTTGGGAGGCAGAAAGTCATAGAGCAAAAGCTGAAGTTAATCAGACATCAGACAAAAATCAACTTACTGTACTTGGCAGGAATACAAACCATATGGAAATGGACAGAGTCCTTCAGCTGCGAGGGGATAAAGCAGTAACTAGGTCAAATGCAAAGCCTGAGGGTGCAGAACTTGGCCCCTGGCACCTCATCCCTGCCCTACATCACACCCAGGGGCCAGAGCAGGATTATTTCCAGTTTGGGGGAAAATGTCTACATTTAAGCTTATTCAGACCAGCACCACTGGATGTTGTCCAGAAAGTTATTCTCTGGAGTTATGCAACAAAACTTCGCCATTCCTGTGCTCAAGCGATCCATGGAAATGCCAGGGTGTGAATGAAATCTTGCTTCAGCTGCTTCAGGTCGAGGCAGCACAATCCTTCTTCTGTCTGGCCCCCAGCTGTGTGGATCGGGAACCAGCAGCAGGGCTCCGCATCCCACACTGCTCCCAAGGGAGGTTTGTGTTTGCATTCCCGCAGCGCCTCCCCTCTGCATCTGGAGGGCAGCTTTCCCCGATCCCCCTCCCTCTGTTCTGACAAACACCTCTCTTTTTTTGGTCCGTGGTAATAATAAAGTAGGTTTTCAGGGACAGAAAGTTATCAGGTAGTTGTTGTGGTTTTTATTCAGGGTTTTGAACTCAAAGAGCAGCTGGAGCAAGCTCCAAGACACCAGTTTATGGAGGAACCTGAATTCTCTCTAAATACAGGAAAATGGGGTTGAGGAAGTGGATATGAGATGAACACTATTGGATGGAGAGTGTCACTTCAGAAGAAGATTGTGGTGATCTGTACAGGAAAACAAGTGTCCTCACTGAAACAGAAACAGCTTTCATTGAAACCTGTGGTATATGTTAATCCCATATTCACGTGAGGATTTAGTGGCTATTCCTGCTGTCCCTTCCTCATCTTGCCCTCTGCCAACAGGTGGGATTGGGGGAAGTTTACTCATCTGTTCCTCCCCTGCAGCCTCGGTGGAGCATCCCACTTGTTGAAGAGACACATTCCTGCAGAACTGATGCCAGCTGTGTTTATCACTTCAAGACCTAGTTCGAACCATGAATTTCTCTCGAGAATAATGAAGTTTCCAGCAGCTGGAGCAAGGATTCATGGAGATCCCGATGCATGTCCGTGGGTGACAGGTTCTCTTGAACTGTTGGTGTCAGCATATCTGGTGGGCAGTGTACAGCCACACTAAGAAGGAGGTCAGCTCAGCCCCAGGCAGGTACACCAACTTCTCAGCTTTAGAGAAGGAGAAGTTCCCTTTTTCAGGTGTTCTCCCAGTACGCACTACTGCCAAGGGCAGATGTCACTGATGCTTCCATTAAAATCAGTTAAATGCAGCAGCTATCCCACCTCACGTAATTCACTTTGGTGGGCTGCTGGCAGACTTTCCCTCCATGCATCAAGACCCAAGGTGAATGAGAATAAATGAGCTCTCATAAGCTAGGGTCATTTCTCAGATAAATGCCTTGCAGATGAAAACCTCTGGTACTGTTCATCCCTTTCTGTTATACACATTTTCTGATGATTTCTTTCTGGCTGGCTGTTTTTGCTCTCAATTTTTGGCTGCGTGTTTGTAGGTTTTTTGTTTTGTTTGTTTTGGTTTGTTTGTTTGTTTTTGATTTATTGATTGTTTTTCTCAATAAAGATTTCTGTTGCAAAAATTCACTGAGTTCATCAGATCAAAGTACAGAGATGGATTTACTTCTTCATACTGTCTTGAGCACTCAGTAAAGTCAATTCTCAGGATTTATTCTAGAGCATGACATGAAAGCTTATTGTTGAGCTAATATTCTGGGCAGGTTAAGTGTAACCATAGGGTCAGATCTGGTATAAAGAGCGAAATATATGAGCAAAAGTGCCAATTCTCTGTGCTACAATGTTACTGGACTGCTTCAAAAATTTAAAAATGCTGTTATGTAAAAAGGCTTTATTCTATCCCTGCAAAGTTGCAGACCATGACTTTGGAGCACTATCCCGCATCCTACATTACTGTGTGGGTTGACTTCTACTTTCTGTCTGTCGGATATCAGTAGAGACTTCAGACAAGTTTAAAATCAGGGACTTTCTCTGAGTTAACTTTGATGAGTCCTGTTATTGTACTTTTAAGACAGATACAGAATCCTCATGACTCTCAAAATATAAATTTATAGAAATTCTTTAAAATCAAGAAATATCTTAAGATCTTCCAACAAATGACCAAATTCCAACCCTCAGTAATAAGGCAGGAGAGCTTACTAGCTCAAGCAGAGCACACTCGTGAAGAGCGTTTGGATCTGTAAGCTGCTTTACTCAAAAAAAAAATGTTATAGGAAAGCACAAACACATTTTTCTGATGGTCTAAAACGCCAGTCTTAAATGTCATTTCATCCTTGAGCACTGAGGGCACAGTGCATTTTGTGGGTACAGGTGAACAGTTTCTGTGGATGTCTTTCTGTGGATACCGCCCTGGCTTCTGCTACAGCTACAAGGTAAGACAAGTTGCATCCCTCTCCTGAACATTGTTCCTTGCCATATACGTTGAACAGAAAACTGGAGAAAATCCACTGTCTGACTCATTTAAGCAGATCTGAACATCATTATTGGATACCTTTTCAATCAGGGCCTTTTCTACAGAGTGGATTAAACTCCCTCTATCCACAACAATATTTATGACTTTGAGCATGCACATGGATTTACTTTCTTCCTCACAGCTGTCTCCCATCCTCATTAGCAATAGCACATGGGCAACACATGGGTACAGAGCTAGCAGCCATCAAGCAGAATCAGGCCCCTGTGCCAACCAGGAGCAGTGTCCACATGTCCTAGCACCCACCCCTGTGACCACGCACCCTTCTGGGGGGGCCTCACCATGGGTGCAAAGGGAACAATGCATCTGTGACCTGTTTGTCTCCTTTGTGCTGAGATTACCCCCCACGACACCGACTGCTGTTGCCTTTGTGATTTATGTCCCTGTTCCTTAAGGACACGAAGCAGTTTTCAGGCCGCGGGAGATAAGTATGCTCAGTGTGTACGGATACTGCTCAGCGAGGCAGCCACCAAATTGCATTTTGAATAACGGCCCTGAATTTACTAATCTCTGCTTATAGAGGCAAAATATTTACACTACTGAGTCAAAGGCTGGGATCTTCCGTTTGCTCAGTGCTGTCTCAAGTCTGTTCCTCCTGGATACAATGGCGGATTTACCATCAGCCTCTCTGGGAGTCAAAGTCAAGCCAAAAACAAGGGCTTATGGAAATACCATCCACAGCTCCTAATCCGCTGCTGGAAGAGTTTCCAGAAGGGCTCTGCTGTCAAACCCTCCTTCCCCTCACTCAAAAGTTGTATTTGCATTTCGTGCAGTGCCCCAATACATGAGATTCTTTAGTGAAAAGTCTGAAGCCAGCAGAGATATTTCACTTCTGTACAGCTTTCTCTCCTCAAGAATGGGAAGATTTTGTTTTTAATCTAGATGGATCCATCTGGTCAGGGCAAGGAACCAGGAGATAGCGAACGTTTATATTCCTCTTTCCAGTGGAGACATTAGCAGCATTCCCATGGGTGAAATGCCAGTTGTCAAGATGACAGGGGCCTGATTCAGCCCTCGCTGGGTTCAGTGGAATTGCTGCTTTTATTTCAAAGAAAATTGGGCCTTGTTTGTATAGAGAAATACCTTACAGGAGGTAAAACTGGAGGTAACTAGTAAAATCCTAGTAGGCTTCCCGCTTCCAGTTGCAGGCTGGAAATTCATTTGTTCCAATGGCAAGGCAAACTGCACAGGCAGCATGAAATTTCTTCCATGACCCATAGGCACCACGCAGGTGTGCTTTGCAATTCTCCATTCCTTGCTCCAGCTTGCAGTTCCTGTGCAATGCACAGCTCTCCATCCAGACAGCTGCCTACACATCAGCTCAATGCCGTTAGCTCACCTCTCAGCAAAGGCTTTACAGTTCCAGTTCTGCACAGACCAGACAATGATACCCTGCAAGCAGGATCAAAGCAAACCTGTTGCTTTAATAAAAATCAAGCCTTTTTTCAGAGTAGTCCTGGCAGCGTGATGAGCCCTGTAACATAACAGGTTTGGATCTCTTTATCAGGTCCTTTGTATATGTGGCTTCCTTATCTCTAGCACTTACTGTCAAGATGTTCAAGATTAATCTACATACTTCAGACAGAAGACAGTGTGAATTGCTTGGATCTCAGTGCCCATGGAGAGGAATTTGCTGCTTCATGCAGCCTTGCCCTGAGCTCTGTCCTGCCTTCTCTGGCACGAGCACTGCCCGTTTCTCCTGGCTACCTCTCCATCCCCAGCTTTCTGTATTTCCTAGCCTGAGTTCCCCTGAAGGGCTGGATCAAACTTTGATGCTTAAGGAACTAGACAGACATCACCTCCTGTGCCATCAGGTGTGGTGATGTTTGCTCACTGGAGCTGTAAAATGCTCTTACAGCCTCGGCATGTGAAACCTGGCTCTGCAGTGTTGGAGCTTGTGTTTTCATGGCAGAAATGTGTCTTCCGTGGCAGAAATCTGCCGTCTGACTTCTGAGCTGGGCTTTTTTAACCCTACAGTGGGACTTATGCTTTTGAGAGGTTTCAGTTTGCATTCAACAAATGAACTGATTTCTGCTTTCATCTGTCAGCAGTCCCAGGCACTTTTGAGCCTTTAAAGTCCAATGATCCAGGAGGCTTGGCAGGCATGAAAGCCCTCTCATTTGCTTGCTGATCAGTGATGTTGCTTACAGCCCTCCACAAACAGGCCTTAACTGGGCTGTGGCAGCACAAGGAGAAAAACTTTGCTCTCACCATTTCCCTGAACGAACCTCAGCAGTGCCGCAATCAGTACGTGAGCACAGCCTGTCTGTTTTTTCTTTAATGCACAACACTTGCAGTTACTTTCCCCCCTAATGCTGAAACTTTGCCTTTTGTGAGAGACAAACACTATTCAGCTTCTTGTATGGGCACGTTTCTCGAGGAGTATTGGGATACTTTATCACATAGTCCATATACTGATTGCTTTTCTTTGTTACCTCTCCCTCAAGCCCTCTGTCAGGGATGCTCAGGTTTTCTGCTTTGTGTTTCTTTGAGCTTTTTTGTCTAACCTCAGGGCATTGAAACTTAGAGCCTTTGATATTCTGTGAGGGCTTCACAATGAGATACTCTTCAAATAACTGCTCTGACTTAAACGTTCGTCTAATCTGGAGTTAAGTCCAACAAACTCAGCTGCTGACCCATCTCAGGTCTTCCTCAGCCTGGAAGAGCCACGGGATCCCAGGGGTTTGGGAGCCCCAAACCTGAAATCTGTAAAGCTCTAAGCACTAACTAAACTTTGTTTGATTTCATTTGCCATGGCTGCCAACGTGCCCCTGGTCAGGATGCCCACATGCAGCTACTTTTCCTCCCTCCACCCATCCTAGGTGAGAGGAGACTGACCCGGACTTCAGCACCCAAATGACAGGCTCTGGTAAGAAGGCTCAGCTGATTTCAACTGATCTATTTCAGCTGATTACAGCTGATCTGTTTCAACTGATGTCTCCACAAGGTTTTGGAGGCATTTGGGGAAATATTAATGTTATGACCTTTGAAAGAAACTTCTGCTCCTGTGTGGAGCTTTTCCTTCTCTGAGAGGTGTGGGAAGAGCAGGGCAGGTTCTTCCATCTGCTCCGTCATCTCCTGGCCCCCAGTCAGGCAGACACTGCTGTCCCCTTTGGGACTTTCATCTCCTACATGCAGAGCTCCCATCAGCTTTCCCCCTTTCCATGAAATCGGGGACACAAATTCCCTTGGCATCAATTCTCAGCTGGCCAAGTCTCAGCTGATCCCAAGTCCTGAGCCACCTCCATCTCTGTGAAATGGGAAGGTGAGAGCTGGGGAAGGCAGGGACCTCCTACGTGGATCCCAAGAGAGAATTCCCAATTTATTAAATTATTCAATGCTCTTGTACTTTCAGCACAGCCTTTCCCCAACTCTCTACTTCTGCAGTGATGCCTGCCTTCTTTTCTTCTCTGAGAGAGCCCTCACCATCACATACACTCTTGCTGCAGCCCTCCGTAGTCCCTTCTCATTGATACAAGGCTGCCTCACTCTGCTCGTTGCTCCCAGGTCATGCTCATTTCTTTCCCACTTTAAATGTCCCATGGGGTCTGAAGGTCTATTTGCCTGTCCTGCTGCTGACAAATTGACTGCTTGGTTCTGCCTCTGGTTAGGAGCTGGGGTTGCTCTCAGTGGGAAGAGGTGAGGGAAGTCACCCTGATGGGCTGCTCGGGTTGGAGGGAGAGTAACATCTTCACTGCCAGGTCACATGGACAAAAATATCTCTGGTGCCTCCATACATCGCTCTTATCTCCACAGAGCTTACCAAAATTCATAAACCATACGTTCATGGTATGTTCTCACTGCCTGCTGAGACAGGGAGGGGATAGGGGAAGAAGGGATGTATTTTAGGTCAGAAGCTTTGGATTATGGCTAATCAGCAAGTTGTACAATTCAATAAATTGGTAAAGGTGTTGCAGAGGACACAGCAAATTGCAGCTTTTGTGTGCTGTGGAGCAAGGCCACCCAACACCTATCTCCCAGGCAAATAAGACACCCACAGCCATCCCTGCTGCTGCCAGGGTTGGCTCCCCAGCTTCTCATCTCCCTCTGCCTGTGGCACTGCTGATGGACACTGGTGTTGGCTTTCACCTGGGGATTTTAAAATAGAAATAGTGAAACATTGAAGTGATGTCTATTTCTTCTTGGGCCCTTTGGGATTTCCATTTCCTATGTTTAAAGTGACCCATGATCCGAGGTGCCACCTCTCCGGCGTGGACTCCTTATTGTGGTGGGGTCAGTGAAAGCCTTTCAGCATCCCCACAATGGAGGGTCAGCTCAGAAACATGCCCAGGCTCCCAGACCTGCTCAGGAGATGGTGGACTTCCCACGCCTGGGTGGCAAAAAAAGCAAGGATGTGGTTTGTGGAGCAGCACTGGGATTGCTCAGCAGGAGGATGTGCACCTGCCAGAAGTGGTCACCGAGAGCAGAGGGAAGGGGAAGGAGTACAGAGAGAAAGAGGTTTGCTTCCAGTCTGCATGGAGCAGCGAGCTTAGAGGCAGAATAAAACAGTAGTTAAACATTTCATACATGGGAGCTTAAAGTCTTAAGTGTACATTTCCATCCTTTCGCAGTTTATAAAGATAACTGAGCAGAGCTATCGGGCTTCTCCTAGGATACCCGCCTGCTGCCAACAACAAAGCCCACTCTATTTACCCGATGGTGACTGCTGTCTCTCAGTACACTGAGAATCAGCCTGTGCTTGGGTCAAGACACCCAAGGAAAAGCCATTACACTAGGGCTGCAGGGCAGGCACTGCTCTGGGGAAATGCCTTCCAAACAGGATGGCCCCAAAAAAGTTCTGACCTGTGCTAAGAGTTGGGCAGAGGCTGGGGGTTTGAGGCCTGGCAGGAGCCATCTCCTAAGCACAGTTCTTTCATCTCATTTTTTTCCCTTGAATAATCTCATTTTTCCCTCCCTTGAATAATGTGCTGGGGTTAGGTGGATTGCAAGAGATTTAGTGGAATG
This sequence comes from Netta rufina, assembly GCF_964035555.1. Lineage (NCBI taxonomy): Eukaryota > Metazoa > Chordata > Aves > Anseriformes > Anatidae > Netta > Netta rufina. The sequence continues at coordinate 8,699,270 of NC_140124.1, read as the reverse complement.
GAGGCACTGAAAATTTTAGCTTTGTTTAGAGGAGCTGTTCTGCCATATATATACGTAATTTGGATAATTAGGCTTTCCGAGTATTACTTGCCTGTTTTTCTGACCTTGATAAAAATTTTAAAGGAGATAATGCTCTTACAAGAATCATCATAGTGACACAATCCTACAAAGTATGATTTTTCATTCAAAAATGGGCTTAAAATGGAGTGGCTGTTTCTCTCATACTCTACAAGAATTTTGTGGAATTCATATTTGATACTGTCAAAACTGACCCGCCTTGAGTATTTTTTGAGTAGACATCTATGGTGATAGTTTTCAGAGTAGTTATGAGACTTTTTTATGTCACCAGTCTCAGAGTTTCTGCGAATCCCTGGTTATGCCATAAGGCAGAGAGGTAACGGAAGCTTCCCAGTCCCTCAGATTCCAGTGACCAGGGTCTGTATGATTTATTGGCCACCAGGATCAGATGGGCTTTGGTTACATTAATCCAGGCTGTAATACACATGGCTCCACTGTGGATATATATTACAAACAGTAGCTCGTGCTTGCTAGGACCATTGTACTAGAAGCTTCATAGAAGAACACCAGGAAAAGAATTACTGCTTTATTCCTCTCCTTCAAAAAGGAGAGAATATGTTTCTTTTCCCCTTTTCCTTTTTTTTTTTTTTTTCTTTTCTTTTAACTTTCGTGATCAAAATCTTGCAAAATTTTGTATGAAAAGAAGTTTTCTACAAAACTTTCCCTGGAAAGAACAAAATATTGGGTCAAACCACAAAATATTGGATATTGGGTAATGCCATACATGTAACCCAAGAGATCCAGATGTGCTTCCCCCCCCGTTCACTGCTGAGACTGTGACCCTGATGCCTTTTGGTAGGGACAATGTAGCCTGCTCAAAGCTGCTGTGGGCAAGCAATAATGAGACCAGGGCAGCCCCATCCTCTTGGTCCAATCTGGGAAGCAGGGCTCATCAGGTGAGAATAAGTTGCATGTCCCACGTTCAGTGGGTTGAGTTGCAGGTGGAAGGTTTGCAGTCATTTCCTTTTCTTGGTGCCCCTCAGACCCTATCCAGTGCATTATTTTAAACAACATCCCTAATATTAACCTATATGTCAATGTCTGATCTAGATCTATTTGTTTAATGCTTCATAGAGTAATGGAAGTGGAGGCTGTAAGTGCTTTTAGTGGTCTTCTACAACAGCCCTGAGGACAGCCTCAAAGGCACTGCTGTGGTCCCAAGCGACCACTCTGGAGAATGTTGGAGGCAAGGCAAGACATGAGAGGAGAAAATTAACCGAGGGATAAAAACGATGTTGGCTGTAGTTGGAGGAAAGCTGAGCCTGGTTTTCTGGAAAGCAGACCAAGAAGAAAGGAATCTGGCCCAAACCCAATATCTGCTATTGAAAGTGCAGGTCACTTGTGAAATCTGACTTCTACCTACATGTCAGCCTGAGTGACTTCTGCTGTTCGATTGAGGCAGGGGTATCCTTTGGAGATGTGCCTTGCAGTCCAGTCCCAGATGGAGAATTCCTTGTGTATGTACACACACGGATATACACACACACATATATATTTAATGTGCAGCCTCTATTTGAAATCTCACCTACGTCCACACCAAGCCAATTTATGGGTAGATGATGGAAGGTCATAATTAGAATTAATTAATCCAGTGGGAAATCCATTCCCAGGCAGCTCTCAGTGAAAGGCAGATTGGCAATATAAGGAGGATAAGCTGCACTTCTAAAGCTCATCTTAGATATTCTTGTCACTTCCAATATCCCCCGGGGTGGGAACAGGTCTAATCCCCCGCCCCAGGAGCCACCCATTTTACTGGTGTGTGCTTTCTTGCAGGGAGGAGAAGCTGAAATCGTGGACCAGCACCTTAGTTACACTGCTGGCGTGCCAAAATGTAAGAACATCCTTGTAGCCTGCTTCCCCACATCCCTTCGAACAATCCAAATGGAACTAAAAATCTCTGTCTGAGCCCAGTTCAGCCCCTGGCATGTGTATAGAAGCAGGGGCTGAGACTGCTGTTTCTGAACATTGTGGTGGGCAAACGGAGGCAAAACTATCCATGTGACTTGTCTCGTCAGCAGGAGAGCCATAACCTAGAGGAGAGAGAGAGCAAATGCTGTGGGATGGAACTAACAAGGAAAAATCACCTTGCACCATGTCTCTTGCAGAAAGATGCATGAAGGATGCGCCAAGAAGTTGCCACAGTTTAGGGCTGGCCCCACAGGTGTGCCAGTTGTCTTATTCATGGAGCGATCATCTCTGCACCATCCAGCATAGCAGCATTGCAGAAAAACAGCTTTTGCCCCCAAATATTGCTATTCCAAAGAATTTGGTCAGGTGATAGAAGGAATGGATGTTTTTCAAGTAGGTGAAATCAGAGTTTGCCCTGGAAATTTGGAAGGTGGGGGATAAAAGGAAAAACCATTTCATCAGAGAAGATAAAATTAGCTGTGGTCTAAATTTCACCGCAGCATCTCAAGAGCCTTTGGTGCTCTTCAAACGTCCCACACGTATATTAGTTTTATACCCACTTGAGAATGAAGTCATTTTCACATAGGATTTTCAATGATTAATTATTCTTCTTTTGTTCTTGTCTCCGTCCCTACCCAATTTTTTTGTTTAGTTGCTTGGTGGTTCCAGGTTTTTGCTTTCCAAGAGAGGGCACTGGCGGAAGGGACAGCCAGCCATGGTGGTGCTGGGTGAGGGACGTGCCAGGCTTGGTCACTTCAAGCTGTGTGTGTCCCTGTAGGCACCTGCGCGGGCACCAGCCTGTGCACGTGGCCTCTAGCAGCCTATTTTTAAAAGCCTCCATCTGAAATACAGTGTTGGCAATGACAAACTCGCAGTTGGCTGTATCTTCTCTAGAAACTACATGTACTTAATTTTATTAACCTCAAGCTTGTAAAAATGCATAAAATGCCTAAAATCCACAGGGAAAGTTCACAAAGCTATGAATATATCAGTGGTACCTACCCCAAGCCTTTGCATTTCTTACTCTGTCTCCCTTACATTATTATTATTATTATATATATATTATATATATATATATATATTTAATGAGAGAAAAATCCCAGACAAAACATTTGTATAAAGACAAGATCAGAGCCAGGAATGTATTTATAGAACTTAAGGGCATTTTCCTAATGACTTGCAATCAGCCTTGAAAAGAACATAAAAACCCCAGGAAGCTTGGGGATAAATACACACTACTGAAGAATTAAAAGCATATTAAGGTAATAAATACAGAAGTATCCAATGACCTGGCTCCCATCAGATAAAACTGAGAGCACTACTGATGTCAATGGGACACATCCTAAATTAGCCCTAGGGTGTCAGGGTCAGAGCTGAAGTCGTTCTGATCGTTGATCATGGAAAGTTGATAGCAGCTGCCTGAAGATGTAAAAAGTTGGGATCGGCTTTGTTTGTGTGTTCAGAACTGTTTTCTTGGCTGTTTTTTAGTATCGATAGTTTTACACAGCTTTATAGTTGTACTCTTGTGGCTGGGCAGCCCCTCCTTCCCAAGTGGGCTCTGAAGAGGTGCAGGAGTGGGGCTGGCTCCCAGCCTGGAGATGCCAAAATCCTTCAGGAACCAGCTGTCCATCAAATGGGATGGAGAAAGGATGTTGCTCAATAGGTCTCAGGAGAATTGGGACAGGAAAGATGATTTCCAAGTAAAAATTTGCAGACACCTCTGAAATATCTTGAGTTGAAGACTTGAGCCATTATCAGATTTCTTCTGATTAATAAATTGAACATTTTAGCAATAAACTTTAAGCCCAGGAATTGCCTTTTTAAAAAAAATATAAATTGCACATTAAAAAAATAAATGTAGCCAGCACCCATGTACTCTTAAAAGTGCCTGTGGTTGGGTGAGTATCTGCCAGCCCTACCATGATTGCATTCATAAAAATAGGTGATTTGGGATGGAACCACACCAGAGATATGAAACCCTTTCACACAGGTAATCAAGCGAAGTGAGTGAAAGGGCTTTCCCTCCCAAGAGCTCCTCGCCCTAGCGGAAGCGATTCTGGAGATGCTATTTTGAAAGCATGCCATATCCATTGTGTTTTAAAACATTTAATTATTTGTGACTCCCTTCAGTGTGGGAGCCTTTCTTGAGCAGTGATGTTGGGGTAAATGCTCTTGCAATCATCTCTTCAGCATCACGTGGGGGTTGCTGCTGCTGGCTGGGATTTGGTGTTGGATGGATATTTTGGGGGAGGGTGTCTGGGGTTCAATGCAGGTTTGTACTTAAAGTATGTAGCTTGTGGTGTGCAGATATGTGTAGCTTTAAGCTGCATTTTTACATATTCAATCATCCCCATTAATCTGCATTTGCTTTGAAAACAGATGACTTTGATATTTGTAGATTTTCATGCACTTTTACTGTAGAAAACACCCATGAACACTTACAGGAACCTGGATCAGTGACACAGCTGTAGTTAAGGCATCGTCAAACATATCCTTAAACTAGATGGCTCATTGAACTACGCATGTGCTTGGAATATTTGGCACACCGGTCCCTAGAGATGATCTAGAAACCAAACTAGGAATTAGAAAGGCTTCATTCTTCACAATCAGGCTTAATTCTAGAAATGCACTCGGCTTCCAACTCAAATAAAATCTGGTTGTGCTGAAAGCTTCCTGCACCGAGCAGGGGAGCAACCTTGCATTTTGCTCTTGCCGCACAAGGGATGCTTTAACAGCAACCACCCCCTTACGATAAAACTAGAAAGCACTTTTTAACTGTTGATTCCCTATGTGCACAAACATTTCCCAGCATTTCTCTGCAACAAGCTCTTAGCTCTCCACAGAATGTGCTCTAACTGCCCGGGAGATGTGCGTGGTCCCGGGGGGCTGCTGGAAGGAGCTGACCTTTGGTACCGGTGAGTGCAGCGGGCGGGCTGCCTTTCCTGGCAGCTGGGGTGCTAATCCGCCTTGTCTCTGCTAAGCGATAGCTGATAAGCCTGGGTAGAAGGAGCTTGCCATGTTTATTTATCATCTGGGTCTCTTTGTACCATTGCTAAGTTGCTCAGAGTCAACTTTTTGGGATGGGGAAGCTTGGTTTGGGTTGCTCCTGTGTAACACTATTAATTTTATGCCCTCGGCACATGGGTAGATGTGTTGCTCAAAAAAGTTACTCTAGATTTTTTGAGAAAGAAAAAGCAAAATATACCCAAAGTTAGACATTCCTGGAATACCTTTGTAAATGTGAAACTGTAGCCGATGTTTTACTTTGGCCTGAAGAGGCTGTACCTGGCTTTCTCACGGGTGCTGAGCTGTGCTTCCGCTCACTGGGGCACACTCCCACAGCTTTTGCTCTCCCTTTCCATGTCCTGAGCATCCCGGCTTTGTGAGTTAAATTGTCCCAAGCTCACTGAGAGGAACCTCAAGCTGGGGCTGAGATACCAGAGCACTGTGCCATGCTGAGCATTGTGGGGCCAGAAAGCAGCCAGCTTTCCAAGGGCTGCTCTGAGCTCCTGTGCCAACCTGCACCCCTCCTGCTCTTATGGGTCTTCTGGAGCCAGCACACTTTGTGCAGAGAACTCAGAAGGCAGCCCAGAAAGGGGTGCATTTAGTTTTTAAGCCTTGTAGTTTGCTAGTTCATGGTCCTGTCCCCAAAAGACTTTGTGCCACTGTGCTGGGGTGGCTTCACAGAGGTGAGAAGAAGGTGGTGTCTCTGGCTTGGGGACATTCCCAAGGACACACCCAGCAAGCTTAATGCAGTGTGTGGGACAGGGGAGGACACAGTGTGTGGCACATGCAGGGGAATTATTTGGGAAGCATGTGGGAAGTGGCCCTGTGCTGGGCTCAGCTGGATGTAAGGGGCTTCAGACGTGTGGAAGCGGTGAAGGAGCAGAGGCAGAAAATCCAGCTGCTAAGGAGAAACAGAGAGCTGTCACAGCTCCAGCTTTGGCAGTGTCTGTGCTACTAATTTGTCATGATAGAGGTTGTTTAAAGAGAAAATTAAACCACTTTAGCTGCTTCTCCAAGCAATGAAAAGAAGTATGCAGGAATCACCATTTATGTGCACATCTGCTTCTCCAACCTGCTGTATTTTTGGAGGCAGGAGCTAAGCAGTGTGTAGTACCCTCACCATAAATGTGACAAGGGTGGTGGCTTCAGCTGGAACAGGCTGGGATGGGACATGTTGATCTCCATCCCTCCTTGTGCTGTGGGACATATCCCCAGCTTACAGCCTGTCCCAGCCTCAGCACTGCTGTTACAGCATGGAGAAAAAAAAAAAAAAAAAAAAAAAGGAGGGGGGTGGATTTCAGCTAAAACTTAGCCAAGAGCCTAGGTTAACTGCAACACAAAGTCGTGGCCAGATGGTTACCATCCAGCGGAGGTATAATGGTGGTATTAACGTTAATTTAACAGGCTTAAGTCTATAGGTGGTCTCAGAAGGCTGCAGTCAAGTAGTTGAAATCTCCACCCTTGATTTGCCCTGGGAGCGTGCGAGCTGCAGCCGTGGTTTGAAGTTTTTAGCCAGCTCAGGGGCAGTCGGTAGCAAGACATGGAGTGATGTGCTGCATGGCCTGGCCTCACCAGGAGCCGAGGTAGTGTCTTAGCAGGATCAGGTGCTGTTTGTTTGTTTTTTTTTTTTATTATTTGTTTGGCAGTTGGCTTTTTTTTTTTTTTTTTAGTTGTTTGTTTTTGTGTGTGTGCTTGTTTTTTTTTGTTTGTTTTGTTTTGATTTCTGTGGATGTGGAAATAATCATCATGTACTTTGCTTTTCACGTGCCCATCACTGCCCAGCATCCCAGGGCAATGGGATGCGTGCTGCTTTTCCAGACCGGAGGAGCCAAAGTGGGGACACGTGGCCCTGGACACCAGTGCTGTCCCCTGGAGGTGTGGGGGACCCCTGGGATCAGAGGTGTCCTCTGCTCCCAGCCCCAAAGGCATAGAGCTCAGCTTCACAGCCCTCTGGTAGTTAAAAACCCCAAACCTAAAACTAAACCTGAGCAAGTCTCAGCTTTGACAGAGCTGCTCTGGATCTGCCCAGGGACGTGCGAGGAGGCTGCAGGCCTCTGCTTCTGAGGGAAGGCTGCTGGGGGAGGAGTTTGAGAAATTCTGCACTTTTAGGAAGGAAACCTTTGAAGCACAGACATTTCAATGGATTAGAAAACTTTATTTACCGCCATGTATAAGAGTAGTTAAAATTTTCCTTTCACCAGTGTTATTTCCAGGGCTGTAGTCCCTGCCAGTCCCCAGACAGACATGTTGCTGCTTTAAAATTATGACTTTCCTAGAGAAATGAGGAGAACTTGTTGTTTCATTCTGAACACAGGGAAATAACAAGCCTTTCTACTCACCTGCTCCTGGGGATGGGATGGAGGTCCAGGAGGGCTGTCACAGAGGCACAGTGAGGTGGTAGCAGGGCTGGTGATGCCTCCTTGCTTGGTGAGATTCACCTCCAGCCCTTGGATGCACCAAATTCAACACAAATCTGGGTCCTTTGGGAAAACAGACTGCCACGGCCCATGGCTCTTGTCTTAGCTCACTTCCTCTCCCACAGAGCCGGTAAATGAAATGCTCTGCACCTCCCTCCAGCACCAAGACCTCCAGGTGTCCATCCACCAACCCAAAATGGGGTGTTTGCTCACCCCCAGCCTGACCTCTCAGCCCTTCACCCTGCAGATCTTCCCAGCTGTCTCCCCAACAAATAGTTGGCCCAAGCCCAGGCCATGCCAAAAAATTAACTGTGTGGGCAGCTGGTTCAATCTGCTAGTCCAGATGTGGCCATCAGGACCCATGGTTAAGCTTTCTCCAGCATAGCAGACAAGGTGTTTTTTTTTGTTTGTTTGTTTGTTTGTTTGTTTTTTGTTGTTGTTGTTGTTGGTGGTGGTTTTTTGTTTGTTTTTTTTTTTTTTTTCTTACTTTCTCATTTTCTTGAGACCTAGTGATGTAAATGAGCTGTTTCCAATTTCTCTGTCTTGTCAGCTTCTCCTAGCACCGTCCACCTCCTTCATTAGGAGGGCTCGTTTGGCCTCGGGAAGAGGTGAGAAAGGAAGGTCAAGGCACTTGGGTTACTCCTCAGCCTCTTTTGCATCCGGAGTTTGTCTAGTCAGAGTCTGAGCCAGGGGCTGAATATGGCCCTTTGTTTGCTTGTTGCTAAAGCACCTTAATTCTAATTAACAGAGTGAATTAATTAACAATAAACAGAATTCATGCAGTTTTGTTTCCTTCAGGGATAAGTGGAGAGAAACAGGAAAGGCAGGCAGGTAACATCCTCTTCTGACATGAATTCTCTAGAGCATGGTCCCAGTTTCCAAAGGCTGCTCTGGGCTATCTTCTCAAGACACTCTGAACCTAAGGAAGAAATAAAAACTGGGGTGTGAAGGAAGTTCACATTTTGGAAGGATGGTTATCTTTGACTGCCTTGTTGTTTCCCCATGTAGGGGGATAGTTTTTGAGAGGTCACAAACAACTTCTATTTCTGAGAGAAGAATTGGGGAAAACAAGCCAAGAGATTTTTCATCTGAAGACTGACGTGTACCATATCATCCTTTTCTGCAGTAGTGAGACTCATATTATTCAGAGGAACAAGCACTTGTGGCTGCAGACATTAAGCAAATGGATCAGAGAAATGTTAATGAGCTGTAGACCTGCACTTTATCATTGAGGTCTCTGCTGAGACCTAGGCATGGTAGTTGTATAATAAACCACATTGTGCTCAATATATTTGCTTTACATTTGCATTGTTGCCTATTTTACTTTTGGGTTTGCCGAGACAGGATTTTCAGTTCTGTGAGCATCTTTCCTGCAGGCACAAAACAAAAGAGGTTGGGGTGGCTGCAGCTCGGGTGGTGGACGGGTCTTCTCCTGCCTCTACTCTGGTCAGGCAGGTGGGACCCTGCTGTCGTGATGGTGCTTATTGACAGATTAAATTCACTGCTTCCCTCTTCTCATGTTCATTATTTATTTATTTATTTATTTATTAATATGTTGCTAAAGATTATTGCTGATGGAGGGAAAAGCATGCACTGCTTTGCCACACTAGTGCAAAGTACACCGCCCTTACTATTTTCAATTAGTTGTAAGAGTTGCCTACTAGAGTTTTGGCACAGCCTAAAGTGCGAACAAGACGAATTAGGCAAGAGATTACACATTTTTGGCATTCTGGCATTAGCTGAAATAGTTTCAGCTTTGTCTTTGGTGGTGGTCTTAAAGCAAGAGGAATGTGAGTGTGGAATTTGGGACCGGCTCCGGAATACCCTGGTGTGAATTTCTTCCTTTATAAGAGAGTGCTTAATTCCACATATTAACATGTTGGTCTATCTTGCTAAAAGTGAAGTTACGCTGATTAGTTACACTGCAGAAGCTAAAGTATGTACATCTGCTTGAATCGGGCATTTAATAGCAGGAATAATGGCTAACGTTGCTCGTGTAACATTTCACTTCAAGTGTCTCTACACGCACATAACTAACACTACAGCTGGGAGGGTTTTTTATTTATTTCTGTTTTGTTTTAAATAAACAGAATTCAAATGGTTTATTTTTGAAGTTATTTCCTCCCCTCAGATTACAAGAATTTCACCTCCTTCCTCACTAAAATGAACTCTCGTTCCCCCAAAATAAAAATATTTATGAATGGAGCCAGAAAGGTAAATTCTCAAACTTTCTTTAAAACATGCTGTAACACAATAAAGTTTCCATTATTGATTAAGCCCAGGTGGTCTGCTCACACAGCAAACAGATATTTTACAAAGCTTTATTATGCCTCATTAGAATTCACTCCTTTAGAAGATTTCTAATTATATTGTCTAATAAAACTAAACCTTCGAAGCTATTTGCATATTATATGAAGAAATCTCATACAACAAACTCACAGTGGATTCAATTAACATAATAGCTAATTATATATCCCATCAGCCTTTAGAGTAGCTCAGCATTCATGTTGCTCCTGTTTTAGCCTAGAGCAAAGGAGGTTTGAATTTTCACTTCTAAATATTGACTTTTAACTAATATCAAAAATGATTTGAACACTTTTGTGGATGAAAAGATAATGATTAAACTACATGAAACATTTAAAAAGATTTATTTAAAAGTCTTTGAAACAATTTCTATTTAAACATAAAGCTTCACATATTATACACATGAGTCTGCCTATATTCTTTTTTTAAAGGACCAGATATGTCTAATTATTTTGACAAATGGTTGATTGACAGCTTGGTTATTTTGAAACTGCCTACTTCCTGCAGTTACATTTTGTATATTTTTCATTGCACTTTGTAATGCAATTGTATTCTTGGCTGGTTGTGGTATCTATCAAGCAAGAAATTTAGGACTAGATTAACAGAGACATAGTAATGAGCAGGCATTTGAGCACCCTATAATTGACTCTTATTAAGGTGTCGTCACAGTAGTCTGTAATGAATTCTCTTGTTTTGTTTTGAAATTGGATGAGATGTTCTAGGGAAACAAAAATAGATGCTAAAGTTTCCTTGAACCTTAAAAATTTCCAAAAGAAACAAAGCCTTTTTTTTTTTTTTTTTTCCTCTTTAAAGATTTCAAATACTCTGAAGGTTCTTCCAATTTTGAAATGCCCAGTTGAAAAAGCAGCATCAGGTTTTGTGACTTAGTGGAAAACATTAAAAAAAATCACACATCCATCAACCTCCTCATCAAAACTAATGAAAATTCTGCTGGATATCATATTTATATTTTTACAAAAGATAGCAGATAAAGTTTGTTGCAGAGTAAATGGTTTTCTCCCATTACAATGATGGCTGCCTTTTCATTCATATTTTAATGAGGTTAGTATCTCTGAGACAGCTTTTTCGGGGTGGAGGCCCATGTCTCCGGTACAATTACAATAGGAGTTGCTTTATTGACAAGTACTATTCAAAATCTTCACAGTATAGAAAGAAAGGCTTTAGTTTTCCACCACTTGTCCAAATACTTATTCCTCTCTTACTATTAAAACACTTTCAGAAAGAGCACTCTCAACTGTGTAGAGCCCTGTACGACCAGGCAAAGCACAGCTCAGCCGAAATGCTTCCTTTAAATTCAAGTTGCATTTATTTCTGCGGAAAACTCACTAGGCAAAGCCCAACAAATAGATGGCAGAAATTAATAGATTGCATTGGCAGCTTCTGTGTGAGCAGGTTTACAAGAAGCATGTTAATATAATAATAGTTGCTACCAAAAGTGTGAGTCTGACTCCAAACAAATAAGGGAAAACAAAGTTATTCAGAGATCACACAGCCAACATATACTTCATCAAACAGACATGAAAAATGCAACTGCTGGCAAGCTATGCTCTTCAGTTTTTATTAATCTTCATGCATATGACATCTCTAGAATACTTTCCATTACTACAGCAAGGGAAAACATCCCAAAACTATATCTGATGGTAAATGCAAGACAAGCTCTCCCTGAGCCATATCACATAGAAATAGGTGCCACTATGTGCATAAACACTTTCTCGTGTATCTATCTGAAAGAAAACATATGCAGGAGCATCATTTCTGTAAATTTACAGATTTTGCATTGTGAAGGTCCATTGATTTTTGTTTTTGTGTTGTTTTTCTTGGATATGTGAATCATTTTTTCAGGGCTTGGCACTTGGCTTGGCTGCACATGGTAAGGGTTTGTGAGTGCCCTGTGCTTAGGCATGTGTGTGTGTTGGCTAAACCATGCTCAAAGCAGAAGGGAAGGGCTAGGGAGGTAATGCACACCTGAATACCACTTGGAATATCAACATGATTTTTTTTCTTCCAGGAGTTAAAGGGTAAAACCCTTCTTCATATGATACAGGGTATCTCTATGTGTAAAGAAATACAGGCTCTAAAAGTGTCTTTCCCCCTCAGCTGACTTAAGTTACTGTCATAGAAGTAGCTTAGAGGAGGGATGAAATTTAGTGTAATTTATTGCTATAGCAATCATTGAAGAAAAAAAAAAATCCCTCCCGGAGCAACACTGACCTCAATAGAAGTGATGCCAGGGCTGAAATTAGATTGTGAGGTTGTCTCACCTTCTGTCGTAAGGGCTGCAAAACCTTCCTTCCATGTTTGCTGAGTGTCTGATTTTGAAAGTTGAGAAACCTATTTCTTTGGGGTGGAAAGTGCTTGCCCCGAGCGCTGCCTTCTCCTTCTACTCCCCACCCCAGGGGGAGGAAGGCACAGCGCAGTTTGCAGCACAAGTTGCCAACGCAACTTCTGCCGCTGCCTTCCGCTGCGCGGAGCTGTCTTTGGCTTGGGGGAAGTTGTGTTTTCCTGCAAAAAATATTTGCATCCCAGTGGATGAAACAGACTTTTAATAGCAAAACGCGGTTTGTGTGAGACTATCTTTACTGTAAAATAGGTTACGCTGCCCTACAAATGGGTTTGGGAGTGAAAGACTGAACTATTATTTTTTTGTTGTTTCCTTTTCTTTCTTTCTTTCTTTCTTTCTTTCTTTCTTTCTTTCTTTCTTTCTTTCTTTCTTTCTTTCTTTCTTTCTTTCTTTCTTTCTTTCTTTCTTTCTTTCTTTCTTTCTTTTTCTTCCTATTTCATCTTTATTTTTCTTTCTTATTTTTTTCTTTCTTATTTATCTTTTTCTTTCTTTTTTTTTTCTTACTTTTTTTTTTTTTTTTTAAATATACATATTCTTTTTCTTTATTTACTTATTTCTTTTCTTTCTTTCCTTTTCCTTAGGCACTTTTCTTCACAGCCTTTTGGAGGGGGTGGGGGGGCTTTTCCCAGGTTTCTTAAAAAAGTAGCTTCCACATCCAGAATGGGACGGGGGGAGGGAGGGGTTTCATAATGGTTGAAGAAGACGACAGAGGGGAAAAAAACCTCTAAGCTTTAATTTTAATTCTCCTGCCTTTATTTATCTGATTTGTGGCCAGATGGTGGTGGAGCAAGGAAACCCTTTGTGCAAACGAAGCACACATGTGAAAGTGCTTCTGTAATGTAATCATTGAGACCGGAAGGGTTCATACTGTGTCTGAAAAGAGACAATAGAGCCGGGATATATCAACATCGCAGAAATCGAGTTCATTTGCGATGCAGGCCCTTTGACTCCGGTTGTCATGAAAACTTCCTACTTTGATCAGCAGAGGGTGGCGGGGCCGGGCGCGGCGCGGCGGGGCCATGCACTTGGCTGCCGCTGCCGCCCCCCCGGTGGGCGCCTTGACCCGGCGGGACGGGGTCCAGCCCCGGTACCGAGGGCGGGGGCTGCTCCTTGACCCCCACCATCACCACCACCACCACCACCACCACCTCCTTGGGTCCGTAGGTAGAAGTCGGACCCCCTCGCCGCCGTCGCGCTGTGGACAAAGACGCGGAGCAGCTGTCGGGGGCGTAAAGCTGAAATAGTAGAACCTGGGAGAAGCGAGGTTGTGGGAGCTATTATTTTCGGCGCAAAACCCTTGGGAGGTATTAAAACAGCTGCATCGGAGCTGGGCGGGACGGCGGCAGCCAACGGGCCGAGCGAGCGAAGGCATGGGACGTCGCCGCGTTGCCGTCGACCCGGCGAGCGAGAGGCTGGGGCGCGTGGCGAGGCGGGAGGCCGCAGGTGGAGGAGGCTTCGCGCAGGCCACAGGGCCCCGGCCGCCCCCGCGGCTGCGGCTGACATTTTTAATTACGTGTGTCATGTAACGTGTCGACAGCCGTACATGCCGGGAGAGGTGCGGTCGCTCCTTCTCCCCTTCCGTGACGTCTGTCTAACTAGATATTATCCGTAGGAAGCGGTTTTGGCAGTATAATGAGGGGAGGTGGGGTGGGGTGTGTTGCGGGGTGGAAATCAATTTTTGCCTCCGATAGGTTCCCCTTGCAAAGTCAGAGGGCGACTTAGCGGAATTGTTGGAAAATCCCTGTGCTGGACCGGAGGATGGCCAGCTGCGAGCGGAGCCTCCCACCCAGACAAGGAGAGTGGAGAGATTTGCTGCTAGGCAAGAAGAGAAAATCTGGGCAGACTTTAAAAAAATTCTGGGTTTAAGCTGGTGCTTACAAACCTTTGAAATCTGCGGTAAGCCAACGTAACAAATTAGTAACCTTTTCTTTTAAAGTGAAAACTGTGTTAGCGGACCCAGGCTTTATCGTATGATAAGTACCATCCTTACGAAGCCCATGCAGCTCGTGCATTGTTTGAAATTCTTGCCATATTTTAACATGCTCCGTGCTGGCTCCTCGCAGGAACAAGCTGAGTATTTCGAGATAACACTGCGTTTTGTCAGATGCTTTATAATGTTATTTAGAAATGTACTCGGATCTATTTAGTGCTTCATAAATATGAATAAACCGTTTACAAAAGGCACGTCACTTGCAGAAGTAACCCACGGATTATACCAGCTGCTCTCAGTTTACATGTTACAAATTTCCTAAACTGTTCAAAACTACATTTTACTCGGGGCATTTTTATCAGTGATTAAATATAAATCACTGTTGCCCAGCAAATATCTCTGTTGATTTATGTGTAGGAAATAAGGGAATTGGAGCATTGGCCGAAACCCCAAATTACTGCTGAAGGAGTTTCAAATATTTATGGATGAGTTAGGGGAGGAGGGAGGAATGTCATCCTTTTCTCCCTAGGCCTCGCTGTGTGCAGACAAATTTCTCTCAGCCACTTCTGCGATGCTGCCGGAGGTGCCGGAGCCGGGGCGCTCTGCCTGGTGGAGGGCCAGCCCCTCCGAACACAGGCGGATTTTTTAAGGCTTTTGGTGTCTTTTTAGCTGCAGGGTGGGGAGAGCAGCACAGCGAGGGAGGCTGCGCTGGATGCGGCCCCTCGGTCAGCTCGGGGCTTGCTCGGCCACAGAAGCACAGCCAGTGCAGGGCTGCAGCTGGAGTGCTGGGGGGCTGCGAGCCCCCCGGCTCCCTTCGGCCCCGAGCACTGTGGCAGCTTGCTTTTATGGTTTGTCCTGGCAAATACAAGTTGGTTTTTCAGAGAGGCTCGGCACAGGGCCTTGCGTCTGTGCTGGGCATGACTTCTGTAAGGCACATCTTATTTTAGCCTGTTGGTTTTTGCTTTTTTTGTCTTTTTTTTTTTTTTTTTTTTCCTATGGACTTCCTCTTCCCGTGGCTTGCGGGGTGGGCTGGATTTGGGGGGCAGTAATTCCCTCTTAACGCACACCCAGGCTTCCTCAGATGTGCCCCAAAATGAGCTCAAATCCCCTCGGCAGCACTGCGCTGAGCCCTTTGCTGAGCTCCCCGTAGCCCCGGCACGGCATCCTGTTGGATGCAGGCACCAGTAAACACAGCCTGCAGAACGGGCTGATTTCATTTAAATTTTGTCTGCCTCCTCCCTGGTTGATGTGGAACAGGGGGGGTGCCCAGCCAGGTGGAAGGATTCCCCCCCCCATGTTTGTGAGGCACTGACGAGGCTGGCCATAAAGTTCGATATAAGTCATGCTGGGCAGCGCTCGCTGCCGGCAGCCCCCAGCCCCGCGCTGTGCAGGGTGAGCAGGGGCTCCGAGCTGCCGTGGGCAGGCTTTTTTCTCCCAAGAAAAAAAAAAAAAAAAAAAAAAAAGCCCAGTGTGAGCATCCTCCTTTTCTCCTTCTTGCAGGGTGAAAGTCTCGTAGAGGAGCCTGAAGATGAAATATTCTCACTTATCGCCCAAGAGGCAGACTATCTAGCTGACAAGCTGTGCAGTGAAAAATCAGGTACTGTGTCTGATGTAACATGTGCTCTCTCTACAGCGTGGTGTGGTTTTTTTTTTTTCAAACCCAGTGTACTGCTTTGGTGCAGCAAACCACTCTGGAGGAGACGGGTTCTGTTGTTGAATAAGCAATGACACTACATGACTTTTAAGAAATGGCCCTTTTTAAAGGTTTTAGTTGCTGTTTTTAATTCTTTCGTGCATATTAATGCAGCATAATTTTAGCATTCCACCTAACGCGGCGTCTTTTCCTCCTGGTGCTACGTGATTTTTGCTCCTTGTGTGTCTGTGCTGTCATTTCAAAGCCAGGAATGAAAATAACCCCCTTGCAGCAAAACGCGGGGATTTGCTTCTCCTGTTTAATTGCTGAGCTACGAGCAGGGAGAGCGTGGGCTTACAAGCGTGCGGTTCATTTTTAGGAGAACTCTTCCTTGGCACGAGAGCAGAGCTGTCCTCGGAGGGGCTGGCTGCCCACCGCCATCAGCTGCTAGGAAGAACGGATTTTAAAATGTCTGTAAAATACACCCTTCCAAATAAGCAAGGCCTCTTTTAAATCCCAGCAAACTGGGAAAATGCTGTCACAAATTCATTTCAGCTTCTTAAAAATCTTCCCCCACTCCACTGTTTGTTGCCCTTGTTTTTAATGCTTTTGGTTTTGTTTTTTAACTTTTATATTCAGTTCTAAATCTGAAAGCACATCACTTAAGATACTAAGTGCTACAAGATTATAAATGAAGTTGCATTATCCTTTCTCAACGTGCTGCCTTTAGTGATAGAATATGCATGGAAATATCGATCCCAGAATCAATGCTTGTAAATATTAGTGTGTGTTTTCTGAGATTTAAAGTCTGAAATAATTGTTTGTGGTATGATAAACATAGCCCACAAAAGTGCTCAAAGTCAGCGAAAGCTGACTCACCGAAATTCACAGAAATAAGTTTAAGTACTTTTAAGCATCAGGGCATTTTTAATATTTATTGAAAAAGCACAGCCTTGAGCACTGGGGAACTCTGCAATGACACCGTTATTTTTAGAATCTGTGCAGACAAATCATTTGTAGAAAATAAAATTTGCAGAACAGTTGTTGATTTTTTAAGAAATATTTTTTATTTGTCGTACGTGTCATTACGGAGCAACTTCCTGACTTGCCAAAACAGCACTGACAGAGAGTTAACATGGTATATCTAAAACTGCACACTTAGTCCAAAATGGATGGCACAATTTCTGGTAGTCGGACTCAAACAGAAGAACTTTGTAGGCAATTCAGATACAACGTGCAGATATGTCTGTGGGATCATGCAGGAAAATTACCACCATCCATGTGTATTTTCTGAGATTACTGAAGAGTGAGGTAAACTCCCTTTCCTCTCTGGCCGCACCATTACCATTTTGGAGACGAATTTACAGTTTTGTGTGTCTTTGGTAAAACTACAAAAATGTTTGCCAAAGATGAGCACAAAATATTGATATCAAAGCCCACACTGTTAAAACCTCTCCTTTTTATTTTTTTTTTCTTTTAATGTACCTGCTTCTAAACAAAAGCTTTTTTCCCCCCCTTTGAGGTCACATTTTGGGTTTAAAACCTGCACTGTGCACCCCTTCAGCCCTGTCCCATCAGCAGAACGATTTCGCCCTTCCAGCAGAGGAGCTGGCTGTGCCTGCACATTGGTCCCATTCCCACAAATATCCCCACTGCCGATACATGGGGCTGCCCTTCCTTGCACAAAAAATACAAATAGTGCTCTAAAGAGGGAAAAAAAAGTGCAGTTTCCTTCCTTCTCCCTGGCAATTAGCACAAATAAACAAGCTGCCATTTAATAAGCAGAAGTGCAAGCCTTCACCGGCACAAGATGCTTGCAGAAGAGGCAGAGGAACGCTGTGCTGCCTGGGCACACAAACAAGGACGAGAAATTAATTTGCCCGTCCCCGCATCGTCCCACTGCCCATTTAAAAAATGTTGCTGTATTAAAGGATAAACAGAAGACTAAAAAAAGTCTCAGAGGCATTTGGTTTTAAAGCTAAATGCTATCAGCGGATGAAAATAGGAGTATTAAATTGCATTAAAAACACTGAACGCCTGCTCACATGCGTGCTGTGGTGCTCGGGAGCTGGCAGGGCAGTGCAGGGATACCTGGCGGAGCAGCAAAGCCTGCCCAGGGTTTTCCAGGAGAGCAGATTCAGGCTCCTGTGGCATTGGAAAGCGCGGGTCTTCAAAATCGTGTCAGGCTGCGCGCCAGCCGCGGAGCTCTCCGGCTAACTTACAAAAGCACCCAGCTCACAGAGCACAATGAGAGTTGTGTTATTAAGTCTTATCTGCCTTACAACGGCAATTTTCATTAATACCTTATATTAAAGCAATATTGCGCTCTTATCGCCTTACTGTAAATTATTGGCTCTTTTTATTCGGAGCTCCGCGTGCTCAGCCAGAATGCGATTTTAAACTTTTTTTTGGCAAATTATCATACTGAGCGATAGAAATAGTGTATAAAACCTCTCCACGGGCCAGTTGCAGATTTTGATGCTGTGGATTTCGCCATAAAGCAAGAGAAAAAAAAAATCAATGATGTATTCATTTCATTATTATGCTTTTAATTTGTTTTAAAAGGCTGTATAGGTGAGCACGGCGTATTTCTTGTGGCCCACTGCAGACTTATTAATATTGTTGTAATCAAATCCTTTTTATGCCATGCGATAGCAAAATAATGAGGAATGCAGTTTCCTCTCTGTCTTGACATTAATGGAAGTCGTATGCATATATGAAGAAAAAACCTTATCCGTGAGTCATGTTTAGCACTTGTTTTATTCTAATATCATCCTCCACCTTTTCCTATGGCAACTGTAGGTGGGTTATTCTTGTTTGATTAAAAAGCAGCAAACTTCAATAAAGTCTTTTAGAACGATCAAAACGTTTGATATTTACAAGCAGGGATCCGTTTTCTGTCATGTATTCTTTGATCATGCCAAAAGTCCCTGTGCCAGACAGGCAGGCACTACCTGCTGAGACACACCTTCAGATCCTCAGATCCTGTTTTTTCACAAGCTTAAAAATCTCAGAGTTCATTTTCGAGACCATTGCCTTTATTTTTCCCCTGGACAGGAAGCGCAGATGCCGGCTGGACCGATGAAATTATTGAGCTTTGTTTTAATCCCGGACCCCTTGAATTTCCATTGCTGGTTATAATAGTCTTCCTGGTGCTCTTCTTGGGCCTGGGGATGTTTCTGGCTTCGGTGGCCGTGGTTTGTGCCCTGCCATGGGGCTTTCTGAAGTACCAGAAGGATCTGGGAGAGGGAACGCTCTGGCCCATACGAAACCAGGCACCAGCTAAGGCTTGTGCTGATGTATGGACCAGGGCCAGTTGATTTATAAGTGGGAAATAATTTAATACTATGTCTTTCAGGAGTGATGAAAGCTACCTTTTAAGTAATACCAGGACTTCTGCTACTACTTTCTTTTTCTTCCCTCCCCCCCCTTTTTTTTTCCTCTTTTTTTTTTTTTTTTAAATGCATTCACATCTATAAAAATGTGCTGTTTGGCTAAAATCTTCCAGTCCATGTTTTATCCTAAAAATGACTTGGCCCAAGTATTTCTTTATTTAGCTGTTTTGAAAGTTTGAATATAATTTGGGTACCCAATGCTGGGTAACACAAAAGTGAAACAAAACACTCTCATTCAGCTGCGAAGAAATATAGAAGTCTCTTTCTGTACAATTATCGCTCAAACTATTGTGTTTTTGCAAACTGATACTTTCTAGGAGGCTCGTTCCCAGCGAGAACTACTCTCCTGGAGAGCCTAACAAAGCTAGCAGCTACATCAATTAAAAGCAGCTAAAATGTCTGTTATGTGTATGTGCAGAATATTAAACTTCCATTAAACCATTCACCATTTACCTTAATACCATCTGCAACGATTATGGAAAAGAAAGGCAATATTTGGGGGGGGGGGGGGCAAAGCTGTGGTTTAATGCTGCCACAGGACTCTGGAATTACATATTTTTGCACATTTTTCTCACCACGCTGCTCGGAAAGAGAACAGTATATAGGGAGATTAGCCTCGAGTCCCCTGCCCTGCAACAGGATCTGCTGGTGCAGATTTCGAGAAGCGCTACCAGGGAGTGAAGGCTCTCCAAGTTAGCAGCTTCTTGTTTGAAAATACCAAGTCTGATTTAAAAAATAAAAAAATAAAAAAAATAAAAATAAAAAAAGAATTTTAACTCTAGCAGTAAGGCAATACAGAGAGGACTGGGAAATGTGCATATAAGCACTACCATGAGCCCCTTGGAGAGATGTGGGATGTTTTGTGTGTTTAGGAGTGCAATTGCATTTTTCTGTGGGCGCAAAGTGCTTGGATCTGCTCCCCAAGGCTGACCCATGGCCAAGGAGCCAGAGCAGGTGCCCGAGCAAGAAGTGGCACCCCCTGTATGGGGTACGCAAGGCTTGGGTTCCTCAGTGAGCCCTCCGGCTGTGTACTGGTGATAGGACAACAGTCAGGGACCCTGGAACTGTGCATGGGATTGTTTTTTGGTTGTAGCAAGCACTTGTTTTACTTTGTAGGGTTTTAAACATTTTGCAAAAAAATGCTGCCTCACATGGGCTTGTACAAGTCGTAGTCATTGCCTCTGAGGGAAGAATCGGACCCTGAATTATTTCTCACATTTGAGTATGGGGATTTAAAATAGAATGTTTCACTCTATTTTTTTTTTTTCTAAATCTTCTTGCTGTACTGCAAAAGTTATGTCTAGAAAATCCTGACTGTGTCAGTGTGCTGTGGCTATGCCTCACTCTCATTTCTGATTTACTGGGCAAAAGTATTTTAAAGTACTTCAGTTTTCATCTAAACACTTTCAGTGATGGAATTGCTTACAGAAGAAAAAGGGTATTTTTCTAGCTGGAGAACAAATATATTTTTAGTAAAGAAACTGTTGTTCCTAGCAGGATGTTGCTGCTCGGGACACCAGTAAGTGACATGCAACTTTTCCTTCCTTAGGTGCCTGTGCAGCCTGCTGCTCACCCAGGGCACGGAGGAGACCAGCTGCTCACTTTGCAGAGTGAAGTAAGATGACAGCACCATTTTTTTCTTGTGTAATCAAGAATCGGCTGTTTTTCCTTCTTTCCACTGTAACAGCCTCCGTATTTTCTACTTTCATCTTTAAATGTGCACACACTCCCTAGTCTTATTTTTGTCTTTTTGAGCTGCTTTCTGTTAAAGTATTTTGAATGAAATCTGCAGAGCTTTGGTGAGAACGTGAAGTTTAACAGGGAATTGTCTATTGACCTTATTTCTGTGGGTTTTTTACCCTAAGGTATTCGCCTCGGTTGTGCCGATTTTCACAAAATCGACATCTGATTGTGACAGAACTAGAGCACCTAAAAAAATAAGGGTCCTGCTCAAGCAGGAAAAGAGAACAAATGCAATCACAATAAACCTCTTTTTTTTGTCATGTTCATTCATTTGTTTTAGCAGATGATCAATGCGTGTGTATTTCTGTACTAGAAAAGAGTTTAGAGTTTTTAGCTAAGAGCTGCTGCTAAATTTATATTGTTGCACCGGACAGTGATGGGAAGCTTTCCAAATATTTATCCTTTTAAAGGTGAGGTAACTTAAAGGCATGTGTGTAGTTTCATTTAAACAAGCTATCCCTTTACAATTTCCATATCAATGTACTACTGAACATGATATAAATGTTCACTGAACCTTAGCAGGACTGGTGTAATAACTTTTTAAAATTACTGCTTTCTTGCTGAAGAAATGGCAAAAAAAAAACAAAAAAATATTTCCGATAGGCTTCTTCCTTTCATCATTGGGGTGTTTAGTTTTATTTTGTTTGTTTGTTTGGCTTGGTTTGTTTTTTTGGGGGGGTCCAAAATATGTATTAATCAGTATAAAATATAAGTTCATATATCCTCCCCAGAGCTGTGGCTTGTTTCAGGTTGTGGCTGGGTCCCCAGAAGATGAAACGTGAGAATAAGTGCTGCAGACTCTGAAAACACTTTGAAAAGACTTAAAACTACTAAACTGGGGTTTGAAGGTAATGAGGACAGTTCATGTAAAATAGTATAATGGTCTGGTAAAATGTTTAGAGGAAAAGTAGTATTTATAACTGTTGTGTTTTCTTTGTTGTTGTTGTTTTTTTGTTTGTTTATTTGTTTTTTACTAAAATTAAGTACATTACTTTTCCTGCAGATTTTGTAACCACCTAATAATACAAAGTGATAAATTGCAATGGTTTAAAACATTGGTCTAAAATCTGTTAATATATGTCATATAACTGGAAAGTTTACTTATATAATTTTACAATATTTATACAATTAAATATTAAAACAAGAACGCCGGCCGACCCTCAGCACAAATTGTTACATCTTCACAGAAGCAATACTGATTTACAACAGTTCAACATCCCTACATTTGTTACACAGGGATTTGTTGTCTAGTGTTTAATGTGTTTAAAAGGACTCTGAAGTTTTTCCTCAGCCTGGATTATTTTCTGCCTTTTCCTACTGACAGACCAATTTTGCAGAATACTTCGTCAAACTTAGATCTGAGCATCGCAAGGCAGCTATACCATGTAAAATGGGAATACCTTCAGGATTTAAGGAAGACTGTCTTCACACTTAATCCAATTCAACACCATCTTTCACGTATATGTAAACACTGATTTTTAAAGTAACTTTGAAATACGTGAACTCATCCTGTAGCATGGCATTGAAATGTCCAATTTATACCAAAGCGGGGTCTGCAGTGTTGATGTCAAACTCACCCCAAAGGCAAAACCTACAGCCTCAGCTGACTCCGTTTAAAGACTGAAAGCAAAAAAAAAAAAAATGTATCTTATTCACACTTTCATGTAAAACTTAATTGAAAGATTTTCATTCCCCTCTTATTTCCATTCTGTGGTATCTGTTGATTTTGTGAGTGGACTGAAAAGCACAAAGTGTATTTAAAAAACATGTACTGCAAGGTCATGTAAAAGGAACTCAGGTGCTGGGAATCTGTGTAGCTATTTCAAAGTTGAGCTAATTTTCAAAATGTTGCAATCACCTTATTTTTAATTACATTTTTTTTTCTCTGAATGTAAAAATATTTTTCCTTTCCCAGCATCCTCTTTTTATTGTTCATCGTGAGAGACTCATAAAAGCAACAAAGAAAATTGATTATCCAGGAGACCAGCAGAGTGAGAGCAACCAAGCATTATTCAAAGATCAAAATAAACAAACCAGGATGTCAATAGAGAGTAATTTGTGGGTGGTTTATTCTTTTTTCCTTCTTTTTCTTTTTTCTTTTTAATTAGAGGGAACTTACGTGTTGTCTGTAATGACTGTTAAATTATTTCAGACAGGTATGTTCGAGATTTCTTATCTGCCTTTCAAAATTTTAGTGCTGTCTTCCACTTTATTGGATATTCCCTCAAAATTGATCGTTATCATGATATAAAAGAGATGCTGACCACCTGACCGGGTTGTTTCACTGAGCATCAAGTCCTCTAGTGCCAAGTTCGATGCATGTGTTCAGCCGCTGAAGTTTGTATGGGTTTTGCTGAGAAAATACTACTAGATCGTAGTATTGACATACAGCCCTCAGAAGGAAAGTCTGTCTCTAAACTCTAATTTGCACATTTACATTCTGTCTTTGGGTTTCACAGTGAGAAACTATGAGAGGATTTTTGTATCTGTTCCTTTACACTCCGATGATGAGATAGGGGCCAGATTCATCCCTGTATCATCTGGTGGTGCAGGTTTGTTCTGGTGTAACGGCTGCAGCTGGAGCAGTGCTGTGCTGAAGGACTTCTGATAGGTGCTGCAAGCAACCTGGGAAGGGCTCGGGGTAAATGTTTGGATGTTTCAGAATTGCCTTATTGAAGCAGAGACTGAGAAGCAAACTTTAATTTCGCGAGAATCTTTTTGAAGGCAAACTCGTGCAGGTTCTGTAAAAAGTGCTGTGTCTGAGAATAGATTTATACATTTTTTCTTGTGTTAATTAGCAGATTGGGTGAATTATATGATATAATATGATTATGATGTGATTGATATGATTATGATGTGAATGATATGATATAATATGATATATGATATTATATATGATATTATATGATATATGATATGATGTGATAAACTGTTTGGGATCCCAATTATACAGATACTTAAACGTCTGTCCACGGTTCATCTCCTCAGTTCTCTTCAATAGATGAGCATCTAAAAACCTAAATGAAAAGCAGAAGAAACATGTCTTGACTTCAGCCCCTATCTTTGCTCCCGCATTTATCTCACATTGCTCTGATGAGGTCAAAGGATGGCAGAGATGTATCCAAAGGCACGATCGAGCCTTTTATCAATGCAACAGAAATGTAAAGGTGGTTTGTCAGACAGCAGGACCAGATCCTTGCCCAGAGCAAGTAGCTTTAATGTGTCGACTTGGGATTGAGCTGTTACACTTGACTTGGGGTGACTGGGGGTCCCCGTTTCGTGATGGCTGTTAATGCATTTGTTTAAAATGTTTTATTTCACTTTTCATGCCAAATATGCCAGGAAAAGAGTGCTTTGCTTGTGACAGATTTCATTTCAAAGGGGGCTTGTGCTGAATGAGTTGAGGCCACTAAATTCATTTCACTGAGGAGCAGAGAGTGGATGAAACGAGATCCTAAACAGGAAAGATCAATACTTTATTTACTACAATAAACCCTAAACCCAAGTTTATCATTAACTAGTCTTATTTTGTGTTCATATTTGTTGTTGTGGTCTGACGCTTGCTCACACTGTGATAGCTTCATCACAATACAGTTTTTAGAAAATGCATATCGCTTGTCACTCTTTCATTGACACAGAGAACAATCATGTTAGAATTTTATGAACAAAATATTAACTTGCATGGTGTTCCTAATGCATATTAAGTTTACCAGAAATGAGGAGAGCCAGATATGCATTTAATGAAATACTATTAACGGGTCTTACAGCAGGAGCAGTGAGGAATACCTCGTAATTACAGCGTACACATCCATGTACGCCGTACTTTGTTATGGAGGCTTAAGTAGGTAATTAGTATTGCGGTTATGGAGTTGTGAGCTATCTCAGATGATGTCAGCCTCTGTGAACTGCCCGCTCGGTGCCAGCCGTTGGGCTGAGCCCTGAGCAGCTCTGGCTCCAGGCAGGCAGGAGAGGCAGGAGCTCTGCCACCGCGCTTGGGGATGGCAGCAGGGGAGCCACCGGGGGTAGGGAAGGAGCAAGGGAATGATGCTCTTGGTAGGGCACTGTGGGCACAACATGCATTAAAACCCAGCACACACACCTTGTGCTGTCTTATCAGGGGATTCCTGAGGCTGCGTGACAAGTACAAAAGAGAGGAGAGCTCTTGGAAGGAAAAGAGCACACAAGGTTAGCAAGCAAGTGCGAGGTGGAGTTGCTACACCCGGTGACTTCCACGCAGACATATGTGTGCTGGAGCAGTGCTGCAGCAGCGTGTATCGCCGTAAGAGCGTTGATTAACAGCACAACTGTGCTTAATGCAGTGCGGGTTAATGCAGAGTCTGTCTTTAGGAGCGCCTCAAACAGGCTGCGCGTGCAAGAGGAAAAGAAAGAGAGCGACCAATGCACAAAGCTCATTTAACCCGACTGAGGAGCTCTGGAAAACGCGGGTGCCTCCGTGCCTTTCGACGTATTTACAGACCTGGCTGGTTTAATGGCATTCAGCAATAAATTCCATCGCCTTCGGGAGCAATTGATAAAGGTTCTGGTAACCGCCTGCTCCAATCTACTTTGGGGAATGTTAATAAACGGGTACCCGAGAACTCCTAGGTGTGTGCCGTGGAAGAGAGGGAGCTAAATGTCAGCTAATTAAGCAGAGCTGAGACCATGAAAGATCTTGTGAGTTAAAAGTTAAATATTAATATCAGTTTCAAACTTTATGAAAGCCGGCTTAGTGGCAGGGAAGCAGAAGGGATATATATCCAGCATGTTCATGACATTTTATATTTCTAGTTAACCTTGCAGCCGCATTCAAAACTAGCTGAAGTTTTCTTAAAGCAAATTCTGGAAGAGCAGCCAATGAGGAATTATAACAACCCTTGAGGTGACACAGACGTTAATGAAGGAAGAAGGAAAAGATTTCAGTATGGCAATGTTTCTCAAATGCTAAGAAAAAAAAAAAAAAAAAAGTCTTTGCTGTTGTATTAAATGTGACATGAGCAGAAGGTGAGAGTTCAGAAAGCCCTGGTGCTACTCAGAGCTGGATTTGTCCAATGGCGTGGTGGTCAGTGCTGCTCACTGGAGTAATGGGGGCTGAGTTCCAGAAGAAGAAGCACGGGTACAACATGGGTTGGACCTGTTCTGAGAGCCAAATGCCCCCAAAATAAGGTCAGCTTCAGCCACGGGCCACACACCCCTAAAATAAGGTCAGCTTCAGCCGTCAGCTGCTGAACAGGACCAGGCGTGGCAGTGCAATTTCCACCGTGCTCATCAGGAGGGTTTTAACTTCTTCAGCTGTGTGAGCCGTGTCCTGGTGGATGGTGACAACTTTCTATCTGTTGAGATTTTGCCATGCTGAGGCCAGCCTGGCTCTGCCTGGTGCCCATGGGACAGGGCTGTCCTTGCTTTGTGTCCCTGGGGAGTGTCCTTGTGCTCATCCCATTATGCTCAGACAAAACATCAACTGACAACACAAACAGAGCACAAGCAGGTTTTATGTCTAAACTCATACGTGCAAAGACAGCACCCAAGAGGCCCATGTGAGTCTCCAGGTGCCTTGTGCCTACATACCTGGGGGTGGGGGGGAGATGGAGCTGTGCCTCAGGTTAGGCTTAGGTGATCAACATACCCCCATGTGTGTTATTTCCTCTTAATTCCCCCATTATCTCTGAAATACAAAATATAAAACTGAGCTGTTTGAGTTTGGTAGATCTTAGAGTTTCAAACATCTTTTTTCTTCCTTCCAGTCCCCTGGGCTTAATTCCAGCGCAGCCAGCATCACCAGCCCTCAGTCCCCAGACGGTGATACTGCCTTTCCTAAAGAAGCTCCCCGTGCACAACCAAGCAACCTGTAACACAGCCTGATGGTTTAATGCTTTAACCTACCCGGAGCAGGCTCCGGCCATGCCATGTCCCCAGAGGCACTCATGGTCACCTGGGGCTGGGGGCAAGCAGAACAGTGGTGATGCCCAAGTCCCAGATTTGGTTTTCTCAGGGTAATTTTGCTTTGTCTTTGGAAGGTTTTGCTTTGTACAACCAGAGTGGACCACAAAGGAAATGTTGAGGTTTTTTGTACTTTCTGGGTTCAAGTCATCCTCATGTAGTCTTCTACTCTGTTTTTTGTCAGAGCAATCTGAACGCACCAAAGCACTTTGCCAGGGTGTCTAAGCATCTTTACCCACAGCTTAAAATGACAAGGAGTACTGACAAAATTTGGCAGAAATGGAACTAGAAATCAAATATCCTCATTCTTTATCTGACATCTGTTTTGCTGCATGGCATTACTTAACCAGGCATAGTACCAGCACGCAGGCATACACTGATTTTATAATTATGACAATTAATTTTATCTCTATATGTCCATGGGAGGGACTGTCATGAAACTTGGCACTCAAAGGTAGCCTGCAATGTGCAGCACCTAAATCAAGTCTTGATTTCTCCTTTTCAAAGCCCTTGGTTGCACTTGCCCAGGTTAGAGGAGGACCAACCAAATGCATGGTCATAGCTGGCCTGGGCCTCTGGTCCTCATTCCCACCAGACGTGATTTCCCCAGCTAATTCTCACTCTCCAGGGTGACCAACAGCATCTCCTCACCCTGAGGCTGGCTCCAGCTGCTGCTTGAAAATGAATCGAGAAATAGCCCGGTGGTGCTGGGCACAGCCTTTTTGCTTCTTTCCCTGCACAGTCTTTAAGTACTTGGAAGCCCACCTGTCAGCTGCTGGATAGCCTCTAAACAGGGACAGTCATGGAGATCTGTCTGACTGCAATGCTTTCCCACCAGGAGCCTGTGAGGAACAAGAACTTTGCATCTCCTCTTTCATATTTGAGGGATTCCTGACTTGTCTTTGCTGATGGGCATGCAGGGCTCAGTCTGCTGCTCTGATTTATACTAAAACACCATCTCTTCCTTACTCACTGTGGGCTTTACTTCCCTCTCTTTTTTTTTTTTCTTTTTTTTTTTTTTTTTTTACTCCTCCATCTTTTGGCCCTATCTGCCTATTTTTACCCACATATTGCTTTTTTTTTCAGATAGTAAAGACAGAGCTCACATTTTTTATTATATGTTCTTTGGCACAAAACTCACCATCCCAGGCTGTCTAATTCCAGGGGCTTCCTGAAATATTGCTGTAATAGAAATAACAAAGAATATCACCAGATCAGGCCATTTGTCTTCAGGAAAGATCTTCCATCCCTCCTGAAAAGCCTGTAAACAATCCCGGATACGTCTAAGAAAGCCCTGCCCTCATGAAACTGAATGAACAGCTCCGTGATTCATTTGAAGATGATAAAAAGACAAAACACAAATAGCTGAGATCAGCCATCTGATCTTTCACCTTTGTGTCCAGATAAAAACACAGATTCTTAACCTTTGAGCCCTTCAAATGATTTCCTGATGAGCTTCAGCAATGGCAACAAGACTTAAGCTGCCACAGTTCAAGGAAAGTCAGCTTGAAAGCCTCTTTTATACTTCACAGCTATGGGATTTAGTTCTAGATGACAACTGTTTTTAATAAAAATTGTGTTTAACTTGATAGGAAGCTGATTTTTCATGGCTGTAGTTGAGAAGGCAGGAAGGTTACACTGCCTGAGCAGGGCTATCAGCAGAGTTGGTGTTTGGATGGACAATGTTGTTACCTGCCCCATAGAGATCAAGATCTGCTCTTGACTATGCAGGACATCAGGAAGACTGTCCTCTAAGTACTTGAAACACATGGCAGGGGGCATTTTCCAGACACTTTCCAGTAGTCAAAAGCTATATGGGAGGAGTAACTGTATGATCTCATGGCAGATTCGTCCTGCTGATGGTTTATTTACCATATGGCTAAGGAAGAAAAACATCTAGATAGATGCCTGGGGTATAATTTGTTTGTAGCTTTCAGCACTGCAGACAGCAATGTGGTCTGGAGCCACTGGTGTTATTCTGAGATGCTCTTCAACTCTTTGTGATGAGTTTCAATTTACAGCAATTCTTTCGGGCTTTTTAAACTCTGTATAAGCTGCAGGTATGCATGAAAGGTCTCATTTGGCCATTCATGAAAACACCTCTAGAAGGCATCCAGAACACTTTTCAGGTGGTATATTCTCCTCCAGTTTCATGAATGCTGCAGGAAAAAGTGGCACATGTTGTGGCACCCAGACTGCTCTCCTCGAGGCTGCAAATGCCCAATTCTTTTCTTGATGAGACTTGTTCTGTAGCAGGAAGACACCAATGATTTGACTGACCTTACTCTTGATTTAGAATCTCCTGAGAGAGAAAACAATCCAGCATCTTGACATGGTCACAAAAAAGAGCTTTTCTCACTGACCAATTTTCCAAATAATATTTCTGACTAAAATAGCTTTTTCCACAGGAACATTGCTATTTGCCATGCTCTAAATTTGACTTCCATAAATCCTCAGTGGGATGCCCAGCATATTTTTAAAAATATATCTAAAAGAGTCTAAACTTCTCTATTTTGACAGACCCTTTCATGCTTTTCTACCATTGGAGGCAGTTCTAAAAGATGCTTCAGGCAGAAAGCAGGGGTTACATTAGACTTAACAAGAGTGGACGATTCCTTGAAAAGCCGGGTTGTACAGAAACAGATAAAGAGCTGAGTTCTCTGTGTAAAGCTTCATTATCAAATCAAGGTAAGTCATCTAATATTTGGAGCTTTTCTAGTCTGAGTTAAGAACAAATCAGCAGAAAATGTAACTGGTGCTTCATGGACACTGTCCATACAACATGAATTTTGTTCTCTTTGCAAGTACCCAGGTGTAGGAACACTTCTCAGCACCAGCTCCCACCTCTAGCAGCTCTTGTTCACCCTGTTACATCTTGGGTCATGAATGAGCTATACCCAAGATACATAGCTTGAGTCTTCTCTTTGTGAGTGTTTCCCACTTTTTTCTCCCACAGAAGGGAAAGAGTTGCAAAACCCAACAATTTACTTTCAAGAAGGAAAACACAAGACCCCTTTATCTCTGCTCCAAGCTTCCTAGCAGACACTGTCCTTTCCTGAGATCTTTGCTATTTCAGAGTCTGGCAGAAATCAGTAAGGACGGGATTTCTTGACTTTATAGCTGTTATTTTTTTTTTCTTTTGTACCTCTGAGACTTGACACCACCAGCCCTCCTGACAGCCATCTCTTCTGCTTCTTCTACACCAAAACCAAAATCGCTCTGAGCAGAAGCAGATTGTCCCATCCAGTCTTAGTGGAGTGGTTGATATAATCCTATTTGGTACTCAGAAAGCAATTTTATACTTTTATCCAAATTTTCTAGGTAAGGAGATTTTTTACTTCCAAGTAACCCACCAGCCTCCCACTTTTTTGCTGTACACTACACACAAGAGTACAGGTTTGGAGTAATTAATAAAAAGCCAGGCAAGTGCTTTCCTATCTATCCATGACAAGAATTTTTGTGTCTGCACTTGGGGAAGGCTGAAAGTGATGCTGAAGAGCCCTGGTTTTGGTCTGGACCCCACTGTTTGACTCTGCCTGGATGATTTTCCTCCGGCCCCATTTCCTCCCTCCTGGGGAACAGCCACAGCCCCGTACCTCAAGCAAGGTGTCAGCCTCTGTACATCACCAGACTGACCTCTGTCTTATGCAGCTCCTGTACAAGAGTAACTTGAATTGTGGTCGTCCTGTCCAAGTCCTCCAGAGCCTGGAGAACTTCATGAGGCCACATGGGACAGGAGAGGGCGAGAAGCAGAGACCTTCCTTGCACACTACTATGGGGATATATGCTAGTTCCTAGCCCTGCAGGTATCATGGGGAGGGTTCCCACCTAGCCTTCATTCAGAAGTCTGGCAGAGCAATTCTGCGATAGCAGTTTCACCAACAGGCTGCAGACTTGCTTCTTCGGAGGGCAGAAACCAAGAAACCTCTTCCAGGTCAAGATAAGAATAATTTTAAAGTGCTGGGTGCTGGAGTCTCTGTGCTGCTGTCCCCTCCAGGTCAGTTGTGTCCTGCCAGGTGCTTGTGTCTTCTCCAGGGAGAAGGAGATATGGGGAGGGATTTGGAGCCCTGGGGGGATTTCTAGGGGTGAACCAGGCTGGAGAAGAGAAGGGAAGGGATGGGACAGAGACACAAAACCAAAGAAAGCAAGAGGAGCAAAGAAATATAAGAGTAATAAAGAAAAGAGAAAGAAGTGTGGAGCAGAGGGTTTACAGCACGGCTACATGGGGCACAAGGGGTACCAGGATTTGAAGGGGAGAAAAAAAAAAAGAAACAGCTGAGCACAGCAGCAGAAAGCAGCTATAACTGTACAAGATAAAATTAAATATTGTTGGTGTTTTTTTTTTTTTTGACATTGTTGATACCAAGAATGAACTTTTTAAGATTTTTTTTTTTCATTAAAATCAGCAATAGTAGCAAATCTGTTAAAAACTAGGGAAATATTGACTGTCCCTCCCCCAGACAACCATGACTGGGGTGCTGGTGGCAGTGTGGCACCTGCTGAGAGATGTAGGAAATACTGGGCTGCACTTCTTTTTCCCCTAAAATGTGGGAAAATGTATTTCCAAAATTAAAAAGAAAAGAAACCAAGATCCCCAAAGGAAATTAAGTTAAAGGTGAGTTTAAAGAGATCTGCATGGAGACAAGAGGAAAACCACAGCTTATGGGGGAAGAAGAGATCAAGATGCAAATCAAACCGTGCTGGCAGGGCTCTGTGGTGCCAGGTCCTGTGCTGGAGCTGGTGCCCAGCCCTGGCCCTGCGGCGCCACATCCACCAGATGCAGACCTCACTCCAAAGATGATGTTTCCCCAAACTGAGAAACATTTGCTGGGACTCCAGCAAGTACCAAAAAGACTGGCTGGGGACATGGTGCTGATCTAGGCTGTCATTCTGTCCCTTTCCCCCTGCAGTAGTGAGAGTATGGACGTGCACAGAGTCCTCTTGCTGCATGTACCTCATCCATCCCCACATTTTTTACAGCTTGGCAATATCTTTAGGAGGCATCCTGGGCATGTTTTGGGAAAGGACAGCTTTTATTGCCACCCAATATTCCCAATTTCCCCTACTCCCAGCAGCATCCCCAGTATGGCAGCCCATGCAACAGAAGGATTTTTGGCACGGGGCATTCCTGCTCCCAGCCCTGAGATCCCCCATCTGTAAGCTGGGGGGAGAGGAAGGCCTTCACCCTCATCTTCACGGGGAGAAAACAGGCACAATGAAATCAATGGCCACGGTGCCACCTCCATCAGCCAGTGGCCACTGGCAGTGTGGCCCTCCTGGTGCTGCAGTAGGAGCTGCTTCTGGGCTCTGGGATGGTATAAAGGTTAATTAAAGCTGGTGCTCTGGGAATTTAATTAACACCGTTTGCCCATTAGCTGCAGGATCTCAGCCCAGCCAGCCTGCGGTGGCACAGTCCCACCTGCCAGAGCTGAGCTCTGCTCTCACCTGCGTCAGGGCAACAGCTCTGCAACCATGCTGGTGGCTCTGCCTGGGCACGGTGCTCCGGTTTCTATCAGCATTTAATGGAGTCGCCAAAAGTGGGACAAGGTCTCCCAACCTTGTCTTGGCTGAGAGTTGGCCAAATGGCATTGGATTCAGGGTGTATCACTGTGAAGCCAGGTCTTGGAGTAGACCAGGACCAGAGGTTTGCTCCTCCAGGAGCAAATATAGGGATGCAAGCAGCAGCATCTTCAGGTGTCCATCACTCCACGTGTCTCCAAAGCAGCCCAGATGGTGCAAAACAGCCCAGATTGTGTGGGGATGGTAGCATAGGTCTGATGGTCCAGATAACTCTTTGCACTGCCTCTGCCACCAACTTCCCCCATGACCTCAGGCACATCACTTTGCTCTTCCCTACCTTCATCTCCCCATCTGGCAAGAGGAGATAATGCTTCCCTGCCTCGTGCAGCTATTGGGAAGATCAGTTCGTCATCATTTTTTGAGGTCCTGAGATGCTACGGGAGATGTATAATGAGACAGACAGAAAGAGAGAGAGATAAATCAATCTCTTTTCATTCGAGTGAAAACAGGCACTGCAGGTGCAGTGTTTGAGATTAATCACCAGAAAAATTAGTTCCCTCAGTGTCTTTTCAGTAAGAAGCAGCAGCCATAGGGCCCAGTCCTGGCGAGAGCTGTGCACACGAGGAACCTACGCTCGAATTTGGGGGGAGAGTGTGAGTACAACTGCTAATGTGAGTAAGTAGCTACAGACCATGTACCTCCAACTTCTGGAAACACCTAAATAAATGATGTGTCCCAAAAAATGCATGTCCCAGACTCACCAGGGTGCCGCTGGATATTCCCCTCAGACATCTATTGATGCCCTTCATCAGCCAGCTGCTAATAAGGCTGCTGGCTTTCCGTGGTGCTGAGGCTCCCAGCTTTTTTGCAAATCAGACAAAACAAGAGTAAAAACAGATATGTTGCTGACGTGCCTTACTTATAGTGTGATTTTATATATGCTATATTTTTTTTATCAAGTTATTCTCTTCCTACACCACATATTATATGTCTGCTCTACAGGAAACCTTGTCAAATATATTTTCCTTTGTGTTTGTGTGTGATTGTTGATATCAGGGTTGATATCAGAAAAGTGACACATTAAAGGCAGTGAGGTGTTATTTTAACTTCTCCACTACTATGCCCTGTATGAAACACTTTTTTCTTTTTTTGTCCAGACCAGAGCATGGAGCCCTTTAACAGGCCAGACTCGAGTCAGAAAGTGAATAGGGTTATATATTCAGTTGCCATAGTTGCCATATGGTGCCAACATTGAATGAAATAAAATAAAAGTCCAGGAGGACTGCAAGTCAACACTGGGGCAGCCGGCACAGCACCGACCCTGCGACAAAACTCGCAGTCCAGGCAGAGGATTGCAGAAAAAACAAAACACAACTGGAAGAAAAACTGCTGCAAACGCTGAAGAAGAGTCTCAGCAAAGGGTAAGTGAAAAGAGACTCTGCAGAGCTGTGTCTGCGCCAAGGAGCTACGGCCCCAGTGCCGAGCCAAGCGAGGCGTTGGAGGGAACTCATCCAAGCGTTCGGCGGCGAACAACTCGGACAATTGTCGCGGCGAGAGGAAACAAATCTCAGCCCCGCTCAACCCTTGGTCATCCTGAATGCACAATGAAAGGGCCAAGGTCTGCCGGCAGCTCCGAGGGAGCTGGGAGGGCTGATGCTCTGAGGATGAGAAAGAGCAAGGAAGGAAAAAACAAGTGGACATAAACAAATATGACAAGGCTGCCAGGCAGCTGGGATGGGCTTGGGGATGGGGAAGATATTGCAGAGCTGCCGGTGTTGAATGTGTGCTGCAAAAAGGGCGGCCGGCATTGTGGTATTTCGCGGATGTGAGAACAAAAGATTTTAAGCAGTAATAGTTGGTGATGGGGAAAAAAAAATAAAATAAAAACAACCCCCTCAAACTGTTTGTAAAATATCCGGTGGCTCAGCATTCACAGAGAGTTACAGGATGCTGATTAGCCTGAGCACAATTCACAGTATCCTTGTGTTGTTATTTCTTCCACTTTTAGTTAACAGAGCCCACCCGTTCTAATTAAAATAGATTCATGAAGACTGAGAGTTGGTTCCAGAAGCCCAGACTATAACATTGGAAGGTTTATAGATAGAGGGGAAGAAGAAGGAAAAAAAAAAAAAAAAAAGCTACCAGAAAACTATCACCCAGGAGTGCCAATATTACCAGGAAAATTAGAAAGGCTCTGCAATCTCTCCCAAATGTCTCTAGGAACTTGGAGCCACATCCATCTCCTGCAGAAGGCAACACGGGTCTGAGGAAGGAGTAGGCTGCATGAATTTACCCCTGCTCAGGATCCGGCCTTACTTGCAGAAGTGGAGCAAGGAGATCTGTAAAATGTGCCAAAATGTTGGCTCTTTGGGTCAACAGCAACCTTCCATCCACATTTGCTGAGAAGCAGTTAAATAACGGGTGGCGAACGTAACAAAAGGAGGAAGGATCCCCGCTCCTGTTTGGAGGCTGATTTCTTAATTCCAGAAATATGACAAAGGCAAGAGCCAGCAAAAAGCCTGCCCGAGCATGGAGCCACCGATGGGCTTTTTATATTCCATAGGAGGGCAACGTGGACCAAGGCATGCGTGGGGATGGAAGATGCTGGCGTACGCCGTGCACACTGTATTTAACAAAAGTCAGCAGACCGCAGGCGAGGAATACTGTACAGCCAGGGAAGCAGGGGGACTCCTGCAAGAAACCGTAATTAAGCTGCAAGAGACGACTGTTCCCCTTGAAATGAAGAACGGAGAGAACAAGGAGCGGCCAACGCGGCTTCATAAGGGACCGTGCAAAGATCTGAGGCTTTAATTTTTTTTAATTAAAAAAAAAAAAAAGCTGTACTCAAAATTAGAAAGCAAGAGGGGGCAGGGAAGGAATCAAACAAGCACACTGAGATTCAGTTAGGGATTATAGGGGAAATAATAAGGATAAGGGGGGGAAAAAGAATTTAAAGCTAACCAAAGAACTTAAAAAGGGCTTTAAAATCTGTATCAAAGGGAAAAGACATTCTGGAGAGACAGTAGGCCCATTAATTAATTAGAAGGGGATTAAATTAAGGGTGAATCAAAAATGTCTGGGCTGCTGAACTTTTTCTAAAAAAAATAAATAAATCTACCCTCAATAAGAAGAATAAAAGAAGTTAGGGCAGTTTTTGTAAGAAAGTCAGCAAACTTAGCAAAATGAAATGTAAAAAAGTGGGAGAATGCATGGCAAATTATCTGTTGGAATTTTTATTTTATTTTATTTTCACAGG
Source organism: Netta rufina (assembly GCF_964035555.1). NCBI lineage: Eukaryota > Metazoa > Chordata > Aves > Anseriformes > Anatidae > Netta > Netta rufina. The sequence continues at coordinate 8,663,781 of NC_140124.1, read as the reverse complement.
ATCTCTGAGAGAGTATTACAGTTTTCTGAGCTGTCTATTACTAAATTTTCTATCCTATAAGTAGTTTGCGGGATATTCTTGTCACAGCATACCCCCATGCCACGTTGCCCAGCATGAGCACTTGCTCCCCAAAGCTGTTGGGAGCAGACCACTCAAGTGGGTTTTTCTCCATGACTTAGGTGTCACCTCCCCACCAGGCACAGCTTGCCACCAGCCAGCTTTGCTCACCAGCACAGCTTCCTTTCCCAAAATATGGTTTTAAATCTGGTTTCTTGCGAGCGGTCCTACAGCAAACCTCGTTTCCCAACTGTCTACAAGATCTAACCTGGAATTTCTTAAAGCCGTGCACAATAAATAACACAATCAGGTACAATCCTACAAATAGGACCATAAATATAAACTAACTAGCCTGGATTTCTCTGCTGCTAAGGGAATTAGCTAACAAATTTCCTAAAGCACTGACAATTTCTTTTTTTTTTTTTTTCTTCTTAATGAAAAACTGAAAAGCTGTAGGAAAATGAGAAAGAAAACGTTAACAATGCCGGAAGAAAGCTGATCCTGCTTGTCTTCTAGTAAAGGCAACAGATCTCCTGCAGCAATTAAAGTAAAGGAACAAATATTGTGAGAGAAACGTCAACTGAGGCTTAGTTACATGGAGAAATAGGCCAAAATAAACCATTCTGGAAAAAAAAAAAAAAAAAAAAAAAAAAAGTCAGACTAAGAAAGAATCTTCTACATAGGCTATATCCCCAGATAAATGTCTTTTTGGTTCCAAATAATCACAGGATCTTCTAGAGGAGCTTCCCAGCACCAAATGCCATTTCTCTTAGAGCAGCCCATCCAGAGAACGTGTTTCAGACATTGTAACTAATTCTTATTTCACCACGGGTATTCCAGGCATTTTCCCAGGCATACATCCTTGCAGCTGGATTTAAGGATGTTTGGAGGACCAGGAGAGCATCCCTGTGGCTGGAGTCACTGCAGTGGTGTTACAGCAAGAAGCAGTGGGGATGGGGTGATGAGGGTAGAGGAGCACCAGGTGTTGATGGTGAAGCAAAGTTTTTTGTGCTTACAGCCAAAATAATGAGCCTGCCAGCATGCACTTCATCACATACCTGAGTCCTATTGACTCCTGAAGGTTATAAGCACATGCTTAAGTGATTTGCTGAACGGGGAGCTTCTTTACCAGCTATTTTAATGATCTAAAGGAAGAAGTGAATGGTTTGTTGATGCAATGAGCAAACTAAACTAAGCTGGGTGGATTTAGAAATCCCAGCAATGAGAGCAAAATAATGTAAAGGAATCTGAAAAGGTTGGAAAAAAAAATGAGTGGAGAATAAAATGAGATTCAACATCGAAAATAGAAGCTACTACGTTTGTGGAAAAATAATCTAAAACCCAGATATTCAATCAGTGATAAAAACCCGAGAAGCAGTAATGCTGCAAGAGATCTAGAGATGATAGTGTGGAGTAAATTAGACATGAGTTTGCCTTGAGATATGGCAGCAAAAAAGGCCAATTTGATTTGGGGCTGAAGACATCACATCACAGCGCAAGGAGGTAATAGTCCGTCTGCATATGGCTCTGGTGCGGGAGCGCCTGCAGTATTTAATTATGGGCACCACATTACCTGAAAGATAGTGACAGATTGAAAATTATTCAGAGGAGAGCAATAAAAATAGTTCAGAGCCTGGCAGGATTGAGTTATGAACAAAGGCAGAGCGATGTGGACGCAGAGCTTCGTGCATGCCACACCAGTGTAAGACCCGTGCTGCCACCAGCCCCACGTCCCAGGTGGCAAAACACAGGACAGAGGGGTGCTGGGGGAGAGCAAGAGGAAAGGCTGATGGTAGAGGGATGGGAGCACAAGGCATTTGCAGCTCTAATACCCAACCCAACTGAAAATGTGGGAAATGTGCATGCTTTGATTTTCCCTTTTATTTATATATATTTTTTAATTTTTTTAAATTTTTTGAAGGATGCATACATTTTTGTTGAGATTGGAGGAAGTGGAGAGAGTGTTCCACAGAAGCTAGGAGAAGTGAGGACAAAGGAGGAGGAGCCAGGACAGGAAGCCCAGGTATACCCAAGTGGCTCTGTGAGTTAATAGAAAGGTCTGGGGAGGGGAAGAGGAGGCAAATTCATGCCTTGTTTTCTTTTATTTCCTAAAAATGGAGTTTGATAGAGAGAAGTAGTAAGGAAGGACCACAATAACACTTACAGTAAGGAGCACTATGGGAAAATCTGTCACAGAAAAATTTTGCAAATACTGGCATCATTGGGGAATGACAAGAAAATGCAATGGGGTGCAGTTCTGAAGCGGCAAAAGCTAGCAGGGACAAGTGCAAATGCTCCTTTCCAAAATCTTCCTGACCTGCTAAATCATCCTTTGGTACACCTTGTCAACACAAATGGTGAAAAAACACAATTTAAAGCAATGAGAAGTGGGCAAATAACTTGAAAATGGAGCTATCTATATTGGGGCAGGACCCAAGCTCCCTGTGCCTTGCAATGAGCTCCTTGTGAGATGGTGGCACATCGCTCACACATGGCACCCTCAGTTCCCAGTAGCACCTCCGTGTCCTTGTCTCAGTATAACTCAGTTCTTTCTGAGCCAGGTTGCACTTTTACAGTATAAGACAAGAGTGGACAGGATAAAATCTGGGTGTGTTTTGCACATAGACCCTGGAAAGCAACTTTTGTGTCAGAAACAGTTTTATGACATAACTGAAGGAAGGATTGCATGAGAGGAGTCCGGGCTGTACCTTTAAGATTTCCCAGGATTTGGGGCATGTGGATGCCACTTTAAAAGCACTGTCATTTCCTGTATTTGAAAGTGACTCTTTTCTGAATAGTATTTCACTGGGGATTTTCTCTGGGAACAGAATGGAGCTGGATGAAAAGAGTGCAGATTTACACACTTCTTCTCAAGTTGAGCTGCTGTGCAAATGCGCTCCGCTCACATTCCCCCCACCTTTTTTTTTTTTTTTTTTAATCTCATCAATTTAAAATACATTTAGAATTTTTACAGGTTTCCACAGCTCCTATAAACACAAAAGAGTTTGTTCCTGGAGCTGGAAAGCTGGCTGCAGTGGGGTGAGCAGCACCCCTAGCAAGGATCCTCGCTGCTGGCCAAGGGGGTGCCCTGCTTCTCGGCTTCCCATATTTTACATGGGTAGATTTTAATGGAATTCAGGTGCCATGCAAGGAGCAGGATCCCTTCTGCCAAGTGACTGCTCTGCTCATGGGGCTGTGAGCTCCTGGGCATCATGTCCCCAGTGGCATGAGCCTGGGCATGGGAACAAGCAGAGATCTGGGAAGAGCATCAGTCCCAGCAGAGAGGAGGAGTCAGGTGGCAAGGGGGGGTGAAACTTGAAAGTGAAGGCCTCAATGTTGATATCTTGTAGCTTTTTGTTGATGGTAGTGCTTGGTGCCTTCTTGGTGTACATTAATAAATGCTTCTGTTGTCCATGTCTGGTTGAGTTTCCCTTGGATGTTCTCCCAAGAAAGAGAAAACTTCCCTTCCCTTCCCTTCCCTTCCCTTCCCTTCCCTTCCCTTCCCTTCCCTTCCCTTCCCTTCCCTTCCCTTCCCTTCCCTTCCCTTCCCTTCCCTTCCCTTCCCTTCCCTTCCCTTCCCTTCCCTTCCCTTCCCTTCCCTTCCCTTCCCTTCCCTTCCCTTCCCTTCCCTTCCCTTCCCTTCCCTTCCCTTCCCTTCTCCTCTGAGGTGGGACTTTCAGTGCCTGTAGCCCCTACGGGCACTCACGGCACAGCCTCAGACAGGTCTTTGAGGAAGGACTTTGCCTTTGGAGCAAACAAGGTCTACCACAAGGACAGAAAGTTGCATTTTCTCTGCAGGTGGGAGGCAGCCCTGACCCATACCCAGTATTTCCTTGCCTGAGAGTGAGCCTGTGAGGGTTGGGGCCACTCATCAGGGCTGGTACCTGGGTGGCCAAGCTAAGGGGAAGCTTCAGGAGCCCCACATCTGTGTGGCAAAACCAGAAGAGTTTGGCTTTTACAAGCACACATATATCATGTGAATTGTCTTCACTGAAGGCAATCAGTCAACTTTCCTATTTAAAAATGACCTGTATATATGAATAGATACGTCAGCATTAAAATAGGGGCTGACCTGAGAGGGGAAATATCAAAAAAAAAAAAAAAAATTCTGCTGAAAGACATGTGTTTCTCATGATGCTGACAGTCAAAAAATGGGATATTTAGAACAAAACACCACGGTCTGAAAACCCCAAAGCCACCAGCACGTTCTGCAATGAAGTCTCATCATCTGGTCAGCACTGGGGGCAGCACTGCAGGGTCCATCTCATGTACCCTGAGCATCCCCACCTGCTCCCCTAACCCAGCCTCAGGAACCTCCAGGGCCAGATTTTTTGCAATACTCCCAGGTAACCTCTCCCAGAGCTTAACTCTCTTTATAGTTTGACATTTTAGCTAAGATCTAACCTACATTTTTTTTTTTTGGCTGCAAATTAAGCTGATTATTTCTCATTCTACCCCCAGTGGATCTGGAGAACAACTGATCGTGTTTTTCTCCGCAACAGCCTTTTACATCTTGGAAAACTATTACCCGTCCTCTCTTTCCTAAATTAAACAAACCCAGTTTAATCAGGCTCTTCTCACAGGTCAACTTTTCTAAACTTCTTCATCCTTCTTGATCTTCTCTGAACTTTTTCCCATCTTTTTTTGAAGTTCAGCACCCAAAATGCAGCACAGCCCTTGAAATCCAGCTTCCCCACTGCGGATCAGCCTGACCCATCTCTCTCGTTAACACACTGCAAAAAGGGTTTTGCCCTGGTTTTCCACATTTTTCTTTTTTTTTTTTTTTCCCCATCGTTTATGGTTCAGCACAAGCCCCAGCCCCTTTTCTGGAATTCTGCTGCAGAACCACGTCTCGGTGATGGCACTCTGAGGGATTTTAAATGCATTTCTCTGCTGTGACACAGCTGAGGTTTGCAACACAGTTGAAATGAAGGTGAAAAATCTCTACCTGGTGCAACACAAATGAACGTATGTAATCTTTTTCGTTTCAGTAAACTCGCTTTTAAAACGTCTAGGTTTTAGCATCACAGACATAATCCTCTTTTGAAATATATATTACAACATCATAAGTATTCTTTAGGGCTTTGGAAGTCATCCCTTAATAAAGTCATACCCAAAGTTGTAATGTTACAGCCGGTGTCAGACATTAAGGACTCTGCAGGATAAATTAATGCACAAAATCCTAGCGTATGGGTCAGGTTTTCCAGGTATCAGGAAGGGCTTTCTAATTTGTAATACAAGCAATGTCTTTTGTACATTCATAACTTCATGGCTTGTTAAAACTGAGCAATTTTTAATAAACTAATTATGGTTATCATTTACGCTGCTGTTTTACCCTTTGCACTTCACTGCCTGTGGACGATTTCCAAACTTGCTCTACATATGCCTTTATAATAAAAATAATACAGCGTAAGTTCATTTTCCTGTTATATTATGTATTAAAATTAATTAAGAACAATCCTTTAAGGCATTTCAGAGTTGCTGAAGTCTTTTATTTATGTTGACTGATTTTAATTTTGAAACACTTGTGCTTCAAGAACCTCATACTATTAAAATGAAGTTAACACGATCTTTTAAATGAACACAGCAATTGCAATAGGACCTGAACTGTGTGCAGGGCAGCTGCTTTATGTTATCTTGTCAAAAAGATAAATGTAGCCATGATATGTAAAGCACAACATATCTCTTCTTAATTTTTAACTATTTTTAATTTCATTTTCCTTTTCTTTTTCCTTTTCTTTTTCTATTGTTAATATCATTATTTTCCAGATTTTCGGTAGTTCTATAATAATTCTAAATTGCCTTTTCCTAACTTCACATCACTAGATGTATTCAACTAAAATAAAACATTTCAGAAAAAAAATATATAACATGATGAATATTGTCTTGGAAAAAAATATTACAAGGGCTCTGTTTTCGGCCAAATGTGTTAAGATTTCCCTTTAAAGGAAAAAAAGCACTTGCTATTCTTTGAAAGGTAGGATTTCATCAAATAAAAAAGTCCTTTTCAAAAGGTGAGCTGAGAGAAGGGGCTGCTAGTGATGTCCTGGTTCCCCGTGGCACCGCAGATCTTGTGCCGAGCCAGGATCGGCTCCACAGCAGCAACCAGTACCGGGCACCTTCAGACCCCCTGCAGGACGCCCACCCCCTGTTTTCCTGCTTTGCTCCTATTTGAGCAAAATATCCAACACAGGTTGCAAATAGGAGACCAACAGCACATCTCTCTGAGATGTTTTAACTCCATCGGGCTTTATTGCCCGTGTTTTCCTGGTGAACTATCCTCCTTACTGTGTCTGAATACTATTGTGTATTGGCAATCCTAAAATGCATTTTCTTTTTTTTTTATATATATTATTATTTTTATTTCATTAGATAAATATCTAAAAGTCATCTATGCTTTTCCAAACATAGGTTTTCTTCCCATATTAATTGCATTTGTTAATCTCACAAAAGCAATGAGCAAATACCGAGGAGATTGTACAACTTCAGCTGCTCTGCAGACACCCTGATATTTTCACAACGTGCTTTATAATTGCTGTAACAGAGGCACGTCTAGCATGATCACAGTGTATCAGTTCTCGTGAACACTGCAAATGTGGCTGGTAAGACGCAAGTAAGAGCTTTCCAATAATGGGGGTAATTTATGCACCTTTATTATGGAAATATTTCCAATCCGCTGTTAGATTTGGGTGTAGTTTGCTTATTTAAGCATAGAATGTCACTCTGTCATTTCACACTTCTCCACCATCCTGTCTGTTGATTACACTTTGTCTGAGGCACACAAAACAATTAGGTATTGAGAGAGTTTAGGGCTTATGCATAGGAAAGGAAAATAAAAAATAAAGGCAAATTTACTCGTTAAGAAATGTTGCTGCCTTGGCCAAAAAAAAAAAAAAGTGTTCCAAAACCCCATAAGAATATTCACCCTGGGAAAATAGTGAGCATTTAGATTAAATGGAAGCAGAAGGACAGCTTTGTGCTTTTGATAGCATGGGAAATACAGAATGCTACCCCTCACCCCGTGCTAGAGATCACACCTTGCTGAAAGTCATGGCCACACGATGGCTTTCTGGGGATGAGTGCTCAGCCCTGGGAAACTGGGCACATCTGGGGACTTGCCCAGCTCTGGAGGTTGTTTTCATCCCCAGGAGTGCACGTTAGGTGCAAGACCAGAGGTTGGTATATCACCTTGGGGACCACTAGGAATGGCCCAGACCCTGCTCTTGGTGGGATGGGATGATCTTGAAGGTTTTTTCCAATGTAGACACTTCTACGATCCTGTGACTCCTCGTCCCCATGGCCGCTCTCCACCCGCCCTGTCACGTGCTGGCCTTTTCATCCACAGAGCTGGCTCCCTCCCCGGGGAGCTGGCACGCGAGCTGGCCATAATGCCAACGGCGTAAGTACCTCATTTCCCATCTGCCAGCCCTGAAAGCCTCACGGGGACAGAAGACGCAAGCTAACACGCCCCCCCTGCTTACCTGACTGCCCTTTTAGGCTGCTCTCATTTGCCAGCACCGTGGCCAGCAGGGACCGTGCAGCTCACCAGGTCAGGGATGTGGCCTCTGTCCTCGCACTGTCACCCTTTTTTCCCCCTCCAGCAACATGATCAGATATAATTACAGGAGGAGGACGGGTGTGTTGTCAACTTGAGCTGTTTATCAAGAGAGTGATGCTTTAACTATGACTTTCCCAGGCTGCAGCATTTTCAGGCAAGCCCAAATCCCTCTTGCAGTTAGCATCCTTACATGGGAACGGCATTTTTAGCATTTATGATTACAAAAATCTCATGTTTGAGCAAGATCTGAGATAAGATTTTAAGAACCTATTTGTCTAATAGTCTCGCTGGGATATATTACCGCATGCAAAACCGTGTGGGCTGAGAGCATAAAAGTGGTCTTTTCGATCAGAAGATGCTCATATTTCTGAACACAGAGCCGCCAGCCAAGGAATAGCTATTGCCAGGCAGGCAGTAATTGATATCCCTAATGAAGTGACAGTTGTCCTTCAGGTGGGATGAGCCCTGCACCCATTGGGGAAGATGTCAGAGCTCCCTTGGTGGGAGTCCTGTGAGAGCCAGCCCCTCAGGAGCTCTGTGTGTGCTTGGGGACCCACGTGTCCCCCTGGGGTCCCATGCTAGAGGGGACCCTGCCTGCAGAAGGTGCACTCACTGCTAGGTCAGCTGTTCCAACATGGGAGGGGGTAATTGGGGCTGCAATTAGCAGCAGAAATACCCCTGCTTCTGAGGAAGGAAAGACATGGCTCTGAGGAGTGCTTTATTTGTGGACACACCACCCGAACTCAGAGCACCTCTGCCAGTCGTGGGTCCAAGCACGGATTTACACACGGAGGAGGACAAGTCTGCTCCCCTCATGTTGTCTTTCTTATTGATTCAGATATTGTACCTATGTACATCCCGTTGCTCCCATGCAGATGTTTGCAGATGCCAGACTGCAGCATTTCAGTTAAAGACGCTAAGAATATCCTTTAATGGTTTTTCTGGTCTTAACAGCTTTTTTGGTCGTAAGAACTTGACGGTGTTGCAAGCACCTGAATACTCAGCTCAGACACATGACGTTAAAATGCATAGGCACTTTGCACCTGAAATCCAGAAAAGACAAGTTCATAAAATCACTGTGTTAAAAAAAAAAAAAAAAAAAATCCCAGCAAAGTGTTTTAGCAAAGGTCCTGTCCCTTGCTCAGCTGCTCCCAAACACGGTTGGAGCCAGGGCACTGCGGGCTGTGGTCACCGTGATGCCAGGGCTGTCCCCTCCTGATCTGATTCTCACTTATGGAGGGTCCCAGCCTGGAGTAAAGGAGTTTAGTGAACACATTAAAGCCCTGTAATGAGTTTTTGTGCTGCTGGGGAGGTGCAGGGAGTGCAGTTGAGCTCATTTGGCATCCAGCAAGAGCAAACGAGATTACACACAAATATCTCCCAATTTCCATGCAATAGAAAGAGGATAAGAGCCCTTGCCTCCTCCACTGGATTGCTAATAAACTTTATTCATTAGCACTTGTAAAATGATTTGAAAACCACAGATTAAGAATGTCATATGAAATGCAAGGCACTTTTAGCCTGCAGACGTTCAGGTGGAGGAAGTTGCTCTGCATGTTTAATGGCTACTTATCCAAACAAGATAATTGATATTTTAAATATCTGTTTGATGCTCTAAATATTAAAAAATATCTTGGAACAAAGCCCGCTGGATCCCTGCAAGCGAAGAAAATGATGATGAATACCGAGGACTCATAAAGGAATTTAAAAATGTAAATTGATTTTGGAAAGTTCAGAGCCTGGACGGAGGGGACGAAGTGCTCTGCGCACGGTAAATAGGGAGCAGCCCTCGCCCTTTGCAGGCTCTCTCCAGCCCTGCACTGCCGTGGCATTTTGTGAGTGCCAGGGGATGAGATTGACCAAAATGGGGTGTTTTTCGAGGGAGATGTAGTGTCACAGGAAAGGTGCTGTCCCCAGCATTTGCTGCCCCGATGTTCGCATGGGCAGGAATTAGTAAAAGGTTGGATTTGACAGAAACGAGACCCATCAGGGGCTAAGTCAGGAACAAAATCTTGTGCTGGCTTTTTCCATTGCTAGGTAATGCGTTCCTCATCTTTTCGGTAAAACAAAGCTCTGCTGAAGCAGCCCTGCACACCCAGCTCAGGCTGAGGGTTGCAGGGAAAGCGATGAGCCCCCAAAACAGGAGAAATAACAGCAAAAGTTATGAGGCCAGCACCCTGCTCCTTCACATTTGCTTTGGGCTTCCCTCCGCCAGGCGAATCCCTGTTTTGGGAAGGG